>NC_136787.1:60515-121600 GCF_947034865.1 Barbatula barbatula
CTAGAACACATATCTTCCAAAATATCCTCTATCTCCTTGATAGTGTCGGTGTAAATAGGCCTCTCGAGTGGACGGTAATGTTCCTCGACCGAAAGTTGCCTCAGTCCTTCCGCAATGTATTGCGCTCTGTCTAAAATAACCGTGGCGTTACCTTTGTCAGCTGGTTTAATAACTATGCCGGTGTTATTGCCTAGCTCTCTGAGGGCTTTCTTTTCACCAGAGGTCAAATTGTGAGTAGCCCCCAAACCCCAATGTAATTTTTTGAACGCAAAATTGTCAGCTCTAATTGTTTTTTCGATTTCTTTAGGTAGGCTGGACAACGATGGTTCCCAACCGGAGGGGTGAGTAAACGGTATCTTAGGTTTGTTGTGCTTCTTGCCCTCAAAAAATGCCTCCAGTTTAAGTCTGCGGTGATATGCCTGCATGTCCGCTAACAATTCCTTCTTTTTGCAACTCGAAGGGGTGGGGATATAAGAAAGGCCTTTCTTAAGGACTGAGTTTTGGTCGTCTGTTAGCACGAGGGACTTTGATAAGTTGACGATGAGCTTATGTGTACCACGATTTGGGTTGACGGGAATTAGGAGTTTAAATGGGAGAGCCAATGTGTTTGGAGAGCCCTTGCCGTGGCAGGTTTCCAATGGATACCGTCCGTTTCAACCTGGAAATGTGTGGAAGCCAGCAGAGGGATGAAGGGCAGATTCTGTTTGATGAAGTCATTCATGCTTTCCAACATTTCCTGCTCTGGTGGCGGCAATGCTCTCGAGAAATTGATCAGCGGGACCAAAATATCTGTTGCTGGTAAAATGTCTTCCGCTTTTTTGTAGGCCTTCTGGATTTCTGTTATAGCCGTATCAATGTACCTCTGGCTCCGGTTGTTCAAACCGAATGAGAGTATTAATTTTTGTGGCACTATGGGCCATTTACCCCTTTCCAACAGGCCGATTGCGTGACAAAACTTCGCCCCAGGGTAGCTGTCCATCTGGAGATCAGGGTCATCAGATTCGGGGAACCTGGAGACGTTCGAGTCCCCAATGATGAGCCATCTTTTTCTACAGGTAAGGCTCCAATGCGTTTTGTCCGTGTTAGTGTGACGAAATGGCATGTTAGGAGCCTTGGAGGGTGGGCTGCTGATCATTTGGGGCTCAATATTAGTGTTGTCCCTCATTAACGGTATTATCGGAGATAGCGCAGGTAGTGCGACCCCATGTTCCCCACGCTCTAAGCCCACTCCATAGCCCTGCTGTGGGACCGGGTCCTCAAGGAGGTCGTATTCCTGGAGGATCTCTGTAAGCGGGGACGGTGAGTCGTCTGAGAAAATACCGCTATGTCGGGAATCCTCCGAGGGAGCAATCGGGGTTGACATTTGTGGAATAGGGGCCCATCCAACATCCTGGTCTACCGCCGGAGGGTTAGGTGTGGTAGGGTTATCCTCAGGTGGGGCCTCTAAAACAGAGATTAACGGCTCTGGCGTGTCGGGGCGGCTCTGGGGTGGCGGAATCGCTAGAGAGGGTTCGGTTCGAGGTCCTAGGTGGCGGCTCTTTTGTAATTTCTTCCTTTGTTCGCAGGGTTGAGGCGCTCCAGCCTGTATGGGCTGAAGGGACTCAGGCAGGTCCTGGGGAGGAGCTTCCTCCTCAAAAGACCAATCTCCTCTGCATGGAGGAGTGGCCACTTTACCCTGTTCAATGAACATTGGAGAGGTTTGTATTTCCATGTCTCTACGATTTATTATTTGTTGTAAGGGAGCGGCGTTAGCAGGAGTATCGGACGGTAGAGGCTTCAGGGCCTGTATGGGTGTTTGACTGGAGGACGAAGCGGTGGCCCGACTAGAGGAGGCGCCAATGACGACAGCCGCATAAGTACGAGAGGTTTCTGTCCCTGTGGATACTGTCGGGGTAACCCGTGTCGTCGTACTACTGCCAGTAACAGTTTTTTCTGCTGTAATTAGGGCCTTGGCTTGTTGAAAAGTTTCTTGGCTGATCCTACCGCTGTAATTCCGGTCAGCCCAATGTGAAGCCACCTCAAATGCCTCAGGCCAATCAGCTTGATTGGTCTGGTTACGTATGCTCTGTTTTGTGGTTTCGATCATCGAATCGTAGTGCTGTTCGAGAATCAATTGTGTGTTGTGTGACCAATCTTTGGCGTTCCCCTGTAGTCGCTGTGCAACTCTCTCGTTTGCAAAAGCTGGCCTCACCGTCTCTATAAGGAGGTTAGTGAGCCTTTGGAACGTGATTGGCTGGTTGTCTTGCACTTTTGTGGTAACCTTATCCAAGTGGTGTACCTGTCGGATGAGCTCGTAAAACAATTTAATTGTTGTTTTGAGCTGAGGTGGTGCCGGTGTGAAATTAGGGTTTTGTCTTGCATTATTCCTGCTCTCCCTAACCGGTGTGACATTGGTGTTTTGTCTGACATTATGTCTGTATTCTCTTGCAGGTATGTTCCTCGTTCTGCTGTTTGAGGAGGGGCGATACTGTCGGTCCCTATTCCTGTTAGTGAGGTAAGTATCGTGTAGGGGAAAGTCCACGTCATCTCGGCTACCTCCATGAAAAGTAAAAGAAACCTTTCTGGGTCTCTGATTGGAGGGGGTGTATGTGCGGTGGTTTCTAACATATTGTCTGTTAGGTTGGGGATCAGGGTGTTGTGGCCGAGATAACTCAAGCCTATCCCTTGTCTCTGCAGCCCCATAGGCACCTTCACGCCAGACTTGTCTGCGCCGTACTGGATCACCCTGGTGAGGACGTGATTCCCTCATTCTTGCATTTTGACGTCTTTTACCCCTATTAGTGTGAACAGGAGGCCTGTATGGGCCTGCGACTGTTTCGTAATAGGCATCATCATGGGGAGATCTGTATGGATCCTCACGCCCATAATAATGTTCATCCTGTACAACAGGGATATGTAGGGAGGGCCCAGGCCTGGACACCTCCCTAAAAGTGGCACCGTAAAATTCCCTGTCCTGATACCCATTGTTATTTGTGTTGTATCTATTTCTTGCAGGGCGGGCCTGTGGAGCTGTGTTATTTGGTCTCCTGTATGGGAAACCACGCTCCCTAGCACGGGGACGTGCTGAAGTGTTCTGAGGTGTATAATTAAAGCGTGTAAAATCAGGAGTCACGCTGTTGTGTCTGATTTTAAGGCGTGGTGTGGTCCTCTGTGTAGACCTCCCACGAAACTGTTCCATGTTGTATGAACCGTGTGTGTATTTTTTTGGGGGATTTTAAAGTGTTTTTTAGATTTTTTTGGTCGTTTTGGAACTTTTTATGTTTTTTTAGAAAGAGATATATATACACAAAAGAGTTTTAAACGTTCTGAACAGAACTAGAACAAAAGAAAATGAATTAAACCAAATAAAACTAAATAAACTTAAATAAAATGGCCAAACTGTTCAAGTCAATCGCGACGTTTCGGTAAACAATTATTACCTTCTTCAGGCTGACTTGAACTTAATCAAAACAATAGTGTGCTGAACAATCGTTCAACAACAATCAAAATAGCAATGTGAATACAATATTTGTTGAAATAGTGGAGGAGCGAAAATGGCTGCGACCAGTTGTCAACAGAGAATAGCATGAAATGAGAGCACGCTTGAATGCGCGTCCGCTATATAGCCTAGCGTCTGAAAAAAGACCCGTTTTTCTAAATGGATTTTTAAAGCCTTTCGAGACGAAATAGCTTCAAAACTCGATCACGGGAGGTAAGTAAAGTTTCTTAGGGTCGAGTAAAGAATATTATTAAAAGATAAAACATGTTTTAGAGTAAGAAAGTGGTTAGAGCGATCTTGAGCGTGGTTGCGTCAGTGATGACGTCATCACGTCCTCACGTTAAAACCGGAAGAAGCGAACGAATCCTTAAAAGTGTTTATAAAGATAAGGAAAGTTTCTAAAAGTTGAAATATACGACTCAAACATTCCCTTAAGTGTCCTGTAAAGAATCGCATAGCTGAAATGAGCTTTAAAGTAGTACAAATAGATCGCTTTTTACCACGTGTAAATGGACCTCGGATGACGTCACAGCCACCGAAGATCGCGTTTGAACAATAAATTGGTAAAATAACGGTTATAAACACGAAGGAAAATTCCAATATAAAACTATATGGCGCAAAATGAGGTTAAATAATTTATTCAAGACAGCTTTCTTGAAAAAACGAACTATTTGTGGAGAAAATGTGTAAACAAACATGTAAACTATGCGCCAAACATTATGTGTATATGTATAAACGTATTCCTTCACACAAAATTGGGTGTCTTTAATCCCAGTGCTCCTCTAAAAATGTGGGGGAAATTCATCGCTTATACGAGTATGTTGGATGTTAACAGGAATATGTGTTTGTAATTTTTGTCGTAGGGGTCAGATTGGTACCACAAACGAAGACTAATCACGGCCATGGGCTATCCAAAGGCTCAGAGGCAGTGGCACGGGCTTTGTTAGGGGCAAAAAATCCAAGATCTAGGGCCCTGAGGCCCCAGAAATGGTTGTGCACTGGCCCACTTCCTACTGAACACCTAAGGTCACCCAAGGCCAAGAAGAGAAAACGATGCCGTACCCAAATCTCCCCATGATTTGTGTGAGTATTTAGTTTATGTATGTAGGTGCTGACCAAATTGGGTTATGTTATTTAACCAATATGTGTGTGTATATAGTGTGTGTAGGCATCCCAACAACCTATATGTCTCAGTAACCGGTCAACCCTTTGCCTGTTAAATGGCGTGTTGACCAGGACTGGATTCCAGGAGGATGAGGTAAGTGTTTTAAAAGGTAAGTACGATCATTGTAATTTTTGTTTTAGGGTTAGGTTTAGTTAGGGGTGTACGTATAGGGTTCCTGATGCTAGGTGTAAGGATTGAGGTTAGGGTGAGGTCTAAGATGTAATACACGAGGGGGTCCTGATATTAGGTTTAGGAAGAGGATGAGGGTGTACCCTCAGGTGTAATCCACGAGGGGATAGTGACATTAGGTGTTAGGGATGAGGTGTGGGTGGCCATCAAATGTTATAGCACACCCAGATGAGAGGAGCAGTGTGAAAGGAACTTGGGTTTAGGCCTCGTTCAGGCCTCTAGGGTACACCGTGTCCAGGCGCTTAATCCAGACGCTCTCGGCTCTAAGTCTCTCCCTTAGAGACCATGCTGGATTTGACTGGAGACCGGTTACCCTGAATGCAGGTAGACCGTGGGTAAGGAAATGTTGAACCAGATGTCTTCGCTTATCAATCTTGTGTACAATGTTGTGTGCGTGTTGATAAGCTCTGACTCTGAGTTCATTCTTCGTCTGCCCCACGTATTGTCTGCGACACCTAGTGCAGAAGGCCAGGTAAATACAGTTGGTGATTTCATGCGTCAGAGGTCGGGGAATCTTGAAGATCTTTTTGTTGTACCTGCTCATCACCCATTGTTTCTGTACAAAGTACTTGCAACGGCCTACTCGGCCCGACGGGGTTGCAGTACGAAGCTTGCTACAGACGAGCCTGTCCTGTAGATTGTCGTTGCGTTTATACGCAGCAATGGGCCTGTGGTGCTGCAGGAATTTTGTGGGTCCAAGGAACTTCAAGAAATTTTCTTTAATAGACGAGTTGAGTGAGACACATTGTTTTGAATAAAGGGCCGTGAGTGGGATGATTTTATGTCTGTTTTGTATTTCAACCCCAGGTGTATTCCTTGGCTTATCAAATGTTTTTAATATTTTCCTAAGGAACGATCTGCTGTACCCGCGGTTTCTGAGGGCCCGGAAGAGGATGTTCGTGGCCTCAAGAAAGGACGAAGACTGCGAGCAGATCCTTTTGAATCTGAGGAGTTGTGATTTGATGATACCCTTGAAGGTGTGTTTTGGGTGGAAACTGTTTTTGTGTAGCAGCGAATGTGTGTCTGTGTCTTTAAAGTAGACTCTAAAGTCCAATCGTCCGGTCTCCAGGAACTCGGGCCCCTTGTATGATACCACATCTAAAAAGTTGACCTCTGACCTGTCCAAGCTGTATTTTACACTGATGGATGCCTGATGTGAATTCAGGTGTGCAATAAAAGCAAGAAAATCATCCTCAGTGTGGGTCCAGACACCCCAGATGTCATCCAAGAACCTGAAATAAGCAAACGGTTTCAGGGCACACGCTGAAAGAGCCGTTTGTTCCCAGTCTGCCATGAAAATGTTTGCATAAGAGGGCGCAAACTTCTTGCCCATGGCCGTACCCTTGACCTGTAGATAAAATTTGGAGTCAAATTCAAAGTCATTTTTGGTCAAATTTATTTCCAGCAGTTTTAACAGATGTTCGTCTGGTCTGTGAGAATCAGGGTATTTGAACATGAATTTTTTCACTGCTTCAAGGCCGGTCGGGGTGTCAATATTAGTGTACAGACTGTCAATGTCAATCGTGAAAAGAAATGAATTTTGTGGAACTGTGAGTTTACAAATTTTTGAAATAAAATCGTACGTGTCTTTCAGGTAGCTTGGATGTCTGGTGGAGAGAGGATTGAGAAAGTGTTCTATATACTCTGCCGTGAAATATGTCTCGCTGTTGCAGTCGGAAACGATTGGTCTGCCCGGTGGGACCTCAAAAGGTACGCTCCACTTTTCTGGCTCCTTATGAATTTTTGGCAACAGGTAAAGTCTCCTGGGACGGGGTGGTCCTTCCCCCGTGAGGTAATCTTTTTGTTTAGAGCTTATGATTTTTCTAGAACACATATCTTCCAAAATATCCTCTATCTCCTTGATAGTGTCGGTGTAAATAGGCCTCTCGAGTGGACGGTAATGTTCCTCGACCGAAAGTTGCCTCAGTCCTTCCGCAATGTATTGCGCTCTGTCTAAAATAACCGTGGCGTTACCTTTGTCAGCTGGTTTAATAACTATGCCGGTGTTATTGCCTAGCTCTCTGAGGGCTTTCTTTTCACCAGAGGTCAAATTGTGAGTAGCCCCCAAACCCCAATGTAATTTTTTGAACGCAAAATTGTCAGCTCTAATTGTTTTTTCGATTTCTTTAGGTAGGCTGGACAACGATGGTTCCCAACCGGAGGGGTGAGTAAACGGTATCTTAGGTTTGTTGTGCTTCTTGCCCTCAAAAAATGCCTCCAGTTTAAGTCTGCGGTGATATGCCTGCATGTCCGCTAACAATTCCTTCTTTTTGCAACTCGAAGGGGTGGGGATATAAGAAAGGCCTTTCTTAAGGACTGAGTTTTGGTCGTCTGTTAGCACGAGGGACTTTGATAAGTTGACGATGAGCTTATGTGTACCACGATTTGGGTTGACGGGAATTAGGAGTTTAAATGGGAGAGCCAATGTGTTTGGAGAGCCCTTGCCGTGGCAGGTTTCCAATGGATACCGTCCGTTTCAACCTGGAAATGTGTGGAAGCCAGCAGAGGGATGAAGGGCAGATTCTGTTTGATGAAGTCATTCATGCTTTCCAACATTTCCTGCTCTGGTGGCGGCAATGCTCTCGAGAAATTGATCAGCGGGACCAAAATATCTGTTGCTAGTAAAATGTCTTTCGCTTTTTTGTAGGCCTTCTGGATTTCTGTTATAGCCGTATCAATGTACCTCTGGCTCCGGTTGTTCAAACCGAATGAGAGTATTAATTTCTGTGGCACTATGGGCCATTTACCCCTTTCCAACAGGCCGATTGCGTGACAAAACTTCGCCCCAGGGTAGCTGTCCATCTGGAGATCAGGGTCATCAGATTCGGGGAACCTGGAGACGTTCGAGTCCCCAATGATGAGCCATCTTTTTCTACAGGTAAGGCTCCAATGCGTTTTGTCCGTGTTAGTGTGACGAAATGGCATGTTAGGAGCCTTGGAGGGTGGGCTGCTGATCATTTGGGGCTCAATATTAGTGTTGTACCCCAGTACCGGTATTATCGGAGATAGCGCAGGTAGTGCGACCCCATGTTCCCCACGCTCTAAGCCCACTCCATTGCCCTGCTGTGGGACCGGGTCCTCAAGGAGGTCGTATTCCTGGAGGATCTCTGTAAGCGGGGACGGTGAGTCGTCTGAGAAAATACCGCTATGTCGGGAATCCTCCGAGGGAGCAATCGGGGTTGACATTTGTGGAATAGGGGCCCATCCAACATCCTGGTCTACCGCCGGAGGGTTAGGTGAGGTAGGGTTATCCTCAGGTGGGGCCTCTAAAACAGAGATTAACGGCTCTGGCGTTTCGGGGCGGCTCTGGGGTGGCGGAATCGCTAGAGAGGGTTCGGTTCGAGGTCCTAGGTGGCGGCTCTTTTGTAATTTCTTCCTTTGTTCGCAGGGTTGAGGCGCTCCAGCCTGTATGGGCTGAAGGGACTCAGGCAGGTCCTGGGGAGGAGCTTCCTCCTCAAAAGACCAATCTCCTCTGCATGGAGGAGTGGCCACTTTACCCTGTTCAATGAACATTGGAGAGGTTTGTATTTCCATGTCTCTACGATTTATTATTTGTTGTAAGGGAGCGGCGTTAGCAGGAGTATCGGACGGTAGAGGCTTCAGGGCCTGTATGGGTGTTTGACTGGAGGACGAAGCGGTGGCCCGACTAGAGGAGGCGCCAATGACGACAGCCGCATAAGTACGAGAGGTTTCTGTCCCTGTGGATACTGTCGGGGTAACCCGTGTCGTCGTACTACTGCCAGTAACAGTTTTTTCTGCTGTAATTAGGGCCTTGGCTTGTTGAAAAGTTTCTTGGCTGATCCTACCGCTGTAATTCCGGTCAGCCCAATGTGAAGCCACCTCAAATGCCTCAGGCCAATCAGCTTGATTGGTCTGGTTACGTATGCTCTGTTTTGTGGTTTCGATCATCGAATCGTAGTGCTGTTCGAGAATCAATTGTGTGTTGTGTGACCAATCTTTGGCGTTCCCCTGTAGTCGCTGTGCAACTCTCTCGTTTGCAAAAGCTGGCCTCACCGTCTCTATAAGGAGGTTAGTGAGCCTTTGGAACGTGATTGGCTGGTTGTCTTGCACTTTTGTGGTAACCTTATCCAAGTGGTGTACCTGTCGGATGAGCTCGTAAAACAATTTAATTGTTGTTTTGAGCTGAGGTGGTGCCGGTGTGAAATTAGGGTTTTGTCTTGCATTATTCCTGCTCTCCCTAACCGGTGTGACATTGGTGTTTTGTCTGACATTATGTCTGTATTCTCTTGCAGGTATGTTCCTCGTTCTGCTGTTTGAGGAGGGGCGATACTGTCGGCCCCTATTCCTGTTAGTGAGGTAAGTATCGTGTAGGGGAAAGTCCACGTCATCTCGGCTACCTCCATGAAAAGTAAAAGAAACCTTTCTGGGTCTCTGATTGGAGGGGGTGTATGTGCGGTGGTTTCTAACATATTGTCTGTTAGGTTGGGGATCAGGGTGTTGTGGCCGAGATAACTCAAGCCTATCCCTTGTCTCTGCAGCCCCATAGGCACCTTCACGCCAGACTTGTCTGCGCCGTACTGGATCACCCTGGTGAGGACGTGATTCCCTCATTCTTGCATTTTGACGTCTTTTACCCCTATTAGTGTGAACAGGAGGCCTGTATGGGCCTGCGACTGTTTCGTAATAGGCATCATCATGGGGAGATCTGTATGGATCCTCACGCCCATAATAATGTTCATCCTGTACAACAGGGATATGTAGGGAGGGCCCAGGCCTGGACACCTCCCTAAAAGTGGCACCGTAAAATTCCCTGTCCTGATACCCATTGTTATTTGTGTTGTATCTATTTCTTGCAGGGCGGGCCTGTGGAGCTGTGTTATTTGGTCTCCTGTATGGGAAACCACGCTCCCTAGCACGGGGACGTGCTGAAGTGTTCTGAGGTGTATAATTAAAGCGTGTAAAATCAGGAGTCACGCTGTTGTGTCTGATTTTAAGGCGTGGTGTGGTCCTCTGTGTAGACCTCCCACGAAACTGTTCCATGTTGTATGAACCGTGTGTGTATTTTTTTGGGGGATTTTAAAGTGTTTTTTAGATTTTTTTGGTCGTTTTGGAACTTTTTATGTTTTTTTAGAAAGAGATATATATACACAAAAGAGTTTTAAACGTTCTGAACAGAACTAGAACAAAAGAAAATGAATTAAACCAAATAAAACTAAATAAACTTAAATAAAATGGCCAAACTGTTCAAGTCAATCGCGACGTTTCGGTAAACAATTATTACCTTCTTCAGGCTGACTTGAACTTAATCAAAACAATAGTGTGCTGAACAATCGTTCAACAACAATCAAAATAGCAATGTGAATACAATATTTGTTGAAATAGTGGAGGAGCGAAAATGGCTGCGACCAGTTGTCAACAGAGAATAGCATGAAATGAGAGCACGCTTGAATGCGCGTCCGCTATATAGCCTAGCGTCTGAAAAAAGACCCGTTTTTCTAAATGGATTTTTAAAGCCTTTCGAGACGAAATAGCTTCAAAACTCGATCACGGGAGGTAAGTAAAGTTTCTTAGGGTCGAGTAAAGAATATTATTAAAAGATAAAACATGTTTTAGAGTAAGAAAGTGGTTAGAGCGATCTTGAGCGTGGTTGCGTCAGTGATGACGTCATCACGTCCTCACGTTAAAACCGGAAGAAGCGAACGAATCCTTAAAAGTGTTTATAAAGATAAGGAAAGTTTCTAAAAGTTGAAATATACGACTCAAACATTCCCTTAAGTGTCCTGTAAAGAATCGCATAGCTGAAATGAGCTTTAAAGTAGTACAAATAGATCGCTTTTTACCACGTGTAAATGGACCTCGGATGACGTCACAGCCACCGAAGATCGCGTTTGAACAATAAATTGGTAAAATAACGGTTATAAACACGAAGGAAAATTCCAATATAAAACTATATGGCGCAAAATGAGGTTAAATAATTTATTCAAGACAGCTTTCTTGAAAAAACGAACTATTTGTGGAGAAAATGTGTAAACAAACATGTAAACTATGCGCCAAACATTATGTGTATATGTATAAACGTATTCCTTCACACAAAATTGGGTGTCTTTAATCCCAGTGCTCCTCTAAAAATGTGGGGGAAATTCATCGCTTATACGAGTATGTTGGATGTTAACAGGAATATGTGTTTGTAATTTTTGTCGTAGGGGTCAGATTGGTACCACAAACGAAGACTAATCACGGCCATGGGCTATCCAAAGGCTCAGAGGCAGTGGCACGGGCTTTGTTAGGGGCAAAAAATCCAAGATCTAGGGCCCTGAGGCCCCAGAAATGGTTGTGCACTGGCCCACTTCCTACTGAACACCTAAGGTCACCCAAGGCCAAGAAGAGAAAACGATGCCGTACCCAAATCTCCCCATGATTTGTGTGAGTATTTAGTTTATGTATGTAGGTGCTGACCAAATTGGGTTATGTTATTTAACCAATATGTGTGTGTATATAGTGTGTGTAGGCATCCCAACAACCTATATGTCTCAGTAACCGGTCAACCCTTTGCCTGTTAAATGGCGTGTTGACCAGGACTGGATTCCAGGAGGATGAGGTAAGTGTTTTAAAAGGTAAGTACGATCATTGTAATTTTTGTTTTAGGGTTAGGTTTAGTTAGGGGTGTACGTATAGGGTTCCTGATGCTAGGTGTAAGGATTGAGGTTAGGGTGAGGTCTAAGATGTAATACACGAGGGGGTCCTGATATTAGGTTTAGGAAGAGGATGAGGGTGTACCCTCAGGTGTAATCCACGAGGGGATAGTGACATTAGGTGTTAGGGATGAGGTGTGGGTGGCCATCAAATGTTATAGCACACCCAGATGAGAGGAGCAGTGTGAAAGGAACTTAGGTTTAGGCCTCGTTCAGGCCTCTAGGGTACACCGTGTCCAGGCGCTTAATCCAGACGCTCTCGGCTCTAAGTCTCTCCCTTAGAGACCATGCTGGATTTGACTGGAGACCGGTTACCCTGAATGCAGGTAGACCGTGGGTAAGGAAATGTTGAACCAGATGTCTTCGCTTATCAATCTTGTGTACAATGTTGTGTGCGTGTTGATAAGCTCTGACTCTGAGTTCATTCTTCGTCTGCCCCACGTATTGTCTGCGACACCTAGTGCAGAAGGCCAGGTAAATACAGTTGGTGATTTCATGCGTCAGAGGTCGGGGAATCTTGAAGATCTTTTTGTTGTACCTGCTCATCACCCATTGTTTCTGTACAAAGTACTTGCAACGGCCTACTCGGCCCGACGGGGTTGCAGTACGAAGCTTGCTACAGACGAGCCTGTCCTGTAGATTGTCGTTGCGTTTATACGCAGCAATGGGCCTGTGGTGCTGCAGGAATTTTGTGGGTCCAAGGAACTTCAAGAAATTTTCTTTAATAGACGAGTTGAGTGAGACACATTGTTTTGAATAAAGGGCCGTGAGTGGGATGATTTTATGTCTGTTTTGTATTTCAACCCCAGGTGTATTCCTTGGCTTATCAAATGTTTTTAATATTTTCCTAAGGAACGATCTGCTGTACCCGCGGTTTCTGAGGGCCCGGAAGAGGATGTTCGTGGCCTCAAGAAAGGACGAAGACTGCGAGCAGATCCTTTTGAATCTGAGGAGTTGTGATTTGATGATACCCTTGAAGGTGTGTTTTGGGTGGAAACTGTTTTTGTGTAGCAGCGAATGTGTGTCTGTGTCTTTAAAGTAGACTCTAAAGTCCAATCGTCCGGTCTCCAGGAACTCGGGCCCCTTGTATGATACCACATCTAAAAAGTTGACCTCTGACCTGTCCAAGCTGTATTTTACACTGATGGATGCCTGATGTGAATTCAGGTGTGCAATAAAAGCAAGAAAATCATCCTCAGTGTGGGTCCAGACACCCCAGATGTCATCCAAGAACCTGAAATAAGCAAACGGTTTCAGGGCACACGCTGAAAGAGCCGTTTGTTCCCAGTCTGCCATGAAAATGTTTGCATAAGAGGGCGCAAACTTCTTGCCCATGGCCGTACCCTTGACCTGTAGATAAAATTTGGAGTCAAATTCAAAGTCATTTTTGGTCAAATTTATTTCCAGCAGTTTTAACAGATGTTCGTCTGGTCTGTGAGAATCAGGGTATTTGAACATGAATTTTTTCACTGCTTCAAGGCCGGTCGGGGTGTCAATATTAGTGTACAGACTGTCAATGTCAATCGTGAAAAGAAATGAATTTTGTGGAACTGTGAGTTTACAAATTTTTGAAATAAAATCGTACGTGTCTTTCAGGTAGCTTGGATGTCTGGTGGAGAGAGGATTGAGAAAGTGTTCTATATACTCTGCCGTGAAATATGTCTCGCTGTTGCAGTCGGAAACGATTGGTCTGCCCGGTGGGACCTCAAAAGGTACGCTCCACTTTTCTGGCTCCTTATGAATTTTTGGCAACAGGTAAAGTCTCCTGGGACGGGGTGGTCCTTCCCCCGTGAGGTAATCTTTTTGTTTAGAGCTTATGATTTTTCTAGAACACATATCTTCCAAAATATCCTCTATCTCCTTGATAGTGTCGGTGTAAATAGGCCTCTCGAGTGGACGGTAATGTTCCTCGACCGAAAGTTGCCTCAGTCCTTCCGCAATGTATTGCGCTCTGTCTAAAATAACCGTGGCGTTACCTTTGTCAGCTGGTTTAATAACTATGCCGGTGTTATTGCCTAGCTCTCTGAGGGCTTTCTTTTCACCAGAGGTCAAATTGTGAGTAGCCCCCAAACCCCAATGTAATTTTTTGAACGCAAAATTGTCAGCTCTAATTGTTTTTTCGATTTCTTTAGGTAGGCTGGACAACGATGGTTCCCAACCGGAGGGGTGAGTAAACGGTATCTTAGGTTTGTTGTGCTTCTTGCCCTCAAAAAATGCCTCCAGTTTAAGTCTGCGGTGATATGCCTGCATGTCCGCTAACAATTCCTTCTTTTTGCAACTCGAAGGGGTGGGGATATAAGAAAGGCCTTTCTTAAGGACTGAGTTTTGGTCGTCTGTTAGCACGAGGGACTTTGATAAGTTGACGATGAGCTTATGTGTACCACGATTTGGGTTGACGGGAATTAGGAGTTTAAATGGGAGAGCCAATGTGTTTGGAGAGCCCTTGCCGTGGCAGGTTTCCAATGGATACCGTCCGTTTCAACCTGGAAATGTGTGGAAGCCAGCAGAGGGATGAAGGGCAGATTCTGTTTGATGAAGTCATTCATGCTTTCCAACATTTCCTGCTCTGGTGGCGGCAATGCTCTCGAGAAATTGATCAGCGGGACCAAAATATCTGTTGCTAGTAAAATGTCTTTCGCTTTTTTGTAGGCCTTCTGGATTTCTGTTATAGCCGTATCAATGTACCTCTGGCTCCGGTTGTTCAAACCGAATGAGAGTATTAATTTCTGTGGCACTATGGGCCATTTACCCCTTTCCAACAGGCCGATTGCGTGACAAAACTTCGCCCCAGGGTAGCTGTCCATCTGGAGATCAGGGTCATCAGATTCGGGGAACCTGGAGACGTTCGAGTCCCCAATGATGAGCCATCTTTTTCTACAGGTAAGGCTCCAATGCGTTTTGTCCGTGTTAGTGTGACGAAATGGCATGTTAGGAGCCTTGGAGGGTGGGCTGCTGATCATTTGGGGCTCAATATTAGTGTTGTACCCCAGTACCGGTATTATCGGAGATAGCGCAGGTAGTGCGACCCCATGTTCCCCACGCTCTAAGCCCACTCCATTGCCCTGCTGTGGGACCGGGTCCTCAAGGAGGTCGTATTCCTGGAGGATCTCTGTAAGCGGGGACGGTGAGTCGTCTGAGAAAATACCGCTATGTCGGGAATCCTCCGAGGGAGCAATCGGGGTTGACATTTGTGGAATAGGGGCCCATCCAACATCCTGGTCTACCGCCGGAGGGTTAGGTGAGGTAGGGTTATCCTCAGGTGGGGCCTCTAAAACAGAGATTAACGGCTCTGGCGTTTCGGGGCGGCTCTGGGGTGGCGGAATCGCTAGAGAGGGTTCGGTTCGAGGTCCTAGGTGGCGGCTCTTTTGTAATTTCTTCCTTTGTTCGCAGGGTTGAGGCGCTCCAGCCTGTATGGGCTGAAGGGACTCAGGCAGGTCCTGGGGAGGAGCTTCCTCCTCAAAAGACCAATCTCCTCTGCATGGAGGAGTGGCCACTTTACCCTGTTCAATGAACATTGGAGAGGTTTGTATTTCCATGTCTCTACGATTTATTATTTGTTGTAAGGGAGCGGCGTTAGCAGGAGTATCGGACGGTAGAGGCTTCAGGGCCTGTATGGGTGTTTGACTGGAGGACGAAGCGGTGGCCCGACTAGAGGAGGCGCCAATGACGACAGCCGCATAAGTACGAGAGGTTTCTGTCCCTGTGGATACTGTCGGGGTAACCCGTGTCGTCGTACTACTGCCAGTAACAGTTTTTTCTGCTGTAATTAGGGCCTTGGCTTGTTGAAAAGTTTCTTGGCTGATCCTACCGCTGTAATTCCGGTCAGCCCAATGTGAAGCCACCTCAAATGCCTCAGGCCAATCAGCTTGATTGGTCTGGTTACGTATGCTCTGTTTTGTGGTTTCGATCATCGAATCGTAGTGCTGTTCGAGAATCAATTGTGTGTTGTGTGACCAATCTTTGGCGTTCCCCTGTAGTCGCTGTGCAACTCTCTCGTTTGCAAAAGCTGGCCTCACCGTCTCTATAAGGAGGTTAGTGAGCCTTTGGAACGTGATTGGCTGGTTGTCTTGCACTTTTGTGGTAACCTTATCCAAGTGGTGTACCTGTCGGATGAGCTCGTAAAACAATTTAATTGTTGTTTTGAGCTGAGGTGGTGCCGGTGTGAAATTAGGGTTTTGTCTTGCATTATTCCTGCTCTCCCTAACCGGTGTGACATTGGTGTTTTGTCTGACATTATGTCTGTATTCTCTTGCAGGTATGTTCCTCGTTCTGCTGTTTGAGGAGGGGCGATACTGTCGGCCCCTATTCCTGTTAGTGAGGTAAGTATCGTGTAGGGGAAAGTCCACGTCATCTCGGCTACCTCCATGAAAAGTAAAAGAAACCTTTCTGGGTCTCTGATTGGAGGGGGTGTATGTGCGGTGGTTTCTAACATATTGTCTGTTAGGTTGGGGATCAGGGTGTTGTGGCCGAGATAACTCAAGCCTATCCCTTGTCTCTGCAGCCCCATAGGCACCTTCACGCCAGACTTGTCTGCGCCGTACTGGATCACCCTGGTGAGGACGTGATTCCCTCATTCTTGCATTTTGACGTCTTTTACCCCTATTAGTGTGAACAGGAGGCCTGTATGGGCCTGCGACTGTTTCGTAATAGGCATCATCATGGGGAGATCTGTATGGATCCTCACGCCCATAATAATGTTCATCCTGTACAACAGGGATATGTAGGGAGGGCCCAGGCCTGGACACCTCCCTAAAAGTGGCACCGTAAAATTCCCTGTCCTGATACCCATTGTTATTTGTGTTGTATCTATTTCTTGCAGGGCGGGCCTGTGGAGCTGTGTTATTTGGTCTCCTGTATGGGAAACCACGCTCCCTAGCACGGGGACGTGCTGAAGTGTTCTGAGGTGTATAATTAAAGCGTGTAAAATCAGGAGTCACGCTGTTGTGTCTGATTTTAAGGCGTGGTGTGGTCCTCTGTGTAGACCTCCCACGAAACTGTTCCATGTTGTATGAACCGTGTGTGTATTTTTTTGGGGGATTTTAAAGTGTTTTTTAGATTTTTTTGGTCGTTTTGGAACTTTTTATGTTTTTTTAGAAAGAGATATATATACACAAAAGAGTTTTAAACGTTCTGAACAGAACTAGAACAAAAGAAAATGAATTAAACCAAATAAAACTAAATAAACTTAAATAAAATGGCCAAACTGTTCAAGTCAATCGCGACGTTTCGGTAAACAATTATTACCTTCTTCAGGCTGACTTGAACTTAATCAAAACAATAGTGTGCTGAACAATCGTTCAACAACAATCAAAATAGCAATGTGAATACAATATTTGTTGAAATAGTGGAGGAGCGAAAATGGCTGCGACCAGTTGTCAACAGAGAATAGCATGAAATGAGAGCACGCTTGAATGCGCGTCCGCTATATAGCCTAGCGTCTGAAAAAAGACCCGTTTTTCTAAATGGATTTTTAAAGCCTTTCGAGACGAAATAGCTTCAAAACTCGATCACGGGAGGTAAGTAAAGTTTCTTAGGGTCGAGTAAAGAATATTATTAAAAGATAAAACATGTTTTAGAGTAAGAAAGTGGTTAGAGCGATCTTGAGCGTGGTTGCGTCAGTGATGACGTCATCACGTCCTCACGTTAAAACCGGAAGAAGCGAACGAATCCTTAAAAGTGTTTATAAAGATAAGGAAAGTTTCTAAAAGTTGAAATATACGACTCAAACATTCCCTTAAGTGTCCTGTAAAGAATCGCATAGCTGAAATGAGCTTTAAAGTAGTACAAATAGATCGCTTTTTACCACGTGTAAATGGACCTCGGATGACGTCACAGCCACCGAAGATCGCGTTTGAACAATAAATTGGTAAAATAACGGTTATAAACACGAAGGAAAATTCCAATATAAAACTATATGGCGCAAAATGAGGTTAAATAATTTATTCAAGACAGCTTTCTTGAAAAAACGAACTATTTGTGGAGAAAATGTGTAAACAAACATGTAAACTATGCGCCAAACATTATGTGTATATGTATAAACGTATTCCTTCACACAAAATTGGGTGTCTTTAATCCCAGTGCTCCTCTAAAAATGTGGGGGAAATTCATCGCTTATACGAGTATGTTGGATGTTAACAGGAATATGTGTTTGTAATTTTTGTCGTAGGGGTCAGATTGGTACCACAAACGAAGACTAATCACGGCCATGGGCTATCCAAAGGCTCAGAGGCAGTGGCACGGGCTTTGTTAGGGGCAAAAAATCCAAGATCTAGGGCCCTGAGGCCCCAGAAATGGTTGTGCACTGGCCCACTTCCTACTGAACACCTAAGGTCACCCAAGGCCAAGAAGAGAAAACGATGCCGTACCCAAATCTCCCCATGATTTGTGTGAGTATTTAGTTTATGTATGTAGGTGCTGACCAAATTGGGCTATGTTATTTAACCAATATGTGTGTGTATATAGTGTGTGTAGGCATCCCAACAACCTATATGTCTCCGTAATCGGTCAACCCTTTGCCTGTTAAATGGCGTGTTGACCAGGACTGGATTCCAGGAGGATGAGGTAAGTGTTTTAAAAGGTAAGTACGATCATTGTAATTTTTGTTTTAGGGTTAGGTTTAGTTAGGGGTGTACGTATAGGGTTCCTGATGTTAGGTGTAAGGATTGAGGTTAGGGTGAGGTCTAAGATGTAATACACGAGGGGGTCCTGATATTAGGTTTAGGAAGAGGATGAGGGTGTACCCTCAGGTGTAATCCACGAGGGGATAGTGACATTAGGTGTTAGGGATGAGGTGTGGGTGGCCATCAAATGTTATAACACACCCAGATGAGAGGAGCAGTGTGAAAGGAACTTAGGTTTAGGCCTCGTTCAGGCCTCTAGGGTACACCGTGTCCAGGCGCTTAATCCAGACGCTCTCGGCTCTAAGTCTCTCCCTTAGAGACCATGCTGGATTTGACTGGAGACCGGTTACCCTGAATGCAGGTAGACCGTGGGTAAGGAAATGTTGAACCAGATGTCTTCGCTTATCAATCTTGTGTACAATGTTGTGTGCGTGTTGATAAGCTCTGACTCTGAGTTCATTCTTCGTCTGCCCCACGTATTGTCTGCGACACCTAGTGCAGAAGGCCAGGTAAATACAGTTGGTAATTTCATGCGTCAGAGGTCGGGGAATCTTGAAGATCTTTTTGTTGTACCTGCTCATCACCCATTGTTTCTGTACAAAGTACTTGCAACGGCCTACTCGGCCCGACGGGGTTGCAGTACGAAGCTTGCTACAGACGAGCCTGTCCTGTAGATTGTCGTTGCGTTTATACGCAGCAATGGGCCTGTGGTGCTGCAGGAATTTTGTGGGTCCAAGGAACTTCAAGAAATTTTCTTTAATAGACGAGTTGAGTGAGACACATTGTTTTGAATAAAGGGCCGTGAGTGGGATGATTTTATGTCTGTTTTGTATTTCAACCCCAGGTATATTCCTTGGCTTATCAAATGTTTTTAATATTTTCCTAAGGAACGATCTGCTGTACCCGCGGTTTCTGAGGGCCCGGAAGAGGATGTTCGTGGCCTCAAGAAAGGACGAAGACTGCGAGCAGATCCTTTTGAATCTGAGGAGTTGTGATTTGATGATACCCTTGAAGGTGTGTTTTGGGTGGAAACTGTTTTTGTGTAGCAACGAATGTGTGTCTGTGTCTTTAAAGTAGACTCTAAAGTCCAATCGTCCTGTCTCCAGGAACTCGGGCCCCTTGTATGATACCACATCTAAAAAGTTGACCTCTGACCTGTCCAAGCTGTATTTTACACTGATGGATGCCTGATGTGAATTCAGGTGTGCAATAAAAGCAAGAAAATCATCCTCAGTGTGGGTCCAGACACCCCAGATGTCATCCAAGAACCTGAAATAAGCAAACGGTTTCAGGGCACACGCTGAAAGAGCCGTTTGTTCCCAGTCTGCCATGAAAATGTTTGCATAAGAGGGCGCAAACTTCTTGCCCATGGCCGTACCCTTGACCTGTAGATAAAATTTGGAGTCGAATTCAAAGTCATTTTTGGTCAAATTTATTTCCAGCAGTTTTAACAGATGTTCGTCTGGTCTGTGAGAATCAGGGTATTTGAGCATGAATTTTTTCACTGCTTCAAGGCCGGTCGGGGTGTCAATATTAGTGTACAGACTGTCAATGTCAATCGTGAAAAGAAATGAATTTTGTGGAACTGTGAGTTTACAAATTTTTGAAATAAAATCGTACGTGTCTTTCAGGTAGCTTGGATGTCTGGTGGAGAGAGGATTGAGAAAGTGTTCTATATATTCTGCCGTGAAATATGTCTCGCTGTTGCAGTCGGAAACGATTGGTCTGCCCGGTGGGACCTCAAAAGGTACGCTCCACTTTTCTGGCTCCTTATGAATTTTTGGCAACAGGTAAAGTCTCCTAGGACGGGGTGGTCCTTCCCCCGTGAGGTAATCTTTTTGTTTAGAGCTTATGATTTTTCTAGAACACATATCTTCCAAAATATCCTCTATCTCCTTGATAGTGTCGGTGTAAATAGGCCTCTCGAGTGGACGGTAATGTTCCTCGACCGAAAGTTGCCTCAGTCCTTCCGCAATGTATTGCGCTCTGTCTAAAATAACCGTGGCGTTACCTTTGTCAGCTGGTTTAATAACTATGCCGGTGTTATTGCCTAGCTCTCTGAGGGCTTTCTTTTCACCAGAGGTCAAATTGTGAGTAGCCCCCAAACCCCAATGTAATTTTTTGAACGCAAAATTGTCAGCTCTAATTGTTTTTTCGATTTCTTTAGGTAGGCTGGACAACGATGGTTCCCAACCGGAGGGGTGAGTAAACGGTATCTTAGGTTTGTTGTGCTTCTTGCCCTCAAAAAATGCCTCCAGTTTAAGTCTGCGGTGATATGCCTGCATGTCCGCTAACAATTCCTTCTTTTTGCAACTCGAAGGGGTGGGGATATAAGAAAGGCCTTTCTTAAGGACTGAGTTTTGGTCGTCTGTTAGCACGAGGGACTTTGATAAGTTGACGATGAGCTTATGTGTACCACGATTTGGGTTGACGGGAATTAGGAGTTTAAATGGGAGAGCCAATGTGTTTGGAGAGCCCTTGCCGTGGCAGGTTTCCAATGGATACCGTCCGTTTCAACCTGGAAATGTGTGGAAGCCAGCAGAGGGATGAAGGTCAGATTCTGTTTGATGAAGTCATTCATGCTTTCCAACATTTCCTGCTCTGGTGGCGGCAATGCTCTCGAGAAATTGATCAGCGGGACCAAAATATCTGTTGCTGGTAAAATGTCTTTCGCTTTTTTGTAGGCCTTCTGGATTTCTGTTATAGCCGTATCAATGTACCTCTGGCTCCGGTTGTTCAAACCGAATGAGAGTATTAATTTCTGTGGCACTATGGGCCATTTACCCCTTTCCAACAGGCCGATTGCGTGACAAAACTTCGCCCCAGGGTAGCTGTCCATCTGGAGATCAGGGTCATCAGATTCGGGGAACCTGGAGACGTTCGAGTCCCCAATGATGAGCCATCTTTTTCTACAGGTAAGGCTCCAATGCGTTTTGTCCGTGTTAGTGTGACGAAATGGCATGTTAGGAGCCTTGGAGGGTGGGCTGCTGATCATTTGGGGCTCAATATTAGTGTTGTACCCCAGTACCGGTATTATCGGAGATAGCGCAGGTAGTACGACCCCATGTTCCCCACGCTCTAAGACCACTCCATTGCCCTGCTGTGGGACCGGGTCCTCAAGGAGGTCGTATTCCTGGAGGATCTCTGTAAGCGGGGACGGTGAGTCGTCCGAGAAAATACCGCTATGTCGGGAATCCTCCGAGGGAGCAATCGGGGTTGACATTTGTGGAATAGGGGCCCATCCAACATCCTGGTCTACCGCCGGAGGGTTAGGTGAGGTAGGGTTATCCTCAGGTGGGGCCTCTAAAACAGAGATTAACGGCTCTGGCGTTTCGGGGCGGCTCTGGGGTGGCGGAATCGCTAGAGAGGGTTCGGTTCGAGGTCCTAGGTGGCGGCTCTTTTGTAATTTCTTCCTTTGTTCGCAGGGTTGAGGCGCTCCAGCCTGTATGGGCTGAAGGGACTCAGGCAGGTCCTGGGGAGGAGCTTCCTCCTCAAAAGACCAATCTCCTCTGCATGGAGGAGTGGCCACTTTACCCTGTTCAATGAACATTGGAGAGGTTTGTATTTCCATGTCTCTACGATTTATTATTTGTTGTAAGGGAGCGGCGTTAGCAGGAGTATCGGACGGTAGAGGCTTCAGGGCCTGTATGGGTGTTTGACTGGAGGACGAAGCGGTGGCCCGACTAGAGGAGGCGCCAATGACGACAGCCGCATAAGTACGAGAGGTTTCTGTCCCTGTGGTTACTGTCGGGGTAACCCGTGTCGTCGTACTACTGCCAGTAACAGTTTTTTCTGCTGTAATTAGGGCCTTGGCTTGTTGAAAAGTTTCTTGGCTGATTCTACCGCTGTAATTCCGGTCAGCCCAATGTGAAGCCACCTCAAATGCCTCAGGCCAATCAGCTTGATTGGTCTGGTTACGTATGCTCTGTTTTGTGGTTTCGATCATCGAATCGTAGTGTTGTTCGAGAATCAATTGTGTGTTGTGTGACCAATCTTTGGCGTTCCCCTGTAGTCGCTGTGCAACTCTCTCGTTTGCAAAAGCTGGCCTCACCGTCTCTATAAGGAGGTTAGTGAGCCTTTGGAACGTGATTGGCTGGTTGTCTTGCACTTTTGTGGTAACCTTATCCAAGTGGTGTACCTGTCGGATGAGCTCGTAAAACAATTTAATTGTTGTTTTGAGCTGAGGTGGTGCCGGTGTAAAATTAGTGTTTTGTCTTGCATTATTCCTGTTCTCCCTAACAGGTGTGACATTGGTGTTTTGTCTAACGTTATGTCTGTGTTCTCTTGCAGGTATGTTCCTCATTCTATTGTTTGAGGGGGGGCGATACTGTCGGCCCCTATCCCCGTTGGTGAGGTAAGTATGGTGTAGGGGGAAGTCAACGTCATCTCGTCTACCTCCATGAAAAGTGAAAGAAACCTTTCTGGGTCTCTGATTGGAGGGGGTGTATGTGCGGTGGTTTCTAACATATTGTCTGTTAGGTTGGGGATCAGGGTGTTGTGGCCGAGATAACTCAAGCCTATCCCTTGTCTCTGCATCCCCATAGACACCTTCACGCCAGACTTGTCTGCGCCGTACTAGATCACCCTGGTGAGGACGTGATTCCCTCATTCTTGCATTTTGACGTCTTTTACCCCTATTAGTGTGAACAGGAGGCCTGTATGGGCCTGCGACTGTTTCGTAATAGGCATCATCATGGGGAGATCTGTATGGATCCTCAAGCCCATAATAATGTTCATCCTGTACAACAGGGATATGTAGGGAGGGCCCAGGCCTGGACACCTCCCTAAAAGTGGCACCGTAAAATTCCCTGTCCTGATACCCATTGTTATTTGTGTTGTATCTATTTCTTGCAGGGCGGGCCTGTGGAGCTGTGTTATTTGGTCTCCTGTATGGGAAACCACGCTCCCTAGCACGGGGACGTGCTGAAGTGTTCTGAGGTGTATAATTAAAGCGTGTAAAATCAGGAGTCACGCTGTTGTGTCTGATTTTAAGGCGTGGTGTGGTCCTCTGTGTAGACCTCCCACGAAACTGTTCCATGTTGTATGAACTGTGTGTGTATTTTTTTGGGGGATTTTTAAAATGTTTTTTAGATTTTTTTGGTCGTTTTGGAACTTTTTATGTTTTTTAGAAAGAGATATATATACACACAAAAGAGTTTTAAACGTTCTGAACAGAACTAGAACAAAAGAAAATGAATTAAACCAAATAAAACTAAATAAACTTAAATAAAATGGCCAAACTGTTCAAGTCAATCGCGACGTTTCGGTAAACAATTATTACCTTCTTCAGGCTAACTTGAACTTAATCAAAACAATAGTGTGCTGAACAATCGTTCAACAACAATCAAAATAGCAATGTGAATACAATATTTGTTGAAATAGTGGAGGAGCGAAAATGGCTGCGACCAGTTGTCAACAGAGAATAGCATGAAATGAGAGCACGCTTGAATGCGCGTCCGCTATATAGCCTAGCGTCTGAAAAAAGACCCGTTTTTCTAAATGGATTTTTAAAGCCTTTCGAGACGAAATAGCTTCAAAACTCGATCACGGGAGGTAAGTAAAGTTTCTTAGGGTCGAGTAAAGAATATTATTAAAAGATAAAACATGTTTTAGAGTAAGAAAGTGGTTAGAGCGATCTTGAGCGTGGTTGCGTCAGTGATGACGTCATCACGTCCTCACGTTAAAACCGGAAGAAGCGAACGAATCCTTAAAAGTGTTTATAAAGATAAGGAAAGTTTCTAAAAGTTGAAATATACGACTCAAACATTCCCTTAAGTGTCCTGTAAAGAATCGCATAGCTGAAATGAGCTTTAAAGTAGTACAAATAGATCGCTTTTTACCACGTGTAAATGGACCTCGGATGACGTCACAGCCACCGAAGATCGCGTTTGAACAATAAATTGGTAAAATAACGGTTATAAACACGAAGGAAAATTCCAATATAAAACTATATGGCGCAAAATGAGGTTAAATAATTTATTCAAGACAGCTTTCTTGAAAAAACGAACTATTTGTGGAGAAAATGTGTAAACAAACATGTAAACTATGCGCCAAACATTATGTGTATATGTATAAACGTATTCCTTCACACAAAATTGGGTGTCTTTAATCCCAGTGCTCCTCTAAAAATGTGGGGGAAATTCATCGCTTATACGAGTATGTTGGATGTTAACAGGAATATGTGTTTGTAATTTTTGTCGTAGGGGTCAGATTGGCACCACAAACGAAGACTAATCACGGCCATGGGCTATCCAAAGGCTCAGAGGCAGTGGCACGGGCTTTGTTAGGGGCAAAAAATCCAAGATCTAGGGCCCTGAGGCCCCAGAAATGGTTGTGCACTGGCCCACTTCCTACTGAACACCTAAGGTCACCCAAGGCCAAGAAGAGAAAACGATGCCGTACCCAAATCTCCCCATGATTTGTGTGAGTATTTAGTTTATGTATGTAGGTGCTGACCAAATTGGGTTATGTTATTTAACCAATATGTGTGTGTATATAGTGTGTGTAGGCATCCCAACAACCTATATGTCTCCGTAACCGGTCAACCCTTTGCCTGTTAAATGGCGTGTTGACCAGGACTGGATTCCAGGAGGATGAGGTAAGTGTTTTAAAAGGTAAGTACGATCATTGTAATTTTTGTTTTAGGGTTAGGTTTAGTTAGGGGTGTACGTATAGGGTTCCTGATGTTAGGTGTAAGGATTGAGGTTAGGGTGAGGTCTAAGATGTAATACACGAGGGGGTCCTGATATTAGGTTTAGGAAGAGGATGAGGGTGTACCCTCAGGTGTAATCCACGAGGGGATAGTGACATTAGGTGTTAGGGATGAGGTGTGGGTGGCCATCAAATGTTATAACACACCCAGATGAGAGGAGCAGTGTGAAAGGAACTTAGGTTTAGGCCTCGTTCAGGCCTCTAGGGTACACCGTGTCCAGGCGCTTAATCCAGACGCTCTCGGCTCTAAGTCTCTCCCTTAGAGACCATGCTGGATTTGACTGGAGACCGGTTACCCTGAATGCAGGTAGACCGTGGGTAAGGAAATGTTGAACCAGATGTCTTCGCTTATCAATCTTGTGTACAATGTTGTGTGCGTGTTGATAAGCTCTGACTCTGAGTTCATTCTTCGTCTGCCCCACGTATTGTCTGCGACACCTAGTGCAGAAGGCCAGGTAAATACAGTTGGTAATTTCATGCGTCAGAGGTCGGGGAATCTTGAAGATCTTTTTGTTGTACCTGCTCATCACCCATTGTTTCTGTACAAAGTACTTGCAACGGCCTACTCGGCCCGACGGGGTTGCAGTACGAAGCTTGCTACAGACGAGCCTGTCCTGTAGATTGTCGTTGCGTTTATACGCAGCAATGGGCCTGTGGTGCTGCAGGAATTTTGTGGGTCCAAGGAACTTCAAGAAATTTTCTTTAATAGACGAGTTGAGTGAGACACATTGTTTTGAATAAAGGGCCGTGAGTGGGATGATTTTATGTCTGTTTTGTATTTCAACCCCAGGTATATTCCTTGGCTTATCAAATGTTTTTAATATTTTCCTAAGGAACGATCTGCTGTACCCGCGGTTTCTGAGGGCCCGGAAGAGGATGTTCGTGGCCTCAAGAAAGGACGAAGACTGCGAGCAGATCCTTTTGAATCTGAGGAGTTGTGATTTGATGATACCCTTGAAGGTGTGTTTTGGGTGGAAACTGTTTTTGTGTAGCAACGAATGTGTGTCTGTGTCTTTAAAGTAGACTCTAAAGTCCAATCGTCCTGTCTCCAGGAACTCGGGCCCCTTGTATGATACCACATCTAAAAAGTTGACCTCTGACCTGTCCAAGCTGTATTTTACACTGATGGATGCCTGATGTGAATTCAGGTGTGCAATAAAAGCAAGAAAATCATCCTCAGTGTGGGTCCAGACACCCCAGATGTCATCCAAGAACCTGAAATAAGCAAACGGTTTCAGGGCACACGCTGAAAGAGCCGTTTGTTCCCAGTCTGCCATGAAAATGTTTGCATAAGAGGGCGCAAACTTCTTGCCCATGGCCGTACCCTTGACCTGTAGATAAAATTTGGAGTCGAATTCAAAGTCATTTTTGGTCAAATTTATTTCCAGCAGTTTTAACAGATGTTCGTCTGGTCTGTGAGAATCAGGGTATTTGAGCATGAATTTTTTCACTGCTTCAAGGCCGGTCGGGGTGTCAATATTAGTGTACAGACTGTCAATGTCAATCGTGAAAAGAAATGAATTTTGTGGAACTGTGAGTTTACAAATTTTTGAAATAAAATCGTACGTGTCTTTCAGGTAGCTTGGATGTCTGGTGGAGAGAGGATTGAGAAAGTGTTCTATATATTCTGCCGTGAAATATGTCTCGCTGTTGCAGTCGGAAACGATTGGTCTGCCCGGTGGGACCTCAAAAGGTACGCTCCACTTTTCTGGCTCCTTATGAATTTTTGGCAACAGGTAAAGTCTCCTGGGACGGGGTGGTCCTTCCCCCGTGAGGTAATCTTTTTGTTTAGAGCTTATGATTTTTCTAGAACACATATCTTCCAAAATATCCTCTATCTCCTTGATAGTGTCGGTGTAAATAGGCCTCTCGAGTGGACGGTAATGTTCCTCGACCGAAAGTTGCCTCAGTCCTTCCGCAATGTATTGCGCTCTGTCTAAAATAACCGTGGCGTTACCTTTGTCAGCTGGTTTAATAACTATGCCGGTGTTATTGCCTAGCTCTCTGAGGGCTTTCTTTTCACCAGAGGTCAAATTGTGAGTAGCCCCCAAACCCCAATGTAATTTTTTGAACGCAAAATTGTCAGCTCTAATTGTTTTTTCGATTTCTTTAGGTAGGCTGGACAACGATGGTTCCCAACCGGAGGGGTGAGTAAACGGTATCTTAGGTTTGTTGTGCTTCTTGCCCTCAAAAAATGCCTCCAGTTTAAGTCTGCGGTGATATGCCTGCATGTCCGCTAACAATTCCTTCTTTTTGCAACTCGAAGGGGTGGGGATATAAGAAAGGCCTTTCTTAAGGACTGAGTTTTGGTCGTCTGTTAGCACGAGGGACTTTGATAAGTTGACGATGAGCTTATGTGTACCACGATTTGGGTTGACGGGAATTAGGAGTTTAAATGGGAGAGCCAATGTGTTTGGAGAGCCCTTGCCGTGGCAGGTTTCCAATGGATACCGTCCGTTTCAACCTGGAAATGTGTGGAAGCCAGCAGAGGGATGAAGGTCAGATTCTGTTTGATGAAGTCATTCATGCTTTCCAACATTTCCTGCTCTGGTGGCGGCAATGCTCTCGAGAAATTGATCAGCGGGACCAAAATATCTGTTGCTGGTAAAATGTCTTTCGCTTTTTTGTAGGCCTTCTGGATTTCTGTTATAGCCGTATCAATGTACCTCTGGCTCCGGTTGTTCAAACCGAATGAGAGTATTAATTTCTGTGGCACTATGGGCCATTTACCCCTTTCCAACAGGCCGATTGCGTGACAAAACTTCGCCCCAGGGTAGCTGTCCATCTGGAGATCAGGGTCATCAGATTCGGGGAACCTGGAGACGTTCGAGTCCCCAATGATGAGCCATCTTTTTCTACAGGTAAGGCTCCAATGCGTTTTGTCCGTGTTAGTGTGACGAAATGGCATGTTAGGAGCCTTGGAGGGTGGGCTGCTGATCATTTGGGGCTCAATATTAGTGTTGTACCCCAGTACCGGTATTATCGGAGATAGCGCAGGTAGTACGACCCCATGTTCCCCACGCTCTAAGACCACTCCATTGCCCTGCTGTGGGACCGGGTCCTCAAGGAGGTCGTATTCCTGGAGGATCTCTGTAAGCGGGGACGGTGAGTCGTCCGAGAAAATACCGCTATGTCGGGAATCCTCCGAGGGAGCAATCGGGGTTGACATTTGTGGAATAGGGGCCCATCCAACATCCTGGTCTACCGCCGGAGGGTTAGGTGAGGTAGGGTTATCCTCAGGTGGGGCCTCTAAAACAGAGATTAACGGCTCTGGCGTTTCGGGGCGGCTCTGGGGTGGCGGAATCGCTAGAGAGGGTTCGGTTCGAGGTCCTAGGTGGCGGCTATTTTGTAATTTCTTCCTTTGTTCGCAGGGTTGAGGCGCTCCAGCCTGTATGGGCTGAAGGGACTCAGGCAGGTCCTGGGGAGGAGCTTCCTCCTCAAAAGACCAATCTCCTCTGCATGGAGGAG
Source organism: Barbatula barbatula (assembly GCF_947034865.1). Classification (NCBI taxonomy): domain Eukaryota; kingdom Metazoa; phylum Chordata; class Actinopteri; order Cypriniformes; family Nemacheilidae; genus Barbatula; species Barbatula barbatula. The sequence continues at coordinate 88,800 of NC_136787.1, forward strand.
TGGCCACTTTACCCTGTTCAATGAACATTGGAGAGGTTTGTATTTCCATGTCTCTACGATTTATTATTTGTTGTAAGGGAGCGGCGTTAGCAGGAGTATCGGACGGTAGAGGCTTCAGGGCCTGTATGGGTGTTTGACTGGAGGACGAAGCGGTGGCCCGACTAGAGGAGGCGCCAATGACGACAGCCGCATAAGTACGAGAGGTTTCTGTCCCTGTGGTTACTGTCGGGGTAACCCGTGTCGTCGTACTACTGCCAGTAACAGTTTTTTCTGCTGTAATTAGGGCCTTGGCTTGTTGAAAAGTTTCTTGGCTGATTCTACCGCTGTAATTCCGGTCAGCCCAATGTGAAGCCACCTCAAATGCCTCAGGCCAATCAGCTTGATTGGTCTGGTTACGTATGCTCTGTTTTGTGGTTTCGATCATCGAATCGTAGTGTTGTTCGAGAATCAATTGTGTGTTGTGTGACCAATCTTTGGCGTTCCCCTGTAGTCGCTGTGCAACTCTCTCGTTTGCAAAAGCTGGCCTCACCGTCTCTATAAGGAGGTTAGTGAGCCTTTGGAACGTGATTGGCTGGTTGTCTTGCACTTTTGTGGTAACCTTATCCAAGTGGTGTACCTGTCGGATGAGCTCGTAAAACAATTTAATTGTTGTTTTGAGCTGAGGTGGTGCCGGTGTAAAATTAGTGTTTTGTCTTGCATTATTCCTGTTCTCCCTAACAGGTGTGACATTGGTGTTTTGTCTAACGTTATGTCTGTGTTCTCTTGCAGGTATGTTCCTCATTCTATTGTTTGAGGGGGGGCGATACTGTCGGCCCCTATCCCCGTTGGTGAGGTAAGTATGGTGTAGGGGGAAGTCAACGTCATCTCGTCTACCTCCATGAAAAGTGAAAGAAACCTTTCTGGGTCTCTGATTGGAGGGGGTGTATGTGCGGTGGTTTCTAACATATTGTCTGTTAGGTTGGGGATCAGGGTGTTGTGGCCGAGATAACTCAAGCCTATCCCTTGTCTCTGCATCCCCATAGACACCTTCACGCCAGACTTGTCTGCGCCGTACTAGATCACCCTGGTGAGGACGTGATTCCCTCATTCTTGCATTTTGACGTCTTTTACCCCTATTAGTGTGAACAGGAGGCCTGTATGGGCCTGCGACTGTTTCGTAATAGGCATCATCATGGGGAGATCTGTATGGATCCTCAAGCCCATAATAATGTTCATCCTGTACAACAGGGATATGTAGGGAGGGCCCAGGCCTGGACACCTCCCTAAAAGTGGCACCGTAAAATTCCCTGTCCTGATACCCATTGTTATTTGTGTTGTATCTATTTCTTGCAGGGCGGGCCTGTGGAGCTGTGTTATTTGGTCTCCTGTATGGGAAACCACGCTCCCTAGCACGGGGACGTGCTGAAGTGTTCTGAGGTGTATAATTAAAGCGTGTAAAATCAGGAGTCACGCTGTTGTGTCTGATTTTAAGGCGTGGTGTGGTCCTCTGTGTAGACCTCCCACGAAACTGTTCCATGTTGTATGAACTGTGTGTGTATTTTTTTGGGGGATTTTTAAAATGTTTTTTAGATTTTTTTGGTCGTTTTGGAACTTTTTATGTTTTTTAGAAAGAGATATATATACACACAAAAGAGTTTTAAACGTTCTGAACAGAACTAGAACAAAAGAAAATGAATTAAACCAAATAAAACTAAATAAACTTAAATAAAATGGCCAAACTGTTCAAGTCAATCGCGACGTTTCGGTAAACAATTATTACCTTCTTCAGGCTAACTTGAATTTAATCAAAACAATAGTGTGCTGAACAATCGTTCAACAACAATCAAAATAGCAATGTGAATACAATATTTGTTGAAATAGTGGAGGAGCGAAAATGGCTGCGACCAGTTGTCAACAGAGAATAGCATGAAATGAGAGCACGCTTGAATGCGCGTCCGCTATATAGCCTAGCGTCTGAAAAAAGACCCGTTTTTCTAAATGGATTTTTAAAGCCTTTCGAGACGAAATAGCTTCAAAACTCGATCACGGGAGGTAAGTAAAGTTTCTTAGGGTCGAGTAAAGAATATTATTAAAAGATAAAACATGTTTTAGAGTAAGAAAGTGGTTAGAGCGATCTTGAGCGTGGTTGCGTCAGTGATGACGTCATCACGTCCTCACGTTAAAACCGGAAGAAGCGAACGAATCCTTAAAAGTGTTTATAAAGATAAGGAAAGTTTCTAAAAGTTGAAATATACGACTCAAACATTCCCTTAAGTGTCCTGTAAAGAATCGCATAGCTGAAATGAGCTTTAAAGTAGTACAAATAGATCGCTTTTTACCACGTGTAAATGGACCTCGGATGACGTCACAGCCACCGAAGATCGCGTTTGAACAATAAATTGGTAAAATAACGGTTATAAACACGAAGGAAAATTCCAATATAAAACTATATGGCGCAAAATGAGGTTAAATAATTTATTCAAGACAGCTTTCTTGAAAAAACGAACTATTTGTGGAGAAAATGTGTAAACAAACATGTAAACTATGCGCCAAACATTATGTGTATATGTATAAACGTATTCCTTCACACAAAATTGGGTGTCTTTAATCCCAGTGCTCCTCTAAAAATGTGGGGGAAATTCATCGCTTATACGAGTATGTTGGATGTTAACAGGAATATGTGTTTGTAATTTTTGTCGTAGGGGTCAGATTGGCACCACAAACGAAGACTAATCACGGCCATGGGCTATCCAAAGGCTCAGAGGCAGTGGCACGGGCTTTGTTAGGGGCAAAAAATCCAAGATCTAGGGCCCTGAGGCCCCAGAAATGGTTGTGCACTGGCCCACTTCCTACTGAACACCTAAGGTCACCCAAGGCCAAGAAGAGAAAACGATGCCGTACCCAAATCTCCCCATGATTTGTGTGAGTATTTAGTTTATGTATGTAGGTGCTGACCAAATTGGGTTATGTTATTTAACCAATATGTGTGTGTATATAGTGTGTGTAGGCATCCCAACAACCTATATGTCTCCGTAACCGGTCAACCCTTTGCCTGTTAAATGGCGTGTTGACCAGGACTGGATTCCAGGAGGATGAGGTAAGTGTTTTAAAAGGTAAGTACGATCATTGTAATTTTTGTTTTAGGGTTAGGTTTAGTTAGGGGTGTACGTATAGGGTTCCTGATGTTAGGTGTAAGGATTGAGGTTAGGGTGAGGTCTAAGATGTAATACACGAGGGGGTCCTGATATTAGGTTTAGGAAGAGGATGAGGGTGTACCCTCAGGTGTAATCCACGAGGGGATAGTGACATTAGGTGTTAGGGATGAGGTGTGGGTGGCCATCAAATGTTATAACACACCCAGATGAGAGGAGCAGTGTGAAAGGAACTTAGGTTTAGGCCTCGTTCAGGCCTCTAGGGTACACCGTGTCCAGGCGCTTAATCCAGACGCTCTCGGCTCTAAGTCTCTCCCTTAGAGACCATGCTGGATTTGACTGGAGACCGGTTACCCTGAATGCAGGTAGACCGTGGGTAAGGAAATGTTGAACCAGATGTCTTCGCTTATCAATCTTGTGTACAATGTTGTGTGCGTGTTGATAAGCTCTGACTCTGAGTTCATTCTTCGTCTGCCCCACGTATTGTCTGCGACACCTAGTGCAGAAGGCCAGGTAAATACAGTTGGTAATTTCATGCGTCAGAGGTCGGGGAATCTTGAAGATCTTTTTGTTGTACCTGCTCATCACCCATTGTTTCTGTACAAAGTACTTGCAACGGCCTACTCGGCCCGACGGGGTTGCAGTACGAAGCTTGCTACAGACGAGCCTGTCCTGTAGATTGTCGTTGCGTTTATACGCAGCAATGGGCCTGTGGTGCTGCAGGAATTTTGTGGGTCCAAGGAACTTCAAGAAATTTTCTTTAATAGACGAGTTGAGTGAGACACATTGTTTTGAATAAAGGGCCGTGAGTGGGATGATTTTATGTCTGTTTTGTATTTCAACCCCAGGTATATTCCTTGGCTTATCAAATGTTTTTAATATTTTCCTAAGGAACGATCTGCTGTACCCGCGGTTTCTGAGGGCCCGGAAGAGGATGTTCGTGGCCTCAAGAAAGGACGAAGACTGCGAGCAGATCCTTTTGAATCTGAGGAGTTGTGATTTGATGATACCCTTGAAGGTGTGTTTTGGGTGGAAACTGTTTTTGTGTAGCAACGAATGTGTGTCTGTGTCTTTAAAGTAGACTCTAAAGTCCAATCGTCCTGTCTCCAGGAACTCGGGCCCCTTGTATGATACCACATCTAAAAAGTTGACCTCTGACCTGTCCAAGCTGTATTTTACACTGATGGATGCCTGATGTGAATTCAGGTGTGCAATAAAAGCAAGAAAATCATCCTCAGTGTGGGTCCAGACACCCCAGATGTCATCCAAGAACCTGAAATAAGCAAACGGTTTCAGGGCACACGCTGAAAGAGCCGTTTGTTCCCAGTCTGCCATGAAAATGTTTGCATAAGAGGGCGCAAACTTCTTGCCCATGGCCGTACCCTTGACCTGTAGATAAAATTTGGAGTCGAATTCAAAGTCATTTTTGGTCAAATTTATTTCCAGCAGTTTTAACAGATGTTCGTCTGGTCTGTGAGAATCAGGGTATTTGAGCATGAATTTTTTCACTGCTTCAAGGCCGGTCGGGGTGTCAATATTAGTGTACAGACTGTCAATGTCAATCGTGAAAAGAAATGAATTTTGTGGAACTGTGAGTTTACAAATTTTTGAAATAAAATCGTACGTGTCTTTCAGGTAGCTTGGATGTCTGGTGGAGAGAGGATTGAGAAAGTGTTCTATATATTCTGCCGTGAAATATGTCTCGCTGTTGCAGTCGGAAACGATTGGTCTGCCCGGTGGGACCTCAAAAGGTACGCTCCACTTTTCTGGCTCCTTATGAATTTTTGGCAACAGGTAAAGTCTCCTGGGACGGGGTGGTCCTTCCCCCGTGAGGTAATCTTTTTGTTTAGAGCTTATGATTTTTCTAGAACACATATCTTCCAAAATATCCTCTATCTCCTTGATAGTGTCGGTGTAAATAGGCCTCTCGAGTGGACGGTAATGTTCCTCGACCGAAAGTTGCCTCAGTCCTTCCGCAATGTATTGCGCTCTGTCTAAAATAACCGTGGCGTTACCTTTGTCAGCTGGTTTAATAACTATGCCGGTGTTATTGCCTAGCTCTCTGAGGGCTTTCTTTTCACCAGAGGTCAAATTGTGAGTAGCCCCCAAACCCCAATGTAATTTTTTGAACGCAAAATTGTCAGCTCTAATTGTTTTTTCGATTTCTTTAGGTAGGCTGGACAACGATGGTTCCCAACCGGAGGGGTGAGTAAACGGTATCTTAGGTTTGTTGTGCTTCTTGCCCTCAAAAAATGCCTCCAGTTTAAGTCTGCGGTGATATGCCTGCATGTCCGCTAACAATTCCTTCTTTTTGCAACTCGAAGGGGTGGGGATATAAGAAAGGCCTTTCTTAAGGACTGAGTTTTGGTCGTCTGTTAGCACGAGGGACTTTGATAAGTTGACGATGAGCTTATGTGTACCACGATTTGGGTTGACGGGAATTAGGAGTTTAAATGGGAGAGCCAATGTGTTTGGAGAGCCCTTGCCGTGGCAGGTTTCCAATGGATACCGTCCGTTTCAACCTGGAAATGTGTGGAAGCCAGCAGAGGGATGAAGGTCAGATTCTGTTTGATGAAGTCATTCATGCTTTCCAACATTTCCTGCTCTGGTGGCGGCAATGCTCTCGAGAAATTGATCAGCGGGACCAAAATATCTGTTGCTGGTAAAATGTCTTTCGCTTTTTTGTAGGCCTTCTGGATTTCTGTTATAGCCGTATCAATGTACCTCTGGCTCCGGTTGTTCAAACCGAATGAGAGTATTAATTTCTGTGGCACTATGGGCCATTTACCCCTTTCCAACAGGCCGATTGCGTGACAAAACTTCGCCCCAGGGTAGCTGTCCATCTGGAGATCAGGGTCATCAGATTCGGGGAACCTGGAGACGTTCGAGTCCCCAATGATGAGCCATCTTTTTCTACAGGTAAGGCTCCAATGCGTTTTGTCCGTGTTAGTGTGACGAAATGGCATGTTAGGAGCCTTGGAGGGTGGGCTGCTGATCATTTGGGGCTCAATATTAGTGTTGTACCCCAGTACCGGTATTATCGGAGATAGCGCAGGTAGTACGACCCCATGTTCCCCACGCTCTAAGACCACTCCATTGCCCTGCTGTGGGACCGGGTCCTCAAGGAGGTCGTATTCCTGGAGGATCTCTGTAAGCGGGGACGGTGAGTCGTCCGAGAAAATACCGCTATGTCGGGAATCCTCCGAGGGAGCAATCGGGGTTGACATTTGTGGAATAGGGGCCCATCCAACATCCTGGTCTACCGCCGGAGGGTTAGGTGAGGTAGGGTTATCCTCAGGTGGGGCCTCTAAAACAGAGATTAACGGCTCTGGCGTTTCGGGGCGGCTCTGGGGTGGCGGAATCGCTAGAGAGGGTTCGGTTCGAGGTCCTAGGTGGCGGCTATTTTGTAATTTCTTCCTTTGTTCGCAGGGTTGAGGCGCTCCAGCCTGTATGGGCTGAAGGGACTCAGGCAGGTCCTGGGGAGGAGCTTCCTCCTCAAAAGACCAATCTCCTCTGCATGGAGGAGTGGCCACTTTACCCTGTTCAATGAACATTGGAGAGGTTTGTATTTCCATGTCTCTACGATTTATTATTTGTTGTAAGGGAGCGGCGTTAGCAGGAGTATCGGACGGTAGAGGCTTCAGGGCCTGTATGGGTGTTTGACTGGAGGACGAAGCGGTGGCCCGACTAGAGGAGGCGCCAATGACGACAGCCGCATAAGTACGAGAGGTTTCTGTCCCTGTGGTTACTGTCGGGGTAACCCGTGTCGTCGTACTACTGCCAGTAACAGTTTTTTCTGCTGTAATTAGGGCCTTGGCTTGTTGAAAAGTTTCTTGGCTGATTCTACCGCTGTAATTCCGGTCAGCCCAATGTGAAGCCACCTCAAATGCCTCAGGCCAATCAGCTTGATTGGTCTGGTTACGTATGCTCTGTTTTGTGGTTTCGATCATCGAATCGTAGTGTTGTTCGAGAATCAATTGTGTGTTGTGTGACCAATCTTTGGCGTTCCCCTGTAGTCGCTGTGCAACTCTCTCGTTTGCAAAAGCTGGCCTCACCGTCTCTATAAGGAGGTTAGTGAGCCTTTGGAACGTGATTGGCTGGTTGTCTTGCACTTTTGTGGTAACCTTATCCAAGTGGTGTACCTGTCGGATGAGCTCGTAAAACAATTTAATTGTTGTTTTGAGCTGAGGTGGTGCCGGTGTAAAATTAGTGTTTTGTCTTGCATTATTCCTGTTCTCCCTAACAGGTGTGACATTGGTGTTTTGTCTAACGTTATGTCTGTGTTCTCTTGCAGGTATGTTCCTCATTCTATTGTTTGAGGGGGGGCGATACTGTCGGCCCCTATCCCCGTTGGTGAGGTAAGTATGGTGTAGGGGGAAGTCAACGTCATCTCGTCTACCTCCATGAAAAGTGAAAGAAACCTTTCTGGGTCTCTGATTGGAGGGGGTGTATGTGCGGTGGTTTCTAACATATTGTCTGTTAGGTTGGGGATCAGGGTGTTGTGGCCGAGATAACTCAAGCCTATCCCTTGTCTCTGCATCCCCATAGACACCTTCACGCCAGACTTGTCTGCGCCGTACTAGATCACCCTGGTGAGGACGTGATTCCCTCATTCTTGCATTTTGACGTCTTTTACCCCTATTAGTGTGAACAGGAGGCCTGTATGGGCCTGCGACTGTTTCGTAATAGGCATCATCATGGGGAGATCTGTATGGATCCTCAAGCCCATAATAATGTTCATCCTGTACAACAGGGATATGTAGGGAGGGCCCAGGCCTGGACACCTCCCTAAAAGTGGCACCGTAAAATTCCCTGTCCTGATACCCATTGTTATTTGTGTTGTATCTATTTCTTGCAGGGCGGGCCTGTGGAGCTGTGTTATTTGGTCTCCTGTATGGGAAACCACGCTCCCTAGCACGGGGACGTGCTGAAGTGTTCTGAGGTGTATAATTAAAGCGTGTAAAATCAGGAGTCACGCTGTTGTGTCTGATTTTAAGGCGTGGTGTGGTCCTCTGTGTAGACCTCCCACGAAACTGTTCCATGTTGTATGAACTGTGTGTGTATTTTTTTGGGGGATTTTTAAAATGTTTTTTAGATTTTTTTGGTCGTTTTGGAACTTTTTATGTTTTTTAGAAAGAGATATATATACACACAAAAGAGTTTTAAACGTTCTGAACAGAACTAGAACAAAAGAAAATGAATTAAACCAAATAAAACTAAATAAACTTAAATAAAATGGCCAAACTGTTCAAGTCAATCGCGACGTTTCGGTAAACAATTATTACCTTCTTCAGGCTAACTTGAATTTAATCAAAACAATAGTGTGCTGAACAATCGTTCAACAACAATCAAAATAGCAATGTGAATACAATATTTGTTGAAATAGTGGAGGAGCGAAAATGGCTGCGACCAGTTGTCAACAGAGAATAGCATGAAATGAGAGCACGCTTGAATGCGCGTCCGCTATATAGCCTAGCGTCTGAAAAAAGACCCGTTTTTCTAAATGGATTTTTAAAGCCTTTCGAGACGAAATAGCTTCAAAACTCGATCACGGGAGGTAAGTAAAGTTTCTTAGGGTCGAGTAAAGAATATTATTAAAAGATAAAACATGTTTTAGAGTAAGAAAGTGGTTAGAGCGATCTTGAGCGTGGTTGCGTCAGTGATGACGTCATCACGTCCTCACGTTAAAACCGGAAGAAGCGAACGAATCCTTAAAAGTGTTTATAAAGATAAGGAAAGTTTCTAAAAGTTGAAATATACGACTCAAACATTCCCTTAAGTGTCCTGTAAAGAATCGCATAGCTGAAATGAGCTTTAAAGTAGTACAAATAGATCGCTTTTTACCACGTGTAAATGGACCTCGGATGACGTCACAGCCACCGAAGATCGCGTTTGAACAATAAATTGGTAAAATAACGGTTATAAACACGAAGGAAAATTCCAATATAAAACTATATGGCGCAAAATGAGGTTAAATAATTTATTCAAGACAGCTTTCTTGAAAAAACGAACTATTTGTGGAGAAAATGTGTAAACAAACATGTAAACTATGCGCCAAACATTATGTGTATATGTATAAACGTATTCCTTCACACAAAATTGGGTGTCTTTAATCCCAGTGCTCCTCTAAAAATGTGGGGGAAATTCATCGCTTATACGAGTATGTTGGATGTTAACAGGAATATGTGTTTGTAATTTTTGTCGTAGGGGTCAGATTGGCACCACAAACGAAGACTAATCACGGCCATGGGCTATCCAAAGGCTCAGAGGCAGTGGCACGGGCTTTGTTAGGGGCAAAAAATCCAAGATCTAGGGCCCTGAGGCCCCAGAAATGGTTGTGCACTGGCCCACTTCCTACTGAACACCTAAGGTCACCCAAGGCCAAGAAGAGAAAACGATGCCGTACCCAAATCTCCCCATGATTTGTGTGAGTATTTAGTTTATGTATGTAGGTGCTGACCAAATTGGGTTATGTTATTTAACCAATATGTGTGTGTATATAGTGTGTGTAGGCATCCCAACAACCTATATGTCTCCGTAACCGGTCAACCCTTTGCCTGTTAAATGGCGTGTTGACCAGGACTGGATTCCAGGAGGATGAGGTAAGTGTTTTAAAAGGTAAGTACGATCATTGTAATTTTTGTTTTAGGGTTAGGTTTAGTTAGGGGTGTACGTATAGGGTTCCTGATGTTAGGTGTAAGGATTGAGGTTAGGGTGAGGTCTAAGATGTAATACACGAGGGGGTCCTGATATTAGGTTTAGGAAGAGGATGAGGGTGTACCCTCAGGTGTAATCCACGAGGGGATAGTGACATTAGGTGTTAGGGATGAGGTGTGGGTGGCCATCAAATGTTATAACACACCCAGATGAGAGGAGCAGTGTTAGGGGAAAAGAAATCCAAGATCTAGGGCCCTAAGGCCCCAAAAATGGCTGTGCACTGGCCCACGTACTACTGACCACCAACGGTCACCCAAGGTCCAGAAGAGGAAACGACGCTGCACCCAAATGTCCCTGCAATTCCCATGAACAATTAGAGTTGTATAATGTTTGTGTATATTATATCCATGTATTTGTGTGTATATGTGTGTATACACCTCCCAACCACCTTCGTGCCTCAGTAACCACCCGAACCTTTATATGTTAGAGGCGTGTAGACCAGGATTGGATTCCAGGAGGTGAGGTAAGTGTTTGAAAGGTAAGTAGGCTCCTTGTTATTTTTGTTTTAGGTTTGAGATGCCCAGGGTTACTACTGTTAGGTGTGAGGAGTGGGGTTGTGGTGAGGTCTTAGGCGTAATACACGAGGGGGTCCTGATATTAGGTGTTAGGAGAGGGTTAGGAAAGGGGATAAGGGTGTGCCCTCAGGTGTGATACACGAGGGGATAGTGACATTAGGTGTTAGGGATGAGGTGTGGGTGGCCATCAAATGTTATAGCACACCCAAATGAGAGGAGCAGTGTGAGAGGAAAGTTGGTTTAGGCCTTGTCATATAGAAGTTTTAAATGTGTGATCCAATGTATGTAGAGAGCCCTAGCCGTGGACGGTGTCCAATGAAAGCCGTCCTCCTCCACCTGAAAATGTTTGGGGGCCAGCAGAGGGATGTGCTCCATATGCCGCTCGATAAAGTCGTTCATGTTTAATATCATCTCCTGCTCATGCGGCGGCAATGTACCGGAGAAATTGATTAGAGGAATCACAATCTCTGCTTCTGGTAAAATCTCTCTCGCTGTGTCGGTGGCCATCCGGATTTCTGTCCTAACCGCTCCCTTATGCCTATCATTACGGTTGTTAATACCGAGTGCCAGTACTAATATAACCGGTTTTACGACCCATGCTGCCCTATTCAGCAGACTGATTGCGTGACTGAACTTCGCCCTTGGGAAGCCGTCCACCTGGAGATCAGGGTCCTCAAATTTGGAGAAATTTAAGACGTTACCATCCCCAATGATGACTACTCTTTTTGTACCGGTAAGTCTCCGATCCACTATTTTTAGGTTTGTGTTAGAGGGAGCAATCGGGGTAGACATTGGTGGAATGGGGGCCCATCCAACGTCCTGGTCTACCGTTGGAGGGTTAGGTGTGGCCGGGTTAGCCTCAGATAGGGCCTCTAAAGCAGAGCTTACCGGGTTTGGTGTTTCGGAGGTGGCCACTTTATCATGTTGTGTGGGTGTTTGGCTAGAGGACGAAGCGGCGGCCCGACTAGAGGAGGCGCCGATAACAATAGCACCGTGAGTACGAGGGGTTTCTGTCCCTGAGGAAACCGTGGGGGTAACTTGTGTTGTCGTACTACTGTCAGTAACAGTTTTATCCGCTGTAATTAGGGCCTCGGCTGTTTGAAAAGTTTCAGGGCTAATCCTACCGCTGTAATTTCTGTCCGCCCAATGTGATGCCACCTCAAATGCTTCAGGCCAATCAGCCTGATTGGTCTGGTTGCGTATGCTCTGTTTTGTGGTATCAATCATCGAATTGTAGTGCTGTTCCAGAATCCGTTGTGTGTTGTGTGACCAATCTTTGGCGTTCCCCTGTAGTAACTGTCCAACTCCCTCGTTTGCAAAAGCTGGCCTCACCGTCTCTATAAGAAGGTTAGTGAGCCTCCGGAATGTGATTGGCTGGTTGTCTTGTACTTTTGTGGTAACCTTATTGAAGTGGTGTACCTGTCGGATGAGCTCATAAAACAATTTAATTGTTGTTTTGAGCTGAGGTGGTGCCGGTGTGAAATTAGGGTTTTGTCTGGCATTATTCCTGTTATCCCTAACAGGTGTGACATTGGTGTTTTGTCTGACATTATGTCTGTATTCTCTTGCAGGTGTATTCCTCGTTCTGCTGTATGAGGGGGGTTAGGGTTAGGGTTAGGGTTAGGGTTAGGGTTAGGGTTAGGGTTAGGTTAGGGGCAAAAAATCCAAGATCTAGGGCCCTGAGGCCCCAGAAATGGCTGTGCACTGGCCCACCCTCTACTGACCACCCAAGGTCACCCGAGGCCAAGAGGAGAAAACGATGCCGCACACGAGTGTCCCCACAATTCCTGTAATATTTTATTTGTGTATGTAAATGCTGACCAAATTGTGTTGTGTTATGTTATATTCCATAAATGTGTGTGTGTGTGTGTGTGTATATAGAGGCAAACCAACAACCTTTATGCATCAGCGACCGGCCAAAACTTGGTCTTTTAAATGGCGTGTTGACCAGGATTGGATTCCAGGAGGTGAGGTAAGTGTTTGAAAGGTAAGTAGGCTCCTTGTTATTTTGTTTTAGGTTTGAGATGCCCAGGGTTACTAATGTTAGGTGTGAGGAGTGGGGTTGTGGTGAGGTCTTAGGCGTAATACACAAGGGGGTCCTGATATTAGGTGTTAGGAGAGGGTTAGGAAAGGGGATAAGGGTGTGCCCTCAGGTGTCATACACGAGGGGATAGTGACATTAGGTGTTAGGGATGAGGTGTGGGTGGCCATCAAATGTTATCACACACCCAAATGAGAGGAGCAGTGTGGGTTAGGGTTAGGGTTAGGTTAGGGGAAAAGAAATCCAAGATCTAGGGCCCTAAGGCCCCAAAAATGGCTGTGCACTGGCCCACGTACTACTGACCACCAACGGTCACCCAAGGTCCAGAAGAGGAAACGACGCTGCACCCAAATGTCCCTGCAATTCCCATGAACAATTAGAGTTGTAAAATGTTTGTGTATATTATATCCATGTATTTGTGTGTATATGTGTGTATACACCTCCCAACCACCTTCGTGCCTCAGTAACCACCCGAACCTTTATATGTTAGAGGCTTGTGTAGACCAGGATTGGATTCCAGGAGGTGAGGTAAGTGTTTGAAAGGTAAGTAGGCTCCTTGTTATATTTGTTTTAGGTTTGAGATGCCCAGGGTTACTAATGTTAGGTGTGAGGAGTGGGGTTGTGGTGAGGTCTTAGGCGTAATACACGAGGGGGTCCTGATATTAGGTGTTAGGAGAGGGTTAGGAAAGGGGATAAGGGTGTGCCCTCAGGTGTGATACACGAGGGGATAGTGACATTAGGTGTTAGGGATGAGGTGTGGGTGGCCATCAAATGTTATAGCACACCCAAATGAGAGGAGCAGTGTGAGAGGAAAGTTGGTTTAGGCCTTGTCATATAGAAGTTTTAAATGTGTGATCCAATGTATGTAGAGAGCCCTAGCCGTGGACGGTGTCCAATGAAAGCCGTCCTCCTCCACCTGAAAATGTTTGGGGGCCAGCAGAGGGATGTGCTCCATATGCCGCTCGATAAAGTCGTTCATGTTTAATATCATCTCCTGCTCATGCGGCGGCAATGTACCGGAGAAATTGATTAGAGGAATCACAATCTCTGCTTCTGGTAAAATCTCTCTCGCTGTGTCGGTGGCCATCCGGATTTCTGTCCTAACCGCTCCCTTATGCCTATCATTACGGTTGTTAATACCGAGTGCCAGTACTAATATAACCGGTTTTACGACCCATGCTGCCCTATTCAGCAGACTGATTGCGTGACTGAACTTCGCCCTTGGGAAGCCGTCCACCTGGAGATCAGGGTCCTCAAATTTGGAGAAATTTAAGACGTTACCATCCCCAATGATGACTACTCTTTTTGTACCGGTAAGTCTCCGATCCACTATTTTTAGGTTTGTGTTAGAGGGAGCAATCGGGGTAGACATTGGTGGAATGGGGGCCCATCCAACGTCCTGGTCTACCGTTGGAGGGTTAGGTGTGGCCGGGTTAGCCTCAGATAGGGCCTCTAAAGCAGAGCTTACCGGGTTTGGTGTTTCGGAGGTGGCCACTTTATCATGTTGTGTGGGTGTTTGGCTAGAGGACGAAGCGGCGGCCCGACTAGAGGAGGCGCCGATAACAATAGCACCGTGAGTACGAGGGGTTTCTGTCCCTGAGGAAACCGTGGGGGTAACTTGTGTTGTCGTACTACTGTCAGTAACAGTTTTATCCGCTGTAATTAGGGCCTCGGCTGTTTGAAAAGTTTCAGGGCTAATCCTACCGCTGTAATTTCTGTCCGCCCAATGTGATGCCACCTCAAATGCTTCAGGCCAATCAGCCTGATTGGTCTGGTTGCGTATGCTCTGTTTTGTGGTATCAATCATCGAATTGTAGTGCTGTTCCAGAATCCGTTGTGTGTTGTGTGACCAATCTTTGGCGTTCCCCTGTAGTAACTGTCCAACTCCCTCGTTTGCAAAAGCTGGCCTCACCGTCTCTATAAGAAGGTTAGTGAGCCTCCGGAATGTGATTGGCTGGTTGTCTTGTACTTTTGTGGTAACCTTATTGAAGTGGTGTACCTGTCGGATGAGCTCATAAAACAATTTAATTGTTGTTTTGAGCTGAGGTGGTGCCGGTGTGAAATTAGGGTTTTGTCTGGCATTATTCCTGTTATCCCTAACAGGTGTGACATTGGTGTTTTGTCTGACATTATGTCTGTATTCTCTTGCAGGTGTATTCCTCGTTCTGCTGTATGAGGGGGGTTAGGGTTAGGGTTAGGGTTAGGGTTAGGGTTAGGGTTAGGGTTAGGGTTAGGTTAGGGGCAAAAAATCCAAGATCTAGGGCCCTGAGGCCCCAGAAATGGCTGTGCACTGGCCCACCCTCTACTGACCACCCAAGGTCACCCGAGGCCAAGAGGAGAAAACGATGCCGCACACGAGTGTCCCCACAATTCCTGTAATATTTTATTTGTGTATGTAAATGCTGACCAAATTGTGTTGTGTTATGTTATATTCCATAAATGTGTGTGTGTGTGTGTGTGTATATAGAGGCAAACCAACAACCTTTATGCATCAGCGACCGGCCAAAACTTGGTCTTTTAAATGGCGTGTTGACCAGGATTGGATTCCAGGAGGTGAGGTAAGTGTTTGAAAGGTAAGTAGGCTCCTTGTTATTTTGTTTTAGGTTTGAGATGCCCAGGGTTACTAATGTTAGGTGTGAGGAGTGGGGTTGTGGTGAGGTCTTAGGCGTAATACACAAGGGGGTCCTGATATTAGGTGTTAGGAGAGGGTTAGGAAAGGGGATAAGGGTGTGCCCTCAGGTGTCATACACGAGGGGATAGTGACATTAGGTGTTAGGGATGAGGTGTGGGTGGCCATCAAATGTTATCACACACCCAAATGAGAGGAGCAGTGTGGGTTAGGGTTAGGGTTAGGTTAGGGTTAGGGTTAGGGTGAAAAGAACCTCACCCCCCAGACTAATGTCCAGGGATGAGTTTTGCACTGTCCATCTCCAGTCTGCAAGAGACCCAGGCACTCAAATAAATCATATTTTTTTAAGATTAGGGCGTACATTTTTTGTTTCCATTAAGGTGTTGGGGTTCAGTTGTTAAAGGGTTAGTCTGTAGAGGTGTCCCAATTTAGGTGTTAGGGTTAGGGTTAGATAGGGTTTTATTTTTAGGTTTAGGTGTGTAGGGTTAGGTTTAGTGGTTAGGTGTTAGGTATAGTTGTTAGGTGTTAGGTGTTAGGTGTTAGGTTTAGGTTTAGGGTTAGGTGGTAGGTGTAGGGTTAGGGTTAGGATTATGTTTAGTGTTAGGATTAGGCTAAGACCGAGGTTACGGTTAGGGTTGGGTTTTAGGTTTGGTCATTCAGTCCTCTCGGGAAACGAGTTTCCAGTCGGTTGATCCACCTCGTCTCTATGATTAGTCTGTCTTTCAGTGTCCAGCATGTGTTTGATTCCAGACCTGTGACTCTCAATGATGAAATCCCATGTGTGATAAAATGTTTGACAATGTGTGTGTTTTTTTCTACCTGATTTTTAATATTAGACATATGACGATACATTCTTTGTTGAATTGAGTTTTTCGTTTGTCCCACATATTGTTTTGCGCATTTGTTGCATGTTATTATATATATACAGTTTGAGGTCTGAGGAGTTAGGGGTCTTTGTAATTTAAAAATTTGTTTGGTAAAATGACTCGTGATCCATTTTTTTGGCTCAAAATATTTAGGTGCGTTGCTTTTTTTGATATTTATTGTATTTATTGGGGGCAATTTGGTTTTAACTAATAGATCCTTGAGATTTTTATTTCTTCTGAAGGCCGAGATTATTTTGTGTTCTCTTAGATAGGGTGTATGTGACAAAAATTTCTGAAAATTTGCTTTTGTCTCCAGGTTGAGTTGGAGACTGTTGCCTGAAAATGTATTAATGAAAGGGATAATCTTATCTGTTTGTTTGGTGTTTTGTTTGTTTTGTTGGAATTGTTTGAGTGCTTTTCTCAGGAATGATCTTGAGTATCCCCTGCCTCTTAGGGCTTTAAAGAGAGTTCTAGTGGCCTCGAAAAAGTGTTCTTTATTAGTGCAAATTCTGTGAAACCTCAGTAATTGTGATTTGACGATTCCTCCGAACGTATGTCGGGGATGATAACTATTTTTGTGTAAAAGTGCGTGAGTGTCCGTCGGTTTGAAATAAACTTTAAAGTCCAACTGTCCCGTTTCTTGAAAGCGTGTTCCTTTGAAAGAAATGACATCCAGGAAATTGATCGAAGTATCGTTGATCTCATGTTTTATTTTTATAGATCTTTGATGTGTGTTTAAATGGTGTGTGAATTCTAAAAATTGTTCCTTGGAGTATGTCCAAACTCCCCAGATGTCGTCGAGGTATCTGTAATAATGGAGGGGCTTCAACGGAGCTGAAGCCAACGCAGATTCTTCCCATGCGGCCATAAATATATTGGCATATGAGGGTGCAAATTTCTTGCCCATAGCTGTGCCTTTTCGTTGTAAGTAGAATTTGGAGTTAAATTCAAAATCATTCCTAGTTAAATTAATTTTAAGAAGTCTCATTAGTTGTTTTGTAGGTCTCCTGGTATTTGGGTATTTTTCGAAACAGTTTTGTACTGCCCGTAATCCTGTTTTGGTTTCGATGTTCGTGTACAAACTATCTACATCCATCGTGAATAGGAACGCTTGTGGGGGGATTTTTATTTTGCCCACTTTATTGATGAAATCATACGTGTCCTTCAGATAGCTGGAGTGTTTTTGTGAGATCGGGTTGAGAAAATGTTCAATGTATTCCGCGGTGTAGTAGGATTCGCTATCACAGTCGGACACTATCGGTCTGCCGGGTGGGATTTCTTTCGGTATACTCCAATGTTCGGGGTCCTTGTGTATCTTAGGAAGTAAATAGAATTGTCTCAGCCTCGGGGTGCAGCTACCTAATAAATATTCTCTCTGTTTATAATTGATATATTTATGAATGTACAAGTCTTGTATAATGTCCTTAATTTCTTCCTTGGTTTCCAAATATATAGGTCTGGGTAATTTCATGTAGTGGTCTTTATTATTTAGTTGTCTCTCAGCTTCCCAAATATATTGTTGTCGGTCTAAAATAACAATCGCATTCCCTTTGTCAGCGGGTTTGATGACAATATTTTTGTTGTTCTGTAGTTGGTGTAGGGCTCTACTCTCCTCTGAGGTTAAATTGGGTGCCACTTTTTGTCCCCAATTTAATTTCCTCAGGGCGTAATTGTCTGCTGTGATTATGTGTCTGATTTGAACCGGTAGGCGACAAAGAGAAGGTGTCCAATCCGAGTTGCGCGTGAATGGAATTTTTTTCGATTCCTTGCGTTTTCCTTCAAAAAAAACTTTTAGTTTTAACCTGCGATGATACGTCTGTAGATCAAATTTTAATTCTTTCTTTCGGTCCCGGGCCAGTCTAGAACTAGGAATGAAAGTCAAGCCCTTTTGTAAAAGTGTACTTTGTGTTGGTGTGAGTGTGACATTTTTTGAGAGGTTAATAATCATGTTGAGATCTGGTTCGTGTATGCGCATGTGGCAAGTTATAAGTTTAAATGTTGTTGCCAGTGTTGTAAAATGGCCTTGGCTGTGTCCGGCTTCCAATGTATGCCGTCCGATTCCAACTTAAATTGTTCTTTCGGTAAGGCCGGGATGTATGTAAGTTTCCTTTTAATGTATGCGTTCAATTCCTCCAGGATGATTATGTGGTCCATCGGTAAACGACGTGAGAAGTTGATTATTGGAACGAAAATCTCTGTGTTTGGAAATTTGATTCTCGCTTGTCTGTGAGCTCTCTGTATTTGTTTGATTGCCGTCTGTTTGAGACGTTGTTGTCTATTGTTAATGCCAAACGACAACACCAATTTCTCCACGTCTGTGGTAATGGTGGCTTTTTTTAGAAGGTCTGTTGCATGAAAGAAGCTGGCGCCTGGATAGCTATCCATCTGTAAATCCGAAGCTTCGACCATTGGGAATCTAGCCACGTTAGAGTCCCCGAGGATAACATATTTCTTCCTGATCGTCAGGCTCCAGTCAGATAACTTTTTGTTTGTTGATATGTGTCTGACCGGTCTCGTGAGTTGTGTTTTGTTGGCTGATGTGACAGGAGTCTTGTCCTGCATCTGTTCTGGGGTCCTGTTGCCCGATGTGCTAGGAGTTTTGCCCTGCACATGTGTGTGTGATAATGCCATTACCGGTATTACGGATGGGACCTGTGTGTCGTGTGAAAGTTGTGTCTTCCGTGGTATGTTTGTGTTGGTGTCGAACAGAATCAATTCTCCCGTTGTTGCCTCGGGTGGGCTGCCTGGGTCTCCAATTGAGTCAGAGTAGGTTGAAAGTTCAATTTCAATTGATGACCTTGGTGTTGTATTGTCTGGTGTATGAATTTGTGCCGTATGTATGTGCGTGGTTTGAGAGGATTGTTGTTTGTTTCGATCCACAGGTTTCATTTGTTGTGTCTCAAAATCACGTGTGGAGGGAGAAGGGCATTGGTCAATGTCATTAAGTGGAGTACTCGCCACGCAAGGTGCCAGAAGTCTCCTGGGTTTTTGAGTTCTTTGTATTTTTGGGGCCAGATCTTTTTTAGGTGTTAATGGTTTTGTAATTGACGAGGACAATGGTGGAAAGTCATCAAATGACCAGTCTTTTGCCAACGTCTGAGAGGTTTGCTTTTCCGAAAGTTGCGTTTTTGTTTTTGTTGCAAAAGGGACCGCCGATGTTTGGGTTTCGGTCGTGACCATTTGAGGTCCTTGTCGTTCCTCCCCACGTAGGGTAGATGTTTCGTCATTTTTCTGAGCGGTGTCAGTCGTAAAATCTGCTGTGATGAGCGCTTCTGTCTGTTCAAAAGTTTCTGATCTGAACTTCTGTCCAAAATTGCGTATCGCCCACCTTTTTGCAATTTTGAAGGGTGCTTTCCAGTCACCATGAGTCACAGCATTTTTCAGCTCTTGCATTGATTCCTCAATTAATGTCTCATAGTGTTGTTCCAAAATCAACTGTGTAGTATAGGTCCAATTCTTTGCGTTACCCTCCAATAGTAGTTGTGTTTTGTCAGTTGATGCCACTGGTTTGACAGTGTCAATTAGATAATTTGTCATTCTTCTGAATGTGATTGGTTGGTTGTTCTTAACCTTTGTTGTCACATTTTGTAAGTGATGTACTAGACGCAGGATTTTGTACAAAATTTTCGTTGTTGTCCTGAAGCCAGGCGAAGCTTGGATGTAATCATGTTCTTTATTTTTTCCAGATTTATCGTGATGTCGTTCGGTTCCCGTTTGACCGGTGAAGTATCTGTCCTTTTGAAAGGATCCCCGTGTGTGATCCGGGTGTGTACGTCTGCCATCAACTTTATATCTGGAAGAGTTTCCCCTGTCGTACTCCTCGAAATATTCTGAGCGTTCCTTCCTACGATCTCCATAGAAACTATTATCTCTGCGATAAAGGTTCTGTGTGTAATTCTCTCTGTGAGGTCTAAGCCTCTGTCTTTCTACATCACGTATGTTCTTTGAATGCTTCCACATGTTAATTTTCTGGTGATCCGTTTTATAAATGTATCTCACCGAAACTATAGTCTCAAGGTGTTAAACAATAATTTTAAAGGTTTCCAGGTGTTGTTATTCTGGTGTTAGGTATAAAGGTTTCCAGGTGTTGTTATTCTGGTGTTAGGTATAAAGGTTTCCAGGTGTTGTTATTCTGGTGTTAGGTATAAAGGTCTCCAGGTGTTGTTATTCTGGTGTTTGTTAGACTTGTTGTCACACCGAAACAGATTGTCTCAAGGTGTTTCAACGATGTGAATGTTTTTCTGAAATCTATATCCGTCCGTTTTAGGATTGAGATATAAGATAGAATTTTAAAGGACTGAAATCGATCGATGTTATTTAAAATTTCAAGCCCAGTCGCGACGTTTCGATACAAACTGTATCTTCCTCAGGCTGGCTTGAAATAGAGCTGTGATAAATGTAAGTGCTTGCACAGAGAAAGTACTCGTGTGCTGTTCCGGTTGAAGTGAAGCAGAGCTGTGTGTGCAGCTGCTATTTATACATGAGTGAGTGAGTAGACTCCTCCCACTCTGAGAGTGATTCTTTTTTGGATTTTCCTTGGATTTTATTTTTAAAGAAATGTTTTGTTCACAATCATGTTTCTCTTGTTTCTGGTTTTAATATGTGTTTTTTATGAATTTGTAAAATAAATGCATTTATTCACAATTATGTTTTCTTATTTTTTGTTTTTTTAACTTGTATTATTTATGAATTTGCCAAATGAATGTATTATTCACAATCATGTTTTTCTTATTTCTGGTTTTAACTTGTGTTTTTTATGAATTTGCAAAATAAATGCATTTATTCACAATCATGTTTTTGTTATTTATGGTTTTAACTTGTGTTTTTTATGAATTTGCAATATGTTACAATCATGTTTTTCTTATTTCTGGTTTTAACTTGTGTTTTTTATGAATTTGCAAAATGTATTTATTCACAATCATGTTTTTCATGTTTCTGAAAATAAATTTTGCCATCTCCGCTCTGTCTGTGTGACTTATAAATGTTTCTGTGTGTAAACAATGCAAATTAATGAATGCCTGAGGTATCATCACAGGTGGAGAGGCACTGGCTGAGTTTGGGTGAAAAGAACCTCACCCCCCAGACTAATGTCCAGGGATGAGTTTTGCACTGTCCATCTCCAGTCTGCAAGAGACCCAGGCACTCAAATAAATCATATTTTTTTAAGATTAGGGCGTACATTTTTTGTTTCCATTAAGGTGTTGGGGTTCAGTTGTTAAAGGGTTAGTCTGTAGAGGTGTCCCAATTTAGGTGTTAGGGTTAGGGTTAGATAGGGTTTTATTTTTAGGTTTAGGTGTGTAGGGTTAGGTTTAGTGGTTAGGTGTTAGGTATAGTTGTTAGGTGTTAGGTGTTAGGTGTTAGGTTTAGGTTTAGGGTTAGGTGGTAGGTGTAGGGTTAGGGTTAGGATTATGTTTAGTGTTAGGATTAGGCTAAGACCGAGGTTACGGTTAGGGTTGGGTTTTAGGTTTGGTCATTCAGTCCTCTCGGGAAACGAGTTTCCAGTCGGTTGATCCACCTCGTCTCTATGATTAGTCTGTCTTTCAGTGTCCAGCATGTGTTTGATTCCAGACCTGTGACTCTCAATGATGAAATCCCATGTGTGATAAAATGTTTGACAATGTGTGTGTTTTTTTCTACCTGATTTTTAATATTAGACATATGACGATACATTCTTTGTTGAATTGAGTTTTTCGTTTGTCCCACATATTGTTTTGCGCATTTGTTGCATGTTATTATATATATACAGTTTGAGGTCTGAGGAGTTAGGGGTCTTTGTAATTTAAAAATTTGTTTGGTAAAATGACTCGTGATCCATTTTTTTGGCTCAAAATATTTAGGTGCGTTGCTTTTTTTGATATTTATTGTATTTATTGGGGGCAATTTGGTTTTAACTAATAGATCCTTGAGATTTTTATTTCTTCTGAAGGCCGAGATTATTTTGTGTTCTCTTAGATAGGGTGTATGTGACAAAAATTTCTGAAAATTTGCTTTTGTCTCCAGGTTGAGTTGGAGACTGTTGCCTGAAAATGTATTAATGAAAGGGATAATCTTATCTGTTTGTTTGGTGTTTTGTTTGTTTTGTTGGAATTGTTTGAGTGCTTTTCTCAGGAATGATCTTGAGTATCCCCTGCCTCTTAGGGCTTTAAAGAGAGTTCTAGTGGCCTCGAAAAAGTGTTCTTTATTAGTGCAAATTCTGTGAAACCTCAGTAATTGTGATTTGACGATTCCTCCGAACGTATGTCGGGGATGATAACTATTTTTGTGTAAAAGTGCGTGAGTGTCCGTCGGTTTGAAATAAACTTTAAAGTCCAACTGTCCCGTTTCTTGAAAGCGTGTTCCTTTGAAAGAAATGACATCCAGGAAATTGATCGAAGTATCGTTGATCTCATGTTTTATTTTTATAGATCTTTGATGTGTGTTTAAATGGTGTGTGAATTCTAAAAATTGTTCCTTGGAGTATGTCCAAACTCCCCAGATGTCGTCGAGGTATCTGTAATAATGGAGGGGCTTCAACGGAGCTGAAGCCAACGCAGATTCTTCCCATGCGGCCATAAATATATTGGCATATGAGGGTGCAAATTTCTTGCCCATAGCTGTGCCTTTTCGTTGTAAGTAGAATTTGGAGTTAAATTCAAAATCATTCCTAGTTAAATTAATTTTAAGAAGTCTCATTAGTTGTTTTGTAGGTCTCCTGGTATTTGGGTATTTTTCGAAACAGTTTTGTACTGCCCGTAATCCTGTTTTGGTTTCGATGTTCGTGTACAAACTATCTACATCCATCGTGAATAGGAACGCTTGTGGGGGGATTTTTATTTTGCCCACTTTATTGATGAAATCATACGTGTCCTTCAGATAGCTGGAGTGTTTTTGTGAGATCGGGTTGAGAAAATGTTCAATGTATTCCGCGGTGTAGTAGGATTCGCTATCACAGTCGGACACTATCGGTCTGCCGGGTGGGATTTCTTTCGGTATACTCCAATGTTCGGGGTCCTTGTGTATCTTAGGAAGTAAATAGAATTGTCTCAGCCTCGGGGTGCAGCTACCTAATAAATATTCTCTCTGTTTATAATTGATATATTTATGAATGTACAAGTCTTGTATAATGTCCTTAATTTCTTCCTTGGTTTCCAAATATATAGGTCTGGGTAATTTCATGTAGTGGTCTTTATTATTTAGTTGTCTCTCAGCTTCCCAAATATATTGTTGTCGGTCTAAAATAACAATCGCATTCCCTTTGTCAGCGGGTTTGATGACAATATTTTTGTTGTTCTGTAGTTGGTGTAGGGCTCTACTCTCCTCTGAGGTTAAATTGGGTGCCACTTTTTGTCCCCAATTTAATTTCCTCAGGGCGTAATTGTCTGCTGTGATTATGTGTCTGATTTGAACCGGTAGGCGACAAAGAGAAGGTGTCCAATCCGAGTTGCGCGTGAATGGAATTTTTTTCGATTCCTTGCGTTTTCCTTCAAAAAAAACTTTTAGTTTTAACCTGCGATGATACGTCTGTAGATCAAATTTTAATTCTTTCTTTCGGTCCCGGGCCAGTCTAGAACTAGGAATGAAAGTCAAGCCCTTTTGTAAAAGTGTACTTTGTGTTGGTGTGAGTGTGACATTTTTTGAGAGGTTAATAATCATGTTGAGATCTGGTTCGTGTATGCGCATGTGGCAAGTTATAAGTTTAAATGTTGTTGCCAGTGTTGTAAAATGGCCTTGGCTGTGTCCGGCTTCCAATGTATGCCGTCCGATTCCAACTTAAATTGTTCTTTCGGTAAGGCCGGGATGTATGTAAGTTTCCTTTTAATGTATGCGTTCAATTCCTCCAGGATGATTATGTGGTCCATCGGTAAACGACGTGAGAAGTTGATTATTGGAACGAAAATCTCTGTGTTTGGAAATTTGATTCTCGCTTGTCTGTGAGCTCTCTGTATTTGTTTGATTGCCGTCTGTTTGAGACGTTGTTGTCTATTGTTAATGCCAAACGACAACACCAATTTCTCCACGTCTGTGGTAATGGTGGCTTTTTTTAGAAGGTCTGTTGCATGAAAGAAGCTGGCGCCTGGATAGCTATCCATCTGTAAATCCGAAGCTTCGACCATTGGGAATCTAGCCACGTTAGAGTCCCCGAGGATAACATATTTCTTCCTGATCGTCAGGCTCCAGTCAGATAACTTTTTGTTTGTTGATATGTGTCTGACCGGTCTCGTGAGTTGTGTTTTGTTGGCTGATGTGACAGGAGTCTTGTCCTGCATCTGTTCTGGGGTCCTGTTGCCCGATGTGCTAGGAGTTTTGCCCTGCACATGTGTGTGTGATAATGCCATTACCGGTATTACGGATGGGACCTGTGTGTCGTGTGAAAGTTGTGTCTTCCGTGGTATGTTTGTGTTGGTGTCGAACAGAATCAATTCTCCCGTTGTTGCCTCGGGTGGGCTGCCTGGGTCTCCAATTGAGTCAGAGTAGGTTGAAAGTTCAATTTCAATTGATGACCTTGGTGTTGTATTGTCTGGTGTATGAATTTGTGCCGTATGTATGTGCGTGGTTTGAGAGGATTGTTGTTTGTTTCGATCCACAGGTTTCATTTGTTGTGTCTCAAAATCACGTGTGGAGGGAGAAGGGCATTGGTCAATGTCATTAAGTGGAGTACTCGCCACGCAAGGTGCCAGAAGTCTCCTGGGTTTTTGAGTTCTTTGTATTTTTGGGGCCAGATCTTTTTTAGGTGTTAATGGTTTTGTAATTGACGAGGACAATGGTGGAAAGTCATCAAATGACCAGTCTTTTGCCAACGTCTGAGAGGTTTGCTTTTCCGAAAGTTGCGTTTTTGTTTTTGTTGCAAAAGGGACCGCCGATGTTTGGGTTTCGGTCGTGACCATTTGAGGTCCTTGTCGTTCCTCCCCACGTAGGGTAGATGTTTCGTCATTTTTCTGAGCGGTGTCAGTCGTAAAATCTGCTGTGATGAGCGCTTCTGTCTGTTCAAAAGTTTCTGATCTGAACTTCTGTCCAAAATTGCGTATCGCCCACCTTTTTGCAATTTTGAAGGGTGCTTTCCAGTCACCATGAGTCACAGCATTTTTCAGCTCTTGCATTGATTCCTCAATTAATGTCTCATAGTGTTGTTCCAAAATCAACTGTGTAGTATAGGTCCAATTCTTTGCGTTACCCTCCAATAGTAGTTGTGTTTTGTCAGTTGATGCCACTGGTTTGACAGTGTCAATTAGATAATTTGTCATTCTTCTGAATGTGATTGGTTGGTTGTTCTTAACCTTTGTTGTCACATTTTGTAAGTGATGTACTAGACGCAGGATTTTGTACAAAATTTTCGTTGTTGTCCTGAAGCCAGGCGAAGCTTGGATGTAATCATGTTCTTTATTTTTTCCAGATTTATCGTGATGTCGTTCGGTTCCCGTTTGACCGGTGAAGTATCTGTCCTTTTGAAAGGATCCCCGTGTGTGATCCGGGTGTGTACGTCTGCCATCAACTTTATATCTGGAAGAGTTTCCCCTGTCGTACTCCTCGAAATATTCTGAGCGTTCCTTCCTACGATCTCCATAGAAACTATTATCTCTGCGATAAAGGTTCTGTGTGTAATTCTCTCTGTGAGGTCTAAGCCTCTGTCTTTCTACATCACGTATGTTCTTTGAATGCTTCCACATGTTAATTTTCTGGTGATCCGTTTTATAAATGTATCTCACCGAAACTATAGTCTCAAGGTGTTAAACAATAATTTTAAAGGTTTCCAGGTGTTGTTATTCTGGTGTTAGGTATAAAGGTTTCCAGGTGTTGTTATTCTGGTGTTAGGTATAAAGGTTTCCAGGTGTTGTTATTCTGGTGTTAGGTATAAAGGTCTCCAGGTGTTGTTATTCTGGTGTTTGTTAGACTTGTTGTCACACCGAAACAGATTGTCTCAAGGTGTTTCAACGATGTGAATGTTTTTCTGAAATCTATATCCGTCCGTTTTAGGATTGAGATATAAGATAGAATTTTAAAGGACTGAAATCGATCGATGTTATTTAAAATTTCAAGCCCAGTCGCGACGTTTCGATACAAACTGTATCTTCCTCAGGCTGGCTTGAAATAGAGCTGTGATAAATGTAAGTGCTTGCACAGAGAAAGTACTCGTGTGCTGTTCCGGTTGAAGTGAAGCAGAGCTGTGTGTGCAGCTGCTATTTATACATGAGTGAGTGAGTAGACTCCTCCCACTCTGAGAGTGATTCTTTTTTGGATTTTCCTTGGATTTTATTTTTAAAGAAATGTTTTGTTCACAATCATGTTTCTCTTGTTTCTGGTTTTAATATGTGTTTTTTATGAATTTGTAAAATAAATGCATTTATTCACAATTATGTTTTCTTATTTTTTGTTTTTTTAACTTGTATTATTTATGAATTTGCCAAATGAATGTATTATTCACAATCATGTTTTTCTTATTTCTGGTTTTAACTTGTGTTTTTTATGAATTTGCAAAATAAATGCATTTATTCACAATCATGTTTTTGTTATTTATGGTTTTAACTTGTGTTTTTTATGAATTTGCAATATGTTACAATCATGTTTTTCTTATTTCTGGTTTTAACTTGTGTTTTTTATGAATTTGCAAAATGTATTTATTCACAATCATGTTTTTCATGTTTCTGAAAATAAATTTTGCCATCTCCGCTCTGTCTGTGTGACTTATAAATGTTTCTGTGTGTAAACAATGCAAATTAATGAATGCCTGAGGTATCATCACAGGTGGAGAGGCACTGGCTGAGTTTGGGTGAAAAGAACCTCACCCCCCAGACTAATGTCCAGGGATGAGTTTTGCACTGTCCATCTCCAGTCTGCAAGAGACCCAGGCACTCAAATAAATCATATTTTTTTAAGATTAGGGCGTACATTTTTTGTTTCCATTAAGGTGTTGGGGTTCAGTTGTTAAAGGGTTAGTCTGTAGAGGTGTCCCAATTTAGGTGTTAGGGTTAGGGTTAGATAGGGTTTTATTTTTAGGTTTAGGTGTGTAGGGTTAGGTTTAGTGGTTAGGTGTTAGGTATAGTTGTTAGGTGTTAGGTGTTAGGTGTTAGGTTTAGGTTTAGGGTTAGGTGGTAGGTGTAGGGTTAGGGTTAGGATTATGTTTAGTGTTAGGATTAGGCTAAGACCGAGGTTACGGTTAGGGTTGGGTTTTAGGTTTGGTCATTCAGTCCTCTCGGGAAACGAGTTTCCAGTCGGTTGATCCACCTCGTCTCTATGATTAGTCTGTCTTTCAGTGTCCAGCATGTGTTTGATTCCAGACCTGTGACTCTCAATGATGAAATCCCATGTGTGATAAAATGTTTGACAATGTGTGTGTTTTTTTCTACCTGATTTTTAATATTAGACATATGACGATACATTCTTTGTTGAATTGAGTTTTTCGTTTGTCCCACATATTGTTTTGCGCATTTGTTGCATGTTATTATATATATACAGTTTGAGGTCTGAGGAGTTAGGGGTCTTTGTAATTTAAAAATTTGTTTGGTAAAATGACTCGTGATCCATTTTTTTGGCTCAAAATATTTAGGTGCGTTGCTTTTTTTGATATTTATTGTATTTATTGGGGGCAATTTGGTTTTAACTAATAGATCCTTGAGATTTTTATTTCTTCTGAAGGCCGAGATTATTTTGTGTTCTCTTAGATAGGGTGTATGTGACAAAAATTTCTGAAAATTTGCTTTTGTCTCCAGGTTGAGTTGGAGACTGTTGCCTGAAAATGTATTAATGAAAGGGATAATCTTATCTGTTTGTTTGGTGTTTTGTTTGTTTTGTTGGAATTGTTTGAGTGCTTTTCTCAGGAATGATCTTGAGTATCCCCTGCCTCTTAGGGCTTTAAAGAGAGTTCTAGTGGCCTCGAAAAAGTGTTCTTTATTAGTGCAAATTCTGTGAAACCTCAGTAATTGTGATTTGACGATTCCTCCGAACGTATGTCGGGGATGATAACTATTTTTGTGTAAAAGTGCGTGAGTGTCCGTCGGTTTGAAATAAACTTTAAAGTCCAACTGTCCCGTTTCTTGAAAGCGTGTTCCTTTGAAAGAAATGACATCCAGGAAATTGATCGAAGTATCGTTGATCTCATGTTTTATTTTTATAGATCTTTGATGTGTGTTTAAATGGTGTGTGAATTCTAAAAATTGTTCCTTGGAGTATGTCCAAACTCCCCAGATGTCGTCGAGGTATCTGTAATAATGGAGGGGCTTCAACGGAGCTGAAGCCAACGCAGATTCTTCCCATGCGGCCATAAATATATTGGCATATGAGGGTGCAAATTTCTTGCCCATAGCTGTGCCTTTTCGTTGTAAGTAGAATTTGGAGTTAAATTCAAAATCATTCCTAGTTAAATTAATTTTAAGAAGTCTCATTAGTTGTTTTGTAGGTCTCCTGGTATTTGGGTATTTTTCGAAACAGTTTTGTACTGCCCGTAATCCTGTTTTGGTTTCGATGTTCGTGTACAAACTATCTACATCCATCGTGAATAGGAACGCTTGTGGGGGGATTTTTATTTTGCCCACTTTATTGATGAAATCATACGTGTCCTTCAGATAGCTGGAGTGTTTTTGTGAGATCGGGTTGAGAAAATGTTCAATGTATTCCGCGGTGTAGTAGGATTCGCTATCACAGTCGGACACTATCGGTCTGCCGGGTGGGATTTCTTTCGGTATACTCCAATGTTCGGGGTCCTTGTGTATCTTAGGAAGTAAATAGAATTGTCTCAGCCTCGGGGTGCAGCTACCTAATAAATATTCTCTCTGTTTATAATTGATATATTTATGAATGTACAAGTCTTGTATAATGTCCTTAATTTCTTCCTTGGTTTCCAAATATATAGGTCTGGGTAATTTCATGTAGTGGTCTTTATTATTTAGTTGTCTCTCAGCTTCCCAAATATATTGTTGTCGGTCTAAAATAACAATCGCATTCCCTTTGTCAGCGGGTTTGATGACAATATTTTTGTTGTTCTGTAGTTGGTGTAGGGCTCTACTCTCCTCTGAGGTTAAATTGGGTGCCACTTTTTGTCCCCAATTTAATTTCCTCAGGGCGTAATTGTCTGCTGTGATTATGTGTCTGATTTGAACCGGTAGGCGACAAAGAGAAGGTGTCCAATCCGAGTTGCGCGTGAATGGAATTTTTTTCGATTCCTTGCGTTTTCCTTCAAAAAAAACTTTTAGTTTTAACCTGCGATGATACGTCTGTAGATCAAATTTTAATTCTTTCTTTCGGTCCCGGGCCAGTCTAGAACTAGGAATGAAAGTCAAGCCCTTTTGTAAAAGTGTACTTTGTGTTGGTGTGAGTGTGACATTTTTTGAGAGGTTAATAATCATGTTGAGATCTGGTTCGTGTATGCGCATGTGGCAAGTTATAAGTTTAAATGTTGTTGCCAGTGTTGTAAAATGGCCTTGGCTGTGTCCGGCTTCCAATGTATGCCGTCCGATTCCAACTTAAATTGTTCTTTCGGTAAGGCCGGGATGTATGTAAGTTTCCTTTTAATGTATGCGTTCAATTCCTCCAGGATGATTATGTGGTCCATCGGTAAACGACGTGAGAAGTTGATTATTGGAACGAAAATCTCTGTGTTTGGAAATTTGATTCTCGCTTGTCTGTGAGCTCTCTGTATTTGTTTGATTGCCGTCTGTTTGAGACGTTGTTGTCTATTGTTAATGCCAAACGACAACACCAATTTCTCCACGTCTGTGGTAATGGTGGCTTTTTTTAGAAGGTCTGTTGCATGAAAGAAGCTGGCGCCTGGATAGCTATCCATCTGTAAATCCGAAGCTTCGACCATTGGGAATCTAGCCACGTTAGAGTCCCCGAGGATAACATATTTCTTCCTGATCGTCAGGCTCCAGTCAGATAACTTTTTGTTTGTTGATATGTGTCTGACCGGTCTCGTGAGTTGTGTTTTGTTGGCTGATGTGACAGGAGTCTTGTCCTGCATCTGTTCTGGGGTCCTGTTGCCCGATGTGCTAGGAGTTTTGCCCTGCACATGTGTGTGTGATAATGCCATTACCGGTATTACGGATGGGACCTGTGTGTCGTGTGAAAGTTGTGTCTTCCGTGGTATGTTTGTGTTGGTGTCGAACAGAATCAATTCTCCCGTTGTTGCCTCGGGTGGGCTGCCTGGGTCTCCAATTGAGTCAGAGTAGGTTGAAAGTTCAATTTCAATTGATGACCTTGGTGTTGTATTGTCTGGTGTATGAATTTGTGCCGTATGTATGTGCGTGGTTTGAGAGGATTGTTGTTTGTTTCGATCCACAGGTTTCATTTGTTGTGTCTCAAAATCACGTGTGGAGGGAGAAGGGCATTGGTCAATGTCATTAAGTGGAGTACTCGCCACGCAAGGTGCCAGAAGTCTCCTGGGTTTTTGAGTTCTTTGTATTTTTGGGGCCAGATCTTTTTTAGGTGTTAATGGTTTTGTAATTGACGAGGACAATGGTGGAAAGTCATCAAATGACCAGTCTTTTGCCAACGTCTGAGAGGTTTGCTTTTCCGAAAGTTGCGTTTTTGTTTTTGTTGCAAAAGGGACCGCCGATGTTTGGGTTTCGGTCGTGACCATTTGAGGTCCTTGTCGTTCCTCCCCACGTAGGGTAGATGTTTCGTCATTTTTCTGAGCGGTGTCAGTCGTAAAATCTGCTGTGATGAGCGCTTCTGTCTGTTCAAAAGTTTCTGATCTGAACTTCTGTCCAAAATTGCGTATCGCCCACCTTTTTGCAATTTTGAAGGGTGCTTTCCAGTCACCATGAGTCACAGCATTTTTCAGCTCTTGCATTGATTCCTCAATTAATGTCTCATAGTGTTGTTCCAAAATCAACTGTGTAGTATAGGTCCAATTCTTTGCGTTACCCTCCAATAGTAGTTGTGTTTTGTCAGTTGATGCCACTGGTTTGACAGTGTCAATTAGATAATTTGTCATTCTTCTGAATGTGATTGGTTGGTTGTTCTTAACCTTTGTTGTCACATTTTGTAAGTGATGTACTAGACGCAGGATTTTGTACAAAATTTTCGTTGTTGTCCTGAAGCCAGGCGAAGCTTGGATGTAATCATGTTCTTTATTTTTTCCAGATTTATCGTGATGTCGTTCGGTTCCCGTTTGACCGGTGAAGTATCTGTCCTTTTGAAAGGATCCCCGTGTGTGATCCGGGTGTGTACGTCTGCCATCAACTTTATATCTGGAAGAGTTTCCCCTGTCGTACTCCTCGAAATATTCTGAGCGTTCCTTCCTACGATCTCCATAGAAACTATTATCTCTGCGATAAAGGTTCTGTGTGTAATTCTCTCTGTGAGGTCTAAGCCTCTGTCTTTCTACATCACGTATGTTCTTTGAATGCTTCCACATGTTAATTTTCTGGTGATCCGTTTTATAAATGTATCTCACCGAAACTATAGTCTCAAGGTGTTAAACAATAATTTTAAAGGTTTCCAGGTGTTGTTATTCTGGTGTTAGGTATAAAGGTTTCCAGGTGTTGTTATTCTGGTGTTAGGTATAAAGGTTTCCAGGTGTTGTTATTCTGGTGTTAGGTATAAAGGTCTCCAGGTGTTGTTATTCTGGTGTTTGTTAGACTTGTTGTCACACCGAAACAGATTGTCTCAAGGTGTTTCAACGATGTGAATGTTTTTCTGAAATCTATATCCGTCCGTTTTAGGATTGAGATATAAGATAGAATTTTAAAGGACTGAAATCGATCGATGTTATTTAAAATTTCAAGCCCAGTCGCGACGTTTCGATACAAACTGTATCTTCCTCAGGCTGGCTTGAAATAGAGCTGTGATAAATGTAAGTGCTTGCACAGAGAAAGTACTCGTGTGCTGTTCCGGTTGAAGTGAAGCAGAGCTGTGTGTGCAGCTGCTATTTATACATGAGTGAGTGAGTAGACTCCTCCCACTCTGAGAGTGATTCTTTTTTGGATTTTCCTTGGATTTTATTTTTAAAGAAATGTTTTGTTCACAATCATGTTTCTCTTGTTTCTGGTTTTAATATGTGTTTTTTATGAATTTGTAAAATAAATGCATTTATTCACAATTATGTTTTCTTATTTTTTGTTTTTTTAACTTGTATTATTTATGAATTTGCCAAATGAATGTATTATTCACAATCATGTTTTTCTTATTTCTGGTTTTAACTTGTGTTTTTTATGAATTTGCAAAATAAATGCATTTATTCACAATCATGTTTTTGTTATTTATGGTTTTAACTTGTGTTTTTTATGAATTTGCAATATGTTACAATCATGTTTTTCTTATTTCTGGTTTTAACTTGTGTTTTTTATGAATTTGCAAAATGTATTTATTCACAATCATGTTTTTCATGTTTCTGAAAATAAATTTTGCCATCTCCGCTCTGTCTGTGTGACTTATAAATGTTTCTGTGTGTAAACAATGCAAATTAATGAATGCCTGAGGTATCATCACAGGTGGAGAGGCACTGGCTGAGTTTGGGTGAAAAGAACCTCACCCCCCAGACTAATGTCCAGGGATGAGTTTTGCACTGTCCATCTCCAGTCTGCAAGAGACCCAGGCACTCAAATAAATCATATTTTTTTAAGATTAGGGCGTACATTTTTTGTTTCCATTAAGGTGTTGGGGTTCAGTTGTTAAAGGGTTAGTCTGTAGAGGTGTCCCAATTTAGGTGTTAGGGTTAGGGTTAGATAGGGTTTTATTTTTAGGTTTAGGTGTGTAGGGTTAGGTTTAGTGGTTAGGTGTTAGGTATAGTTGTTAGGTGTTAGGTGTTAGGTGTTAGGTTTAGGTTTAGGGTTAGGTGGTAGGTGTAGGGTTAGGGTTAGGATTATGTTTAGTGTTAGGATTAGGCTAAGACCGAGGTTACGGTTAGGGTTGGGTTTTAGGTTTGGTCATTCAGTCCTCTCGGGAAACGAGTTTCCAGTCGGTTGATCCACCTCGTCTCTATGATTAGTC
>NC_136787.1:121800-308800 GCF_947034865.1 Barbatula barbatula
AAAAATCATAAGCTCTAAACAAAAAGATTACCTCACGGGGGAAGGACCACCCCGGCCCAGGAGACTTTACCTGTTGCCAAAAATTCATAAGGAGCCAGAAAAGTGGAGCGTACCTTTTGAGGTCCCACCGGGCAGACCAATCGTTTCCGACTGCAACAGCGAGACATATTTCACGGCAGAATATATAGAACACTTTCTCAATCCTCTCTCCACCAGACATCCAAGCTACCTGAAAGACACGTACGATTTTATTTCAAAAATTTGTAAACTCACAGTTCCACAAAATTCATTTCTTTTCACGATTGACATTGACAGTCTGTACACTAATATTGACACCCCGACCGGCCTTGAAGCAGTGAAAAAATTCATGCTCAAATACCCTGATTCTCACAGACCAGACGAACATCTGTTAAAACTCCTAGAAATAAATTTGACCAAAAATGATTTTGAATTTGACTCCAAATTTTATCTTCAGGTCAAGGGTACGGCCATGGGCAAGAAGTTTGCGCCCTCGTATGCAAACATTTTCATGGCAGACTGGGAACAAACGGCTCTTTCAGCATGTGCCCTAAAACCGTTTGCTTATTTCAGGTTCTTGGATGACATCTGGGGTGTTTGGACCCACACTGAGGATGATTTTCTCGCTTTTATTGCACACCTGAATTCACATCAGGAATCCATCAGTGTAAAATACAGTTTGGACAGGTCAGAGGTCAACTTTTTAGATGTGGTCTCATACAAGGGGCCCGAGTTTCTGGAGACGGGTCGATTGGACTTTAGAGTCTACTTTAAAGACACAGACACACATTCGTTGCTACACAAAAACAGTTTCCACCCAAAACACACCTTTAAGGGTATCATCAAATCGCAACTCCTCAGATTCAAAAGGATCTGCTCGCAGCCTTCGTCCTTTCTTGAGGCCACGAACATCCTCTTCCGGGCCCTCAGAAACCGTGGTTACAGCAGATCGTTCCTTCGGAAAATATTAAAAACATTTGACAAGCCAAGGAATACACCGGGGATTGCATTACAAAACAGACATAAAATCATCCCACTCACGGCCCTCTATTCAAAACAATGTGTCTCACTCAATTCGGCTATCAAAGAAAATTTCTTGAAGTTCCTTGGACCTACAAAATTCCTGCAGCACCACAGACCCATTGCAGCGTACAAACGCAACGACAATCTACAGGACAGGCTCGTCTGTAGCAAGCTTCGTACTCCAACCCCGTCGGGCCGAGTAGGCCGTTGCAAGTATTTCGTACAGAAACAATGGGTTATGAGCAGGTACAACAAAAAAATCTTCAAGATTTCCCGACCTCTGACACATGAAACCACCAACTGTATTTATCTAGTCTTCTGCACTAGATGTCGCAGACAATACGTGGGTCAGACGAAGAATGAACTCAGAGTCAGAGCTTATCAACATGCACATAACATTTTGCACAAGATTGATAAACGTAGACATCTGGTTCAACATTTCCTGACCCACGGTCTGCCTGCATTCAGGGTAACCGGTCTCCAGTCAAATCCAGCATGGTCTCTAAGGGAGAGACTTAGAGCCGAGAGCGTCTGGATTAAACGCCTGGACACGGTTTACCCTAGAGGCCTGAACGAGGCTTAAACAATCTTTCCCCTCACACTGCTCCTCTCATTTGGGTGTGTGATAACATTTGATGGCCACCCACACCTCATCCCTAACACCTAATGTCACTATCCCCTCGTGTATGACACCTGAGGGCACACCCTTATCCCCTTTCCTAACCCTCTCCTAACACCTAATATCAGGACCCCCTTGTGTATTACGCCTAAGACCTCACCACAACCCCACTCCTCACACCTAACATTAGTAACCCTGGGCATCTCAAACCTAAAACAAAATAACAAGGAGCCTACTTACCTTTCAAACACTTACCTCACCTCCTGGAATCCAATCCTGGTCAACACGCCATTTAAAAGACCAAGTTTTGGCCGGTCGCTGATGCATAAAGGTTGTTGGTTTGCCTCTATATACACACACACACAC
The DNA here is from genome assembly GCF_947034865.1 of Barbatula barbatula. Classification (NCBI taxonomy): domain Eukaryota; kingdom Metazoa; phylum Chordata; class Actinopteri; order Cypriniformes; family Nemacheilidae; genus Barbatula; species Barbatula barbatula. Next base: position 123,827 of record NC_136787.1, read on the forward strand.
ACATTTATGGAATATAACATAACACAACACAATTTGGTCAGCATTTACATACACAAATAAAATATTACAGGAATTGTGGGGACACTCGTGTGCGGCATCGTTTTCTCCTCTTGGCCTCGGGTGACCTTGGGTGGTCAGTAGAGGGTGGGCCAGTGCACAGCCATTTCTGGGGCCTCAGGGCCCTAGATCTTGGATTTTTTGCCCCTAACAAAGCCCGTGCCACTTTCTCTGAGCCTTTGGAGAGCCCTTGGTCGAGATTAGTTCTCGTTTGTTGTACACTTTTGATCCCTATGACACAAATTAATAATACATATTCTTATCAACATGCAACATACTCATACAAGTGATATATTTTCCCCACATTTCTTAGAGGAGCACTGGGATGAAGGATACCCAATTTTATGGGTAGGAAAATGTTTATACATATACACATAATGTTTGGCGCATAGTTTACATGTTTGTTTACACATTTTCTCCACAAATAGTTCGTTTTTTCAAGAAAGCTGTCTTGAATAAATTATTTAACCTCATTTTGCGCCATATATATTTATATTGGAATTTTCCTTCGTGTTTATAACCGTTATTTTACCAATTTATTGTTCAAACGCGATCTTCGGTGGGCGTGACGTCATCCGAGGTCCATTTACACGTGGTAGAAACCGATCTATTTGTACTACTTTAAAGCTCATTTCAGCTATGCGATTCTTTACAGGACACTTAAAGGAATGTTTGAGTCGTATATTTCAACTTTTAGAAACTTTCCTTCTCCTGATAAACACTTTTAAAGATTCGTTCGTTTCTTCCGGTTTTAACGTGAGGACGTGATGACGTCATCACTGACGCAATCACGCTCAAGATCGCTTTAACTTCTTTTCTCACTCTAATACATGTTTTATCTTTTAATAATATTCTTTACTCGACCGTAAGAAACTTTACTTACCTCCCGTGATCGAGTTTTGAAGCTATTTCGTCTCGAAAGGCTTTAAAAATCCATTTAGAAATACGTGCGTTTTTTTCAGACGCTATGCTATATAGCGGACGCAGCTGCCAGCGTGCTCTCATTTCATGCTATTCTCTGTAGACAGCTGGTCGCAGCCATTTTCGCTCCTCCACTACTACTTCAACAATTATTGTATTCAGATTGTTATTTTGGTTGTTGTTGAATGATTGTTCAGCACACTGTTTTTATTAAGTTCAAGTCAGCCTGAAGAAGGTATTAATTGTTTACCGAAACGTCGCGATTGACTTGAACAGTTTGGCCATTTTATTTAAGTTTATTTAGTTTTATTTAGTTTAATTCATTTTCTTTTGTTCTAGTTCTGTTCAGAACGTTTAAAACTCTTTTGTGTATATATATCTCTTTCTAAAAAAACATAAAAAGTTCCAAAACGACCAAAAAAATCTAAAAAACACTTTAAAATCCCCCAAAAAAATACACACACGGTTCATACAACATGGAACAGTTTCGTGGGAGGTCTACACAGAGGACCACACCACGCCTTAAAATCAGACACAACAGCGTGACTCCTGATTTTACACGCTTTAATTATACACCTCAGAACACTTCAGCACGTCCCCGTGCTAGGGAGCGTGGTTTCCCATACAGGAGACCAAATAACACAGCTCCACAGGCCCGCCCGGCAAGAAATAGAGACAACACAAATAACAATGGGTATCAGGACAGGGAATTTTACGGTGCCACTTTTAGGGAGGTGTCCAGGCCTGGGCCCTCCCTACATATCCCTGTTGTACAGGATGAACATTATTATGGGCGTGAGGATCCATACAGATCTCCCCATGATGATGCCTATTACGAAACAGTCGCAGGCCCATACAGGCCTCCTGTTCACACTAATAGGGGTAAAAGACGTCAAAATGCAAGAATAAGGGAATCACGTCCTCACCAGGGTGATCCAGTACGGCGCAGACAAGTCTGGCGTGAAGGTGCCTATGGGGCTGCAGAGACAAGGGATAGGCTTGAGTTATCTCGGCCACAACACCCTGATCCCCAACCTAACAGACGATATGTTAGAAACCACCGCACATACACCCCCTCCAATCAGAGACCCAGAAAGGTTTCTTTTACTTTTCATGGAGGTAGCCGAGATGACGTGGACTTTCCCCTACACGATACTTACCTCACTAACAGGAATAGGGGCCGACAGTATCGCCCCTCCTCAAACAGCAGAACGAGGAACATACCTGCAAGAGAATACAGACATAATGTCAGACAAAACACCAATGTCACACCCTGTTAGGGAGAACAGGAATAATGCAAGACAAAACACTAATTTTACACCGGCACCACCTCAGCTCAAAACAACAATTAAATTGTTTTACGAGCTCATCCGACAGGTACACCACTTGGATAAGGTTACCACAAAAGTGCAAGACAACCAGCCAATCACGTTCCAAAGGCTCACTAACCTCCTTATAGAGACGGTGAGGCCAGCTTTTGCAAACGAGAGAGTTGCACAGCGACTACAGGGGAACGCCAAAGATTGGTCACACAACACACAATTGATTCTCGAACAGCACTACGATTCGATGATCGAAACCACAAAACAGAGCATACGTAACCAGACCAATCAAGCTGATTGGCCTGAGGCATTTGAGGTGGCTTCACATTGGGCTGACCGGAATTACAGCGGTAGGATCAGCCAAGAAACTTTTCAACAAGCCAAGGCCCTAATTACAGCAGAAAAAACTGTTACTGGCAGTAGTACGACGACACGGGTTACCCCGACAGTATCCACAGGGACAGAAACCTCTCGTACTTATGCGGCTGTCGTCATTGGCGCCTCCTCTAGTCGGGCCACCGCTTCGTCCTCCAGTCAAACACCCATACAGGCCCTGAAGCCTCTACCGTCCGATACTCCTGCTAACGCCGCTCCCTTACAACAAATAATAAATCGTAGAGACATGGAAATACAAACCTCTCCAATGTTCATTGAACAGGGTAAAGTGGCCACTCCTCCATGCAGAGGAGATTGGTCTTTTGAGGAGGAAGCTCCTCCCCAGGACCTGCCTGAGTCCCTTCAGCCCATACAGGCTGGAGCGCCTCAACCCTGCGAACAAAGGAAGAAATTACAAAAGAGCCGCCACCTAGGACCTCGAACCGAACCCTCTCTAGCGATTCCGCCACCCCAGAGCCGCCCCGAAACGCCAGAGCCGTTAATCTCTGTTTTAGAGGCCCCACCTGAGGATAACCCTACCTCACCTAACCCTCCGGCGGTATACCAGGATGTTGGATGGGCCCCTATTCCACAAATGTCAACCCCGATTGCTCCCTCGGAGGATTCCCGACATAGCGGTATTTTCTCAGACGACTCACCGTCCCCGCTTACAGAGATCCTCCAAGAATACGACCTCCTTGAGGACCCGGTCCCACAGCAGGGCTATGGAGTGGGCTTAGAGCGTGGGGAACATGGGGTCGCACTACCTGCGCTATCTCCGATAATACCGTTACTGACGGACAACACTAATATTGAGCCCCAAATGATCAGCAGCCCACCCTCCAAGGCTCCTAACATGCCATTTCGTCACACTAACACGGACAAAACGCATTGGAGCCTTACCTGTAGAAAAAGATGGCTCATCATTGGGGACTCGAACGTCTCCAGGTTCCCCGAATCTGATGACCCTGATCTCCAGATGGACAGCTACCCTGGGGCGAAGTTTTGTCACGCAATCGGCCTGTTGGAAAGGGGTAAATGGCCCATAGTGCCACAGAAATTAATACTCTCATTCGGTTTGAACAACCGGAGCCAGAGGTACATTGATACGGCTATAACAGAAATCCAGAAGGCCTACAAAAAAGCGGAAGACATTTTACCAGCAACAGATATTTTGGTCCCGCTGATCAATTTCTCGAGAGCATTGCCGCCACCAGAGCAGGAAATGTTGGAAAGCATGAATGACTTCATCAAACAGAATCTGCCCTTCATCCCTCTGCTGGCTTCCACACATTTCCAGGTTGAAACGGACGGTATCCATTGGAAACCTGCCACGGCAAGGGCTCTCCAAACACATTGGCTCTCCCATTTAAACTCCTAATTCCCGTCAACCCAAATCGTGGTACACATAAGCTCATCGTCAACTTATCAAAGTCCCTCGTGCTAACAGACGACCAAAACTCAGTCCTTAAGAAAGGCCTTTCTTATATCCCCACCCCTTCGAGTTGCAAAAAGAAGGAATTGTTAGCGGACATGCAGGCATATCACCGCAGACTTAAACTGGAGGCATTTTTTGAGGGCAAGAAGCACAACAAACCTAAGATACCGTTTACTCACCCCTCCGGTTGGGAACCATCGTTGTCCAGCCTACCTAAAGAAATCGAAAAAACAATTAGAGCTGACAATTTTGCGTTCAAAAAATTACATTGGGGTTTGGGGGCTACTCACAATTTGACCTCTGGTGAAAAGAAAGCCCTCAGAGAGCTAGGCAATAACACCGGCATAGTTATTAAACCAGCTGACAAAGGTAACGCCACGGTTATTTTAGACAGAGCGCAATACATTGCGGAAGGACTGAGGCAACTTTCGGTCGAGGAACATTACCGTCCACTCGAGAGGCCTATTTACACCGACACTATTAAGGAGATAGAGGATATTTTGGAAGATATGTGTTCTAGAAAAATCATAAGCTCTAAACAAAAAGATTACCTCACGGGGGAAGGACCACCCCGGCCCAGGAGACTTTACCTGTTGCCAAAAATTCATAAGGAGCCAGAAAAGTGGAGCGTACCTTTTGAGGTCCCACCGGGCAGACCAATCGTTTCCGACTGCAACAGCGAGACATATTTCACGGCAGAATATATAGAACACTTTCTCAATCCTCTCTCCACCAGACATCCAAGCTACCTGAAAGACACGTACGATTTTATTTCAAAAATTTGTAAACTCACAGTTCCACAAAATTCATTTCTTTTCACGATTGACATTGACAGTCTGTACACTAATATTGACACCCCGACCGGCCTTGAAGCAGTGAAAAAATTCATGCTCAAATACCCTGATTCTCACAGACCAGACGAACATCTGTTAAAACTCCTAGAAATAAATTTGACCAAAAATGATTTTGAATTTGACTCCAAATTTTATCTTCAGGTCAAGGGTACGGCCATGGGCAAGAAGTTTGCGCCCTCGTATGCAAACATTTTCATGGCAGACTGGGAACAAACGGCTCTTTCAGCATGTGCCCTAAAACCGTTTGCTTATTTCAGGTTCTTGGATGACATCTGGGGTGTTTGGACCCACACTGAGGATGATTTTCTCGCTTTTATTGCACACCTGAATTCACATCAGGAATCCATCAGTGTAAAATACAGTTTGGACAGGTCAGAGGTCAACTTTTTAGATGTGGTCTCATACAAGGGGCCCGAGTTTCTGGAGACGGGTCGATTGGACTTTAGAGTCTACTTTAAAGACACAGACACACATTCGTTGCTACACAAAAACAGTTTCCACCCAAAACACACCTTTAAGGGTATCATCAAATCGCAACTCCTCAGATTCAAAAGGATCTGCTCGCAGCCTTCGTCCTTTCTTGAGGCCACGAACATCCTCTTCCGGGCCCTCAGAAACCGTGGTTACAGCAGATCGTTCCTTCGGAAAATATTAAAAACATTTGACAAGCCAAGGAATACACCGGGGATTGCATTACAAAACAGACATAAAATCATCCCACTCACGGCCCTCTATTCAAAACAATGTGTCTCACTCAATTCGGCTATCAAAGAAAATTTCTTGAAGTTCCTTGGACCTACAAAATTCCTGCAGCACCACAGACCCATTGCAGCGTACAAACGCAACGACAATCTACAGGACAGGCTCGTCTGTAGCAAGCTTCGTACTCCAACCCCGTCGGGCCGAGTAGGCCGTTGCAAGTATTTCGTACAGAAACAATGGGTTATGAGCAGGTACAACAAAAAAATCTTCAAGATTTCCCGACCTCTGACACATGAAACCACCAACTGTATTTATCTAGTCTTCTGTACTAGATGTCGCAGACAATACGTGGGTCAGACGAAGAATGAACTCAGAGTCAGAGCTTATCAACATGCACATAACATTTTGCACAAGATTGATAAACGTAGACATCTGGTTCAACATTTCCTGACCCACGGTCTGCCTGCATTCAGGGTAACCGGTCTCCAGTCAAATCCAGCATGGTCTCTAAGGGAGAGACTTAGAGCCGAGAGCGTCTGGATTAAACGCCTGGACACGGTTTACCCTAGAGGCCTGAACGAGGCTTAAACAATCTTTCCCCTCACACGGCTCCTCTCATTTGGGTGTGTGATAACATTTGATGGCCACCCACACCTCATCCCTAACACCTAATGTCACTATCCCCTCGTGTATGACACCTGAGGGCACACCCTTATCCCCTTTCCTAACCCTCTCCTAACACCTAATATCAGGACCCCCCTGTGTATTACGCCTAAGACCTCACCACAACCCCACTCCTCACACCTAACATTAGTAACCCTGGGCATCTCAAACCTAAAACAAAATAACAAGGAGCCTACTTACCTTTCAAACACTTACCTCACCTCCTGGAATCCAATCCTGGTCAACACGCCATTTAAAAGACCAAGTTTTGGCCGGTCGCTGATGCATAAAGGTTGTTGGTTTGCCTCTATATACACACACACACATTTATGGAATATAACATAACACAACACAATTTGGTCAGCATTTACATACACAAATAAAATATTACAGGAATTGTGGGGACACTCGTGTGCGGCATCGTTTTCTCCTCTTGGCCTCGGGTGACCTTGGGTGGTCAGTAGAGGGTGGGCCAGTGCACAGCCATTTCTGGGGCCTCAGGGCCCTAGATCTTGGATTTTTTGCCCCTAACAAAGCCCGTGCCACTTTCTCTGAGCCTTTGGATAGCCCTTGGTCGAGATTAGTTCTCGTTTGTTGTACACTTTTGATCCCTATGACACAAATTAATAATACATATTCTTATCAACATGCAACATACTCATACAAGTGATATATTTTCCCCACATTTCTTAGAGGAGCACTGGGATGAAGGATACCCAATTTTATGGGTAGGAAAATGTTTATACATATACACATAATGTTTGGCGCATAGTTTACATGTTTGTTTACACATTTTCTCCACAAATAGTTCGTTTTTTCAAGAAAGCTGTCTTGAATAAATTATTTAACCTCATTTTGCGCCATATATATTTATATTGGAATTTTCCTTCGTGTTTATAACCGTTATTTTACCAATTTATTGTTCAAACGCGATCTTCGGTGGGCGTGACGTCATCCGAGGTCCATTTACACGTGGTAGAAACCGATCTATTTGTACTACTTTAAAGCTCATTTCAGCTATGCGATTCTTTACAGGACACTTAAAGGAATGTTTGAGTCGTATATTTCAACTTTTAGAAACTTTCCTTCTCCTGATAAACACTTTTAAAGATTCGTTCGTTTCTTCCGGTTTTAACGTGAGGACGTGATGACGTCATCACTGACGCAATCACGCTCAAGATCGCTTTAACTTCTTTTCTCACTCTAATACATGTTTTATCTTTTAATAATATTCTTTACTCGACCGTAAGAAACTTTACTTACCTCCCGTGATCGAGTTTTGAAGCTATTTCGTCTCGAAAGGCTTTAAAAATCCATTTAGAAATACGTGCGTTTTTTTCAGACGCTAGGCTATATAGCGGACGCAGCTGCCAGCGTGCTCTCATTTCATGCTATTCTCTGTAGACAGCTGGTCGCAGCCATTTTCGCTCCTCCACTACTACTTCAACAATTATTGTATTCAGATTGTTATTTTGGTTGTTGTTGAATGATTGTTCAGCACACTGTTTTTATTAAGTTCAAGTCAGCCTGAAGAAGGTATTAATTGTTTACCGAAACGTCGCGATTGACTTGAACAGTTTGGCCATTTTATTTAAGTTTATTTAGTTTTATTTGGTTTATTTCATTTTCTTTTGTTCTAGTTCTGTTCAGAACGTTTAAAACTCTTTTGTGTGTATATATATATCTTTCTAAAAAACATAAAAAGTTCCAAAACGACCAAAAAAATCTAAAAAACATTTTAAAATCCCCCAAAAAAATACACACACAGTTCATACAACATGGAACAGTTTCGTGGGAGGTCTACACAGAGGACCACACCACGCCTTAAAATCAGACACAACAGCGTGACTCCTGATTTTACACGCTTTAATTATACACCTCAGAACACTTCAGCACGTCCCCGTGCTAGGGAGCGTGGTTTCCCATACAGGAGACCAAATAACACAGCTCCACAGGCCCGCCCTGCAAGAAATAGATACAACACAAATAACAATGGGTATCAGGACAGGGAATTTTACGGTGCCACTTTTAGGGAGGTGTCCAGGCCTGGGCCCTCCCTACATATCCCTGTTGTACAGGATGAACATTATTATGGGCTTGAGGATCCATACAGATCTCCCCATGATGATGCCTATTACGAAACAGTCGCAGGCCCATACAGGCCTCCTGTTCACACTAATAGGGGTATAAGACGTCAAAATGCAAGAATGAGGGAATCACGTCCTCACCAGGGTGATCTAGTACGGCGCAGACAAGTCTGGCGTGAAGGTGTCTATGGGGATGCAGAGACAAGGGATAGGCTTGAGTTATCTCGGCCACAACACCCTGATCCCCAACCTAACAGACAATATGTTAGAAACCACCGCACATACACCCCCTCCAATCAGAGACCCAGAAAGGTTTCTTTCACTTTTCATGGAGGTAGACGAGATGACGTTGACTTCCCCCTACACCATACTTACCTCACCAACGGGGATAGGGGCCGACAGTATCGCCCCCCCTCAAACAATAGAATGAGGAACATACCTGCAAGAGAACACAGACATAACGTTAGACAAAACACCAATGTCACACCTGTTAGGGAGAACAGGAATAATGCAAGACAAAACACTAATTTTACACCGGCACCACCTCAGCTCAAAACAACAATTAAATTGTTTTACGAGCTCATCCGACAGGTACACCACTTGGATAAGGTTACCACAAAAGTGCAAGACAACCAGCCAATCACGTTCCAAAGGCTCACTAACCTCCTTATAGAGACGGTGAGGCCAGCTTTTGCAAACGAGAGAGTTGCACAGCGACTACAGGGGAACGCCAAAGATTGGTCACACAACACACAATTGATTCTCGAACAGCACTACGATTCGATGATCGAAACCACAAAACAGAGCATACGTAACCAGACCAATCAAGCTGATTGGCCTGAGGCATTTGAGGTGGCTTCACATTGGGCTGACCGGAATTACAGCGGTAGGATCAGCCAAGAAACTTTTCAACAAGCCAAGGCCCTAATTACAGCAGAAAAAACTGTTACTGGCAGTAGTACGACGACACGGGTTACCCCGACAGTATCCACAGGGACAGAAACCTCTCGTACTTATGCGGCTGTCGTCATTGGCGCCTCCTCTAGTCGGGCCACCGCTTCGTCCTCCAGTCAAACACCCATACAGGCCCTGAAGCCTCTACCGTCCGATACTCCTGCTAACGCCGCTCCCTTACAACAAATAATAAATCGTAGAGACATGGAAATACAAACCTCTCCAATGTTCATTGAACAGGGTAAAGTGGCCACTCCTCCATGCAGAGGAGATTGGTCTTTTGAGGAGGAAGCTCCTCCCCAGGACCTGCCTGAGTCCCTTCAGCCCATACAGGCTGGAGCGCCTCAACCCTGCGAACAAAGGAAGAAATTACAAAAGAGCCGCCACCTAGGACCTCGAACCGAACCCTCTCTAGCGATTCCGCCACCCCAGAGCCGCCCCGAAACGCCAGAGCCGTTAATCTCTGTTTTAGAGGCCCCACCTGAGGATAACCCTACCTCACCTAACCCTCCGGCGGTAGACCAGGATGTTGGATGGGCCCCTATTCCACAAATGTCAACCCCGATTGCTCCCTCGGAGGATTCCCGACATAGCGGTATTTTCTCAGACGACTCACCGTCCCCGCTTACAGAGATCCTCCAAGAATACGACCTCCTTGAGGACCCGGTCCCACAGCAGGGCTATGGAGTGGGCTTAGAGCGTGGGGAACATGGGGTCGCACTACCTGCGCTATCTCCGATAATACCGTTACTGACGGACAACACTAATATTGAGCCCCAAATGATCAGCAGCCCACCCTCCAAGGCTCCTAACATGCCATTTCGTCACACTAACACGGACAAAACGCATTGGAGCCTTACCTGTAGAAAAAGATGGCTCATCATTGGGGACTCGAACGTCTCCAGGTTCCCCGAATCTGATGACCCTGATCTCCAGATGGACAGCTACCCTGGGGCGAAGTTTTGTCACGCAATCGGCCTGTTGGAAAGGGGTAAATGGCCCATAGTGCCACAGAAATTAATACTCTCATTCGGTTTGAACAACCGGAGCCAGAGGTACATTGATACGGCTATAACAGAAATCCAGAAGGCCTACAAAAAAGCGGAAGACATTTTACCAGCAACAGATATTTTGGTCCCGCTGATCAATTTCTCGAGAGCATTGCCGCCACCAGAGCAGGAAATGTTGGAAAGCATGAATGACTTCATCAAACAGAATCTGCCCTTCATCCCTCTGCTGGCTTCCACACATTTCCAGGTTGAAACGGACGGTATCCATTGGAAACCTGCCACGGCAAGGGCTCTCCAAACACATTGGCTCTCCCATTTAAACTCCTAATTCCCGTCAACCCAAATCGTGGTACACATAAGCTCATCGTCAACTTATCAAAGTCCCTCGTGCTAACAGACGACCAAAACTCAGTCCTTAAGAAAGGCCTTTCTTATATCCCCACCCCTTCGAGTTGCAAAAAGAAGGAATTGTTAGCGGACATGCAGGCATATCACCGCAGACTTAAACTGGAGGCATTTTTTGAGGGCAAGAAGCACAACAAACCTAAGATACCGTTTACTCACCCCTCCGGTTGGGAACCATCGTTGTCCAGCCTACCTAAAGAAATCGAAAAAACAATTAGAGCTGACAATTTTGCGTTCAAAAAATTACATTGGGGTTTGGGGGCTACTCACAATTTGACCTCTGGTGAAAAGAAAGCCCTCAGAGAGCTAGGCAATAACACCGGCATAGTTATTAAACCAGCTGACAAAGGTAACGCCACGGTTATTTTAGACAGAGCGCAATACATTGCGGAAGGACTGAGGCAACTTTCGGTCGAGGAACATTACCGTCCACTCGAGAGGCCTATTTACACCGACACTATTAAGGAGATAGAGGATATTTTGGAAGATATGTGTTCTAGAAAAATCATAAGCTCTAAACAAAAAGATTACCTCACGGGGGAAGGACCACCCCGGCCCAGGAGACTTTACCTGTTGCCAAAAATTCATAAGGAGCCAGAAAAGTGGAGCGTACCTTTTGAGGTCCCACCGGGCAGACCAATCGTTTCCGACTGCAACAGCGAGACATATTTCACGGCAGAATATATAGAACACTTTCTCAATCCTCTCTCCACCAGACATCCAAGCTACCTGAAAGACACGTACGATTTTATTTCAAAAATTTGTAAACTCACAGTTCCACAAAATTCATTTCTTTTCACGATTGACATTGACAGTCTGTACACTAATATTGACACCCCGACCGGCCTTGAAGCAGTGAAAAAATTCATGCTCAAATACCCTGATTCTCACAGACCAGACGAACATCTGTTAAAACTCCTAGAAATAAATTTGACCAAAAATGATTTTGAATTTGACTCCAAATTTTATCTTCAGGTCAAGGGTACGGCCATGGGCAAGAAGTTTGCGCCCTCGTATGCAAACATTTTCATGGCAGACTGGGAACAAACGGCTCTTTCAGCATGTGCCCTAAAACCGTTTGCTTATTTCAGGTTCTTGGATGACATCTGGGGTGTTTGGACCCACACTGAGGATGATTTTCTCGCTTTTATTGCACACCTGAATTCACATCAGGAATCCATCAGTGTAAAATACAGTTTGGACAGGTCAGAGGTCAACTTTTTAGATGTGGTCTCATACAAGGGGCCCGAGTTTCTGGAGACGGGTCGATTGGACTTTAGAGTCTACTTTAAAGACACAGACACACATTCGTTGCTACACAAAAACAGTTTCCACCCAAAACACACCTTTAAGGGTATCATCAAATCGCAACTCCTCAGATTCAAAAGGATCTGCTCGCAGCCTTCGTCCTTTCTTGAGGCCACGAACATCCTCTTCCGGGCCCTCAGAAACCGTGGTTACAGCAGATCGTTCCTTCGGAAAATATTAAAAACATTTGACAAGCCAAGGAATACACCGGGGATTGCATTACAAAACAGACATAAAATCATCCCACTCACGGCCCTCTATTCAAAACAATGTGTCTCACTCAATTCGGCTATCAAAGAAAATTTCTTGAAGTTCCTTGGACCTACAAAATTCCTGCAGCACCACAGACCCATTGCAGCGTACAAACGCAACGACAATCTACAGGACAGGCTCGTCTGTAGCAAGCTTCGTACTCCAACCCCGTCGGGCCGAGTAGGCCGTTGCAAGTATTTCGTACAGAAACAATGGTTTATGAGCAGGTACAACAAAAAAATCTTCAAGATTTCCCGACCTCTGACACATGAAACCACCAACTGTATTTATCTAGTCTTCTGTACTAGATGTCGCAGACAATACGTGGGTCAGACGAAGAATGAACTCAGAGTCAGAGCTTATCAACATGCACATAACATTTTGCACAAGATTGATAAACGTAGACATCTGGTTCAACATTTCCTGACCCACGGTCTGCCTGCATTCAGGGTAACCGGTCTCCAGTCAAATCCAGCATGGTCTCTAAGGGAGAGACTTAGAGCCGAGAGCGTCTGGATTAAACGCCTGGACACGGTTTACCCTAGAGGCCTGAACGAGGCTTAAACAATCTTTCCCCTCACACGGCTCCTCTCATTTGGGTGTGTGATAACATTTGATGGCCACCCACACCTCATCCCTAACACCTAATGTCACTATCCCCTCGTGTATGACACCTGAGGGCACACCCTTATCCCCTTTCCTAACCCTCTCCTAACACCTAATATCAGGACCCCCCTGTGTATTACGCCTAAGACCTCACCACAACCCCACTCCTCACACCTAACATTAGTAACCCTGGGCATCTCAAACCTAAAACAAAATAACAAGGAGCCTACTTACCTTTCAAACACTTACCTCACCTCCTGGAATCCAATCCTGGTCAACACGCCATTTAAAAGACCAAGTTTTGGCCGGTCGCTGATGCATAAAGGTTGTTGGTTTGCCTCTATATACACACACACACACACATTTATGGAATATAACATAACACAACACAATTTGGTCAGCATTTACATACACAAATAAAATATTACAGGAATTGTGGGGACACTCGTGTGCGGCATCGTTTTCTCCTCTTGGCCTCGGGTGACCTTGGGTGGTCAGTAGAGGGTGGGCCAGTGCACAGCCATTTCTGGGGCCTCAGGGCCCTAGATCTTGGATTTTTTGCCCCTAACAAAGCCCGTGCCACTTTCTCTGAGCCTTTGGATAGCCCTTGGTCGAGATTAGTTCTCGTTTGTTGTACACTTTTGATCCCTATGACACAAATTAATAATACATATTCTTATCAACATGCAACATACTCATACAAGTGATATATTTTCCCCACATTTCTTAGAGGAGCACTGGGATGAAGGATACCCAATTTTATGGGTAGGAAAATGTTTATACATATACACATAATGTTTGGCGCATAGTTTACATGTTTGTTTACACATTTTCTCCACAAATAGTTCGTTTTTTCAAGAAAGCTGTCTTGAATAAATTATTTAACCTCATTTTGCGCCATATATATTTATATTGGAATTTTCCTTCGTGTTTATAACCGTTATTTTACCAATTTATTGTTCAAACGCGATCTTCGGTGGGCGTGACGTCATCCGAGGTCCATTTACACGTGGTAGAAACCGATCTATTTGTACTACTTTAAAGCTCATTTCAGCTATGCGATTCTTTACAGGACACTTAAAGGAATGTTTGAGTCGTATATTTCAACTTTTAGAAACTTTCCTTCTCCTGATAAACACTTTTAAAGATTCGTTCGTTTCTTCCGGTTTTAACGTGAGGACGTGATGACGTCATCACTGACGCAATCACGCTCAAGATCGCTTTAACTTCTTTTCTCACTCTAATACATGTTTTATCTTTTAATAATATTCTTTACTCGACCGTAAGAAACTTTACTTACCTCCCGTGATCGAGTTTTGAAGCTATTTCGTCTCGAAAGGCTTTAAAAATCCATTTAGAAATACGTGCGTTTTTTTCAGACGCTAGGCTATATAGCGGACGCAGCTGCCAGCGTGCTCTCATTTCATGCTATTCTCTGTAGACAGCTGGTCGCAGCCATTTTCGCTCCTCCACTACTACTTCAACAATTATTGTATTCAGATTGTTATTTTGGTTGTTGTTGAATGATTGTTCAGCACACTGTTTTTATTAAGTTCAAGTCAGCCTGAAGAAGGTATTAATTGTTTACCGAAACGTCGCGATTGACTTGAACAGTTTGGCCATTTTATTTAAGTTTATTTAGTTTTATTTGGTTTATTTCATTTTCTTTTGTTCTAGTTCTGTTCAGAACGTTTAAAACTCTTTTGTGTGTATATATATCTCTTTCTAAAAAACATAAAAAGTTCCAAAACGACCAAAAAAATCTAAAAAACATTTTAAAATCCCCCAAAAAAATACACACACAGTTCATACAACATGGAACAGTTTCGTGGGAGGTCTACACAGAGGACCACACCACGCCTTAAAATCAGACACAACAGCGTGACTCCTGATTTTACACGCTTTAATTATACACCTCAGAACACTTCAGCACGTCCCCGTGCTAGGGAGCGTGGTTTCCCATACAGGAGACCAAATAACACAGCTCCACAGGCCCGCCCTGCAAGAAATAGATACAACACAAATAACAATGGGTATCAGGACAGGGAATTTTACGGTGCCACTTTTAGGGAGGTGTCCAGGCCTGGGCCCTCCCTACATATCCCTGTTGTACAGGATGAACATTATTATGGGCTTGAGGATCCATACAGATCTCCCCATGATGATGCCTATTACGAAACAGTCGCAGGCCCATACAGGCCTCCTGTTCACACTAATAGGGGTATAAGACGTCAAAATGCAAGAATGAGGGAATCACGTCCTCACCAGGGTGATCTAGTACGGCGCAGACAAGTCTGGCGTGAAGGTGTCTATGGGGATGCAGAGACAAGGGATAGGCTTGAGTTATCTCGGCCACAACACCCTGATCCCCAACCTAACAGACAATATGTTAGAAACCACCGCACATACACCCCCTCCAATCAGAGACCCAGAAAGGTTTCTTTCACTTTTCATGGAGGTAGACGAGATGACGTTGACTTCCCCCTACACCATACTTACCTCACCAACGGGGATAGGGGCCGACAGTATCGCCCCCCCTCAAACAATAGAATGAGGAACATACCTGCAAGAGAACACAGACATAACGTTAGACAAAACACCAATGTCACACCTGTTAGGGAGAACAGGAATAATGCAAGACAAAACACTAATTTTACACCGGCACCACCTCAGCTCAAAACAACAATTAAATTGTTTTACGAGCTCATCCGACAGGTACACCACTTGGATAAGGTTACCACAAAAGTGCAAGACAACCAGCCAATCACGTTCCAAAGGCTCACTAACCTCCTTATAGAGACGGTGAGGCCAGCTTTTGCAAACGAGAGAGTTGCACAGCGACTACAGGGGAACGCCAAAGATTGGTCACACAACACACAATTGATTCTCGAACAGCACTACGATTCGATGATCGAAACCACAAAACAGAGCATACGTAACCAGACCAATCAAGCTGATTGGCCTGAGGCATTTGAGGTGGCTTCACATTGGGCTGACCGGAATTACAGCGGTAGGATCAGCCAAGAAACTTTTCAACAAGCCAAGGCCCTAATTACAGCAGAAAAAACTGTTACTGGCAGTAGTACGACGACACGGGTTACCCCGACAGTATCCACAGGGACAGAAACCTCTCGTACTTATGCGGCTGTCGTCATTGGCGCCTCCTCTAGTCGGGCCACCGCTTCGTCCTCCAGTCAAACACCCATACAGGCCCTGAAGCCTCTACCGTCCGATACTCCTGCTAACGCCGCTCCCTTACAACAAATAATAAATCGTAGAGACATGGAAATACAAACCTCTCCAATGTTCATTGAACAGGGTAAAGTGGCCACTCCTCCATGCAGAGGAGATTGGTCTTTTGAGGAGGAAGCTCCTCCCCAGGACCTGCCTGAGTCCCTTCAGCCCATACAGGCTGGAGCGCCTCAACCCTGCGAACAAAGGAAGAAATTACAAAAGAGCCGCCACCTAGGACCTCGAACCGAACCCTCTCTAGCGATTCCGCCACCCCAGAGCCGCCCCGAAACGCCAGAGCCGTTAATCTCTGTTTTAGAGGCCCCACCTGAGGATAACCCTACCTCACCTAACCCTCCGGCGGTAGACCAGGATGTTGGATGGGCCCCTATTCCACAAATGTCAACCCCGATTGCTCCCTCGGAGGATTCCCGACATAGCGGTATTTTCTCAGACGACTCACCGTCCCCGCTTACAGAGATCCTCCAAGAATACGACCTCCTTGAGGACCCGGTCCCACAGCAGGGCTATGGAGTGGGCTTAGAGCGTGGGGAACATGGGGTCGCACTACCTGCGCTATCTCCGATAATACCGTTACTGACGGACAACACTAATATTGAGCCCCAAATGATCAGCAGCCCACCCTCCAAGGCTCCTAACATGCCATTTCGTCACACTAACACGGACAAAACGCATTGGAGCCTTACCTGTAGAAAAAGATGGCTCATCATTGGGGACTCGAACGTCTCCAGGTTCCCCGAATCTGATGACCCTGATCTCCAGATGGACAGCTACCCTGGGGCGAAGTTTTGTCACGCAATCGGCCTGTTGGAAAGGGGTAAATGGCCCATAGTGCCACAGAAATTAATACTCTCATTCGGTTTGAACAACCGGAGCCAGAGGTACATTGATACGGCTATAACAGAAATCCAGAAGGCCTACAAAAAAGCGGAAGACATTTTACCAGCAACAGATATTTTGGTCCCGCTGATCAATTTCTCGAGAGCATTGCCGCCACCAGAGCAGGAAATGTTGGAAAGCATGAATGACTTCATCAAACAGAATCTGCCCTTCATCCCTCTGCTGGCTTCCACACATTTCCAGGTTGAAACGGACGGTATCCATTGGAAACCTGCCACGGCAAGGGCTCTCCAAACACATTGGCTCTCCCATTTAAACTCCTAATTCCCGTCAACCCAAATCGTGGTACACATAAGCTCATCGTCAACTTATCAAAGTCCCTCGTGCTAACAGACGACCAAAACTCAGTCCTTAAGAAAGGCCTTTCTTATATCCCCACCCCTTCGAGTTGCAAAAAGAAGGAATTGTTAGCGGACATGCAGGCATATCACCGCAGACTTAAACTGGAGGCATTTTTTGAGGGCAAGAAGCACAACAAACCTAAGATACCGTTTACTCACCCCTCCGGTTGGGAACCATCGTTGTCCAGCCTACCTAAAGAAATCGAAAAAACAATTAGAGCTGACAATTTTGCGTTCAAAAAATTACATTGGGGTTTGGGGGCTACTCACAATTTGACCTCTGGTGAAAAGAAAGCCCTCAGAGAGCTAGGCAATAACACCGGCATAGTTATTAAACCAGCTGACAAAGGTAACGCCACGGTTATTTTAGACAGAGCGCAATACATTGCGGAAGGACTGAGGCAACTTTCGGTCGAGGAACATTACCGTCCACTCGAGAGGCCTATTTACACCGACACTATTAAGGAGATAGAGGATATTTTGGAAGATATGTGTTCTAGAAAAATCATAAGCTCTAAACAAAAAGATTACCTCACGGGGGAAGGACCACCCCGGCCCAGGAGACTTTACCTGTTGCCAAAAATTCATAAGGAGCCAGAAAAGTGGAGCGTACCTTTTGAGGTCCCACCGGGCAGACCAATCGTTTCCGACTGCAACAGCGAGACATATTTCACGGCAGAATATATAGAACACTTTCTCAATCCTCTCTCCACCAGACATCCAAGCTACCTGAAAGACACGTACGATTTTATTTCAAAAATTTGTAAACTCACAGTTCCACAAAATTCATTTCTTTTCACGATTGACATTGACAGTCTGTACACTAATATTGACACCCCGACCGGCCTTGAAGCAGTGAAAAAATTCATGCTCAAATACCCTGATTCTCACAGACCAGACGAACATCTGTTAAAACTCCTAGAAATAAATTTGACCAAAAATGATTTTGAATTTGACTCCAAATTTTATCTTCAGGTCAAGGGTACGGCCATGGGCAAGAAGTTTGCGCCCTCGTATGCAAACATTTTCATGGCAGACTGGGAACAAACGGCTCTTTCAGCATGTGCCCTAAAACCGTTTGCTTATTTCAGGTTCTTGGATGACATCTGGGGTGTTTGGACCCACACTGAGGATGATTTTCTCGCTTTTATTGCACACCTGAATTCACATCAGGAATCCATCAGTGTAAAATACAGTTTGGACAGGTCAGAGGTCAACTTTTTAGATGTGGTCTCATACAAGGGGCCCGAGTTTCTGGAGACGGGTCGATTGGACTTTAGAGTCTACTTTAAAGACACAGACACACATTCGTTGCTACACAAAAACAGTTTCCACCCAAAACACACCTTTAAGGGTATCATCAAATCGCAACTCCTCAGATTCAAAAGGATCTGCTCGCAGCCTTCGTCCTTTCTTGAGGCCACGAACATCCTCTTCCGGGCCCTCAGAAACCGTGGTTACAGCAGATCGTTCCTTCGGAAAATATTAAAAACATTTGACAAGCCAAGGAATACACCGGGGATTGCATTACAAAACAGACATAAAATCATCCCACTCACGGCCCTCTATTCAAAACAATGTGTCTCACTCAATTCGGCTATCAAAGAAAATTTCTTGAAGTTCCTTGGACCTACAAAATTCCTGCAGCACCACAGACCCATTGCAGCGTACAAACGCAACGACAATCTACAGGACAGGCTCGTCTGTAGCAAGCTTCGTACTCCAACCCCGTCGGGCCGAGTAGGCCGTTGCAAGTATTTCGTACAGAAACAATGGTTTATGAGCAGGTACAACAAAAAAATCTTCAAGATTTCCCGACCTCTGACACATGAAACCACCAACTGTATTTATCTAGTCTTCTGTACTAGATGTCGCAGACAATACGTGGGTCAGACGAAGAATGAACTCAGAGTCAGAGCTTATCAACATGCACATAACATTTTGCACAAGATTGATAAACGTAGACATCTGGTTCAACATTTCCTGACCCACGGTCTGCCTGCATTCAGGGTAACCGGTCTCCAGTCAAATCCAGCATGGTCTCTAAGGGAGAGACTTAGAGCCGAGAGCGTCTGGATTAAACGCCTGGACACGGTTTACCCTAGAGGCCTGAACGAGGCTTAAACAATCTTTCCCCTCACACGGCTCCTCTCATTTGGGTGTGTGATAACATTTGATGGCCACCCACACCTCATCCCTAACACCTAATGTCACTATCCCCTCGTGTATGACACCTGAGGGCACACCCTTATCCCCTTTCCTAACCCTCTCCTAACACCTAATATCAGGACCCCCCTGTGTATTACGCCTAAGACCTCACCACAACCCCACTCCTCACACCTAACATTAGTAACCCTGGGCATCTCAAACCTAAAACAAAATAACAAGGAGCCTACTTACCTTTCAAACACTTACCTCACCTCCTGGAATCCAATCCTGGTCAACACGCCATTTAAAAGACCAAGTTTTGGCCGGTCGCTGATGCATAAAGGTTGTTGGTTTGCCTCTATATACACACACACACACACATTTATGGAATATAACATAACACAACACAATTTGGTCAGCATTTACATACACAAATAAAATATTACAGGAATTGTGGGGACACTCGTGTGCGGCATCGTTTTCTCCTCTTGGCCTCGGGTGACCTTGGGTGGTCAGTAGAGGGTGGGCCAGTGCACAGCCATTTCTGGGGCCTCAGGGCCCTAGATCTTGGATTTTTTGCCCCTAACAAAGCCCGTGCCACTTTCTCTGAGCCTTTGGATAGCCCTTGGTCGAGATTAGTTCTCGTTTGTTGTACACTTTTGATCCCTATGACACAAATTAATAATACATATTCTTATCAACATGCAACATACTCATACAAGTGATATATTTTCCCCACATTTCTTAGAGGAGCACTGGGATGAAGGATACCCAATTTTATGGGTAGGAAAATGTTTATACATATACACATAATGTTTGGCGCATAGTTTACATGTTTGTTTACACATTTTCTCCACAAATAGTTCGTTTTTTCAAGAAAGCTGTCTTGAATAAATTATTTAACCTCATTTTGCGCCATATATATTTATATTGGAATTTTCCTTCGTGTTTATAACCGTTATTTTACCAATTTATTGTTCAAACGCGATCTTCGGTGGGCGTGACGTCATCCGAGGTCCATTTACACGTGGTAGAAACCGATCTATTTGTACTACTTTAAAGCTCATTTCAGCTATGCGATTCTTTACAGGACACTTAAAGGAATGTTTGAGTCGTATATTTCAACTTTTAGAAACTTTCCTTCTCCTGATAAACACTTTTAAAGATTCGTTCGTTTCTTCCGGTTTTAACGTGAGGACGTGATGACGTCATCACTGACGCAATCACGCTCAAGATCGCTTTAACTTCTTTTCTCACTCTAATACATGTTTTATCTTTTAATAATATTCTTTACTCGACCGTAAGAAACTTTACTTACCTCCCGTGATCGAGTTTTGAAGCTATTTCGTCTCGAAAGGCTTTAAAAATCCATTTAGAAATACGTGCGTTTTTTTCAGACGCTAGGCTATATAGCGGACGCAGCTGCCAGCGTGCTCTCATTTCATGCTATTCTCTGTAGACAGCTGGTCGCAGCCATTTTCGCTCCTCCACTACTACTTCAACAATTATTGTATTCAGATTGTTATTTTGGTTGTTGTTGAATGATTGTTCAGCACACTGTTTTTATTAAGTTCAAGTCAGCCTGAAGAAGGTATTAATTGTTTACCGAAACGTCGCGATTGACTTGAACAGTTTGGCCATTTTATTTAAGTTTATTTAGTTTTATTTGGTTTATTTCATTTTCTTTTGTTCTAGTTCTGTTCAGAACGTTTAAAACTCTTTTGTGTGTATATATATCTCTTTCTAAAAAACATAAAAAGTTCCAAAACGACCAAAAAAATCTAAAAAACATTTTAAAATCCCCCAAAAAAATACACACACAGTTCATACAACATGGAACAGTTTCGTGGGAGGTCTACACAGAGGACCACACCACGCCTTAAAATCAGACACAACAGCGTGACTCCTGATTTTACACGCTTTAATTATACACCTCAGAACACTTCAGCACGTCCCCGTGCTAGGGAGCGTGGTTTCCCATACAGGAGACCAAATAACACAGCTCCACAGGCCCGCCCTGCAAGAAATAGATACAACACAAATAACAATGGGTATCAGGACAGGGAATTTTACGGTGCCACTTTTAGGGAGGTGTCCAGGCCTGGGCCCTCCCTACATATCCCTGTTGTACAGGATGAACATTATTATGGGCTTGAGGATCCATACAGATCTCCCCATGATGATGCCTATTACGAAACAGTCGCAGGCCCATACAGGCCTCCTGTTCACACTAATAGGGGTATAAGACGTCAAAATGCAAGAATGAGGGAATCACGTCCTCACCAGGGTGATCTAGTACGGCGCAGACAAGTCTGGCGTGAAGGTGTCTATGGGGATGCAGAGACAAGGGATAGGCTTGAGTTATCTCGGCCACAACACCCTGATCCCCAACCTAACAGACAATATGTTAGAAACCACCGCACATACACCCCCTCCAATCAGAGACCCAGAAAGGTTTCTTTCACTTTTCATGGAGGTAGACGAGATGACGTTGACTTCCCCCTACACCATACTTACCTCACCAACGGGGATAGGGGCCGACAGTATCGCCCCCCCTCAAACAATAGAATGAGGAACATACCTGCAAGAGAACACAGACATAACGTTAGACAAAACACCAATGTCACACCTGTTAGGGAGAACAGGAATAATGCAAGACAAAACACTAATTTTACACCGGCACCACCTCAGCTCAAAACAACAATTAAATTGTTTTACGAGCTCATCCGACAGGTACACCACTTGGATAAGGTTACCACAAAAGTGCAAGACAACCAGCCAATCACGTTCCAAAGGCTCACTAACCTCCTTATAGAGACGGTGAGGCCAGCTTTTGCAAACGAGAGAGTTGCACAGCGACTACAGGGGAACGCCAAAGATTGGTCACACAACACACAATTGATTCTCGAACAGCACTACGATTCGATGATCGAAACCACAAAACAGAGCATACGTAACCAGACCAATCAAGCTGATTGGCCTGAGGCATTTGAGGTGGCTTCACATTGGGCTGACCGGAATTACAGCGGTAGGATCAGCCAAGAAACTTTTCAACAAGCCAAGGCCCTAATTACAGCAGAAAAAACTGTTACTGGCAGTAGTACGACGACACGGGTTACCCCGACAGTATCCACAGGGACAGAAACCTCTCGTACTTATGCGGCTGTCGTCATTGGCGCCTCCTCTAGTCGGGCCACCGCTTCGTCCTCCAGTCAAACACCCATACAGGCCCTGAAGCCTCTACCGTCCGATACTCCTGCTAACGCCGCTCCCTTACAACAAATAATAAATCGTAGAGACATGGAAATACAAACCTCTCCAATGTTCATTGAACAGGGTAAAGTGGCCACTCCTCCATGCAGAGGAGATTGGTCTTTTGAGGAGGAAGCTCCTCCCCAGGACCTGCCTGAGTCCCTTCAGCCCATACAGGCTGGAGCGCCTCAACCCTGCGAACAAAGGAAGAAATTACAAAAGAGCCGCCACCTAGGACCTCGAACCGAACCCTCTCTAGCGATTCCGCCACCCCAGAGCCGCCCCGAAACGCCAGAGCCGTTAATCTCTGTTTTAGAGGCCCCACCTGAGGATAACCCTACCTCACCTAACCCTCCGGCGGTAGACCAGGATGTTGGATGGGCCCCTATTCCACAAATGTCAACCCCGATTGCTCCCTCGGAGGATTCCCGACATAGCGGTATTTTCTCAGACGACTCACCGTCCCCGCTTACAGAGATCCTCCAAGAATACGACCTCCTTGAGGACCCGGTCCCACAGCAGGGCTATGGAGTGGGCTTAGAGCGTGGGGAACATGGGGTCGCACTACCTGCGCTATCTCCGATAATACCGTTACTGACGGACAACACTAATATTGAGCCCCAAATGATCAGCAGCCCACCCTCCAAGGCTCCTAACATGCCATTTCGTCACACTAACACGGACAAAACGCATTGGAGCCTTACCTGTAGAAAAAGATGGCTCATCATTGGGGACTCGAACGTCTCCAGGTTCCCCGAATCTGATGACCCTGATCTCCAGATGGACAGCTACCCTGGGGCGAAGTTTTGTCACGCAATCGGCCTGTTGGAAAGGGGTAAATGGCCCATAGTGCCACAGAAATTAATACTCTCATTCGGTTTGAACAACCGGAGCCAGAGGTACATTGATACGGCTATAACAGAAATCCAGAAGGCCTACAAAAAAGCGGAAGACATTTTACCAGCAACAGATATTTTGGTCCCGCTGATCAATTTCTCGAGAGCATTGCCGCCACCAGAGCAGGAAATGTTGGAAAGCATGAATGACTTCATCAAACAGAATCTGCCCTTCATCCCTCTGCTGGCTTCCACACATTTCCAGGTTGAAACGGACGGTATCCATTGGAAACCTGCCACGGCAAGGGCTCTCCAAACACATTGGCTCTCCCATTTAAACTCCTAATTCCCGTCAACCCAAATCGTGGTACACATAAGCTCATCGTCAACTTATCAAAGTCCCTCGTGCTAACAGACGACCAAAACTCAGTCCTTAAGAAAGGCCTTTCTTATATCCCCACCCCTTCGAGTTGCAAAAAGAAGGAATTGTTAGCGGACATGCAGGCATATCACCGCAGACTTAAACTGGAGGCATTTTTTGAGGGCAAGAAGCACAACAAACCTAAGATACCGTTTACTCACCCCTCCGGTTGGGAACCATCGTTGTCCAGCCTACCTAAAGAAATCGAAAAAACAATTAGAGCTGACAATTTTGCGTTCAAAAAATTACATTGGGGTTTGGGGGCTACTCACAATTTGACCTCTGGTGAAAAGAAAGCCCTCAGAGAGCTAGGCAATAACACCGGCATAGTTATTAAACCAGCTGACAAAGGTAACGCCACGGTTATTTTAGACAGAGCGCAATACATTGCGGAAGGACTGAGGCAACTTTCGGTCGAGGAACATTACCGTCCACTCGAGAGGCCTATTTACACCGACACTATTAAGGAGATAGAGGATATTTTGGAAGATATGTGTTCTAGAAAAATCATAAGCTCTAAACAAAAAGATTACCTCACGGGGGAAGGACCACCCCGGCCCAGGAGACTTTACCTGTTGCCAAAAATTCATAAGGAGCCAGAAAAGTGGAGCGTACCTTTTGAGGTCCCACCGGGCAGACCAATCGTTTCCGACTGCAACAGCGAGACATATTTCACGGCAGAATATATAGAACACTTTCTCAATCCTCTCTCCACCAGACATCCAAGCTACCTGAAAGACACGTACGATTTTATTTCAAAAATTTGTAAACTCACAGTTCCACAAAATTCATTTCTTTTCACGATTGACATTGACAGTCTGTACACTAATATTGACACCCCGACCGGCCTTGAAGCAGTGAAAAAATTCATGCTCAAATACCCTGATTCTCACAGACCAGACGAACATCTGTTAAAACTCCTAGAAATAAATTTGACCAAAAATGATTTTGAATTTGACTCCAAATTTTATCTTCAGGTCAAGGGTACGGCCATGGGCAAGAAGTTTGCGCCCTCGTATGCAAACATTTTCATGGCAGACTGGGAACAAACGGCTCTTTCAGCATGTGCCCTAAAACCGTTTGCTTATTTCAGGTTCTTGGATGACATCTGGGGTGTTTGGACCCACACTGAGGATGATTTTCTCGCTTTTATTGCACACCTGAATTCACATCAGGAATCCATCAGTGTAAAATACAGTTTGGACAGGTCAGAGGTCAACTTTTTAGATGTGGTCTCATACAAGGGGCCCGAGTTTCTGGAGACGGGTCGATTGGACTTTAGAGTCTACTTTAAAGACACAGACACACATTCGTTGCTACACAAAAACAGTTTCCACCCAAAACACACCTTTAAGGGTATCATCAAATCGCAACTCCTCAGATTCAAAAGGATCTGCTCGCAGCCTTCGTCCTTTCTTGAGGCCACGAACATCCTCTTCCGGGCCCTCAGAAACCGTGGTTACAGCAGATCGTTCCTTCGGAAAATATTAAAAACATTTGACAAGCCAAGGAATACACCGGGGATTGCATTACAAAACAGACATAAAATCATCCCACTCACGGCCCTCTATTCAAAACAATGTGTCTCACTCAATTCGGCTATCAAAGAAAATTTCTTGAAGTTCCTTGGACCTACAAAATTCCTGCAGCACCACAGACCCATTGCAGCGTACAAACGCAACGACAATCTACAGGACAGGCTCGTCTGTAGCAAGCTTCGTACTCCAACCCCGTCGGGCCGAGTAGGCCGTTGCAAGTATTTCGTACAGAAACAATGGGTTATGAGCAGGTACAACAAAAAAATCTTCAAGATTTCCCGACCTCTGACACATGAAACCACCAACTGTATTTATCTAGTCTTCTGTACTAGATGTCGCAGACAATACGTGGGTCAGACGAAGAATGAACTCAGAGTCAGAGCTTATCAACATGCACATAACATTTTGCACAAGATTGATAAACGTAGACATCTGGTTCAACATTTCCTGACCCACGGTCTGCCTGCATTCAGGGTAACCGGTCTCCAGTCAAATCCAGCATGGTCTCTAAGGGAGAGACTTAGAGCCGAGAGCGTCTGGATTAAACGCCTGGACACGGTTTACCCTAGAGGCCTGAACGAGGCTTAAACAATCTTTCCCCTCACACGGCTCCTCTCATTTGGGTGTGTGATAACATTTGATGGCCACCCACACCTCATCCCTAACACCTAATGTCACTATCCCCTCGTGTATGACACCTGAGGGCACACCCTTATCCCCTTTCCTAACCCTCTCCTAACACCTAATATCAGGACCCCCTTGTGTATTACGCCTAAGACCTCACCACAACCCCACTCCTCACACCTAACATTAGTAACCCTGGGCATCTCAAACCTAAAACAAAATAACAAGGAGCCTACTTACCTTTCAAACACTTACCTCACCTCCTGGAATCCAATCCTGGTCAACACGCCATTTAAAAGACCAAGTTTTGGCCGGTCGCTGATGCATAAAGGTTGTTGGTTTGCCTCTATATACACACACACACACACACACATTTATGGAATATAACATAACACAACACAATTTGGTCAGCATTTACATACACAAATAAAATATTACAGGAATTGTGGGGACACTCGTGTGCGGCATCGTTTTCTCCTCTTGGCCTCGGGTGACCTTGGGTGGTCAGTAGAGGGTGGGCCAGTGCACAGCCATTTCTGGGGCCTCAGGGCCCTAGATCTTGGATTTTTTGCCCCTAACAAAGCCCGTGCCACTTTCTCTGAGCCTTTGGATAGCCCTTGGTCGAGATTAGTTCTCGTTTGTTGTACACTTTTGATCCCTATGACACAAATTAATAATACATATTCTTATCAACATGCAACATACTCATACAAGTGATATATTTTCCCCACATTTCTTAGAGGAGCACTGGGATGAAGGATACCCAATTTTATGGGTAGGAAAATGTTTATACATATACACATAATGTTTGGCGCATAGTTTACATGTTTGTTTACACATTTTCTCCACAAATAGTTCGTTTTTTCAAGAAAGCTGTCTTGAATAAATTATTTAACCTCATTTTGCGCCATATATATTTATATTGGAATTTTCCTTCGTGTTTATAACCGTTATTTTACCAATTTATTGTTCAAACGCGATCTTCGGTGGGCGTGACGTCATCCGAGGTCCATTTACACGTGGTAGAAACCGATCTATTTGTACTACTTTAAAGCTCATTTCAGCTATGCGATTCTTTACAGGACACTTAAAGGAATGTTTGAGTCGTATATTTCAACTTTTAGAAACTTTCCTTCTCCTGATAAACACTTTTAAAGATTCGTTCGTTTCTTCCGGTTTTAACGTGAGGACGTGATGACGTCATCACTGACGCAATCACGCTCAAGATCGCTTTAACTTCTTTTCTCACTCTAATACATGTTTTATCTTTTAATAATATTCTTTACTCGACCGTAAGAAACTTTACTTACCTCCCGTGATCGAGTTTTGAAGCTATTTCGTCTCGAAAGGCTTTAAAAATCCATTTAGAAATACGTGCGTTTTTTTCAGACGCTAGGCTATATAGCGGACGCAGCTGCCAGCGTGCTCTCATTTCATGCTATTCTCTGTAGACAGCTGGTCGCAGCCATTTTCGCTCCTCCACTACTACTTCAACAATTATTGTATTCAGATTGTTATTTTGGTTGTTGTTGAATGATTGTTCAGCACACTGTTTTTATTAAGTTCAAGTCAGCCTGAAGAAGGTATTAATTGTTTACCGAAACGTCGCGATTGACTTGAACAGTTTGGCCATTTTATTTAAGTTTATTTAGTTTTATTTGGTTTATTTCATTTTCTTTTGTTCTAGTTCTGTTCAGAACGTTTAAAACTCTTTTGTGTGTATATATATCTCTTTCTAAAAAACATAAAAAGTTCCAAAACGACCAAAAAAATCTAAAAAACATTTTAAAATCCCCCAAAAAAATACACACACAGTTCATACAACATGGAACAGTTTCGTGGGAGGTCTACACAGAGGACCACACCACGCCTTAAAATCAGACACAACAGCGTGACTCCTGATTTTACACGCTTTAATTATACACCTCAGAACACTTCAGCACGTCCCCGTGCTAGGGAGCGTGGTTTCCCATACAGGAGACCAAATAACACAGCTCCACAGGCCCGCCCTGCAAGAAATAGATACAACACAAATAACAATGGGTATCAGGACAGGGAATTTTACGGTGCCACTTTTAGGGAGGTGTCCAGGCCTGGGCCCTCCCTACATATCCCTGTTGTACAGGATGAACATTATTATGGGCTTGAGGATCCATACAGATCTCCCCATGATGATGCCTATTACGAAACAGTCGCAGGCCCATACAGGCCTCCTGTTCACACTAATAGGGGTATAAGACGTCAAAATGCAAGAATGAGGGAATCACGTCCTCACCAGGGTGATCTAGTACGGCGCAGACAAGTCTGGCGTGAAGGTGTCTATGGGGATGCAGAGACAAGGGATAGGCTTGAGTTATCTCGGCCACAACACCCTGATCCCCAACCTAACAGACAATATGTTAGAAACCACCGCACATACACCCCCTCCAATCAGAGACCCAGAAAGGTTTCTTTCACTTTTCATGGAGGTAGACGAGATGACGTTGACTTCCCCCTACACCATACTTACCTCACCAACGGGGATAGGGGCCGACAGTATCGCCCCCCCTCAAACAATAGAATGAGGAACATACCTGCAAGAGAACACAGACATAACGTTAGACAAAACACCAATGTCACACCTGTTAGGGAGAACAGGAATAATGCAAGACAAAACACTAATTTTACACCGGCACCACCTCAGCTCAAAACAACAATTAAATTGTTTTACGAGCTCATCCGACAGGTACACCACTTGGATAAGGTTACCACAAAAGTGCAAGACAACCAGCCAATCACGTTCCAAAGGCTCACTAACCTCCTTATAGAGACGGTGAGGCCAGCTTTTGCAAACGAGAGAGTTGCACAGCGACTACAGGGGAACGCCAAAGATTGGTCACACAACACACAATTGATTCTCGAACAGCACTACGATTCGATGATCGAAACCACAAAACAGAGCATACGTAACCAGACCAATCAAGCTGATTGGCCTGAGGCATTTGAGGTGGCTTCACATTGGGCTGACCGGAATTACAGCGGTAGGATCAGCCAAGAAACTTTTCAACAAGCCAAGGCCCTAATTACAGCAGAAAAAACTGTTACTGGCAGTAGTACGACGACACGGGTTACCCCGACAGTATCCACAGGGACAGAAACCTCTCGTACTTATGCGGCTGTCGTCATTGGCGCCTCCTCTAGTCGGGCCACCGCTTCGTCCTCCAGTCAAACACCCATACAGGCCCTGAAGCCTCTACCGTCCGATACTCCTGCTAACGCCGCTCCCTTACAACAAATAATAAATCGTAGAGACATGGAAATACAAACCTCTCCAATGTTCATTGAACAGGGTAAAGTGGCCACTCCTCCATGCAGAGGAGATTGGTCTTTTGAGGAGGAAGCTCCTCCCCAGGACCTGCCTGAGTCCCTTCAGCCCATACAGGCTGGAGCGCCTCAACCCTGCGAACAAAGGAAGAAATTACAAAAGAGCCGCCACCTAGGACCTCGAACCGAACCCTCTCTAGCGATTCCGCCACCCCAGAGCCGCCCCGAAACGCCAGAGCCGTTAATCTCTGTTTTAGAGGCCCCACCTGAGGATAACCCTACCTCACCTAACCCTCCGGCGGTAGACCAGGATGTTGGATGGGCCCCTATTCCACAAATGTCAACCCCGATTGCTCCCTCGGAGGATTCCCGACATAGCGGT
The DNA here is from genome assembly GCF_947034865.1 of Barbatula barbatula. Classification (NCBI taxonomy): domain Eukaryota; kingdom Metazoa; phylum Chordata; class Actinopteri; order Cypriniformes; family Nemacheilidae; genus Barbatula; species Barbatula barbatula. Next base: position 153,778 of record NC_136787.1, read on the forward strand.
ATTTTCTCAGACGACTCACCGTCCCCGCTTACAGAGATCCTCCAAGAATACGACCTCCTTGAGGACCCGGTCCCACAGCAGGGCTATGGAGTGGGCTTAGAGCGTGGGGAACATGGGGTCGCACTACCTGCGCTATCTCCGATAATACCGTTACTGACGGACAACACTAATATTGAGCCCCAAATGATCAGCAGCCCACCCTCCAAGGCTCCTAACATGCCATTTCGTCACACTAACACGGACAAAACGCATTGGAGCCTTACCTGTAGAAAAAGATGGCTCATCATTGGGGACTCGAACGTCTCCAGGTTCCCCGAATCTGATGACCCTGATCTCCAGATGGACAGCTACCCTGGGGCGAAGTTTTGTCACGCAATCGGCCTGTTGGAAAGGGGTAAATGGCCCATAGTGCCACAGAAATTAATACTCTCATTCGGTTTGAACAACCGGAGCCAGAGGTACATTGATACGGCTATAACAGAAATCCAGAAGGCCTACAAAAAAGCGGAAGACATTTTACCAGCAACAGATATTTTGGTCCCGCTGATCAATTTCTCGAGAGCATTGCCGCCACCAGAGCAGGAAATGTTGGAAAGCATGAATGACTTCATCAAACAGAATCTGCCCTTCATCCCTCTGCTGGCTTCCACACATTTCCAGGTTGAAACGGACGGTATCCATTGGAAACCTGCCACGGCAAGGGCTCTCCAAACACATTGGCTCTCCCATTTAAACTCCTAATTCCCGTCAACCCAAATCGTGGTACACATAAGCTCATCGTCAACTTATCAAAGTCCCTCGTGCTAACAGACGACCAAAACTCAGTCCTTAAGAAAGGCCTTTCTTATATCCCCACCCCTTCGAGTTGCAAAAAGAAGGAATTGTTAGCGGACATGCAGGCATATCACCGCAGACTTAAACTGGAGGCATTTTTTGAGGGCAAGAAGCACAACAAACCTAAGATACCGTTTACTCACCCCTCCGGTTGGGAACCATCGTTGTCCAGCCTACCTAAAGAAATCGAAAAAACAATTAGAGCTGACAATTTTGCGTTCAAAAAATTACATTGGGGTTTGGGGGCTACTCACAATTTGACCTCTGGTGAAAAGAAAGCCCTCAGAGAGCTAGGCAATAACACCGGCATAGTTATTAAACCAGCTGACAAAGGTAACGCCACGGTTATTTTAGACAGAGCGCAATACATTGCGGAAGGACTGAGGCAACTTTCGGTCGAGGAACATTACCGTCCACTCGAGAGGCCTATTTACACCGACACTATTAAGGAGATAGAGGATATTTTGGAAGATATGTGTTCTAGAAAAATCATAAGCTCTAAACAAAAAGATTACCTCACGGGGGAAGGACCACCCCGGCCCAGGAGACTTTACCTGTTGCCAAAAATTCATAAGGAGCCAGAAAAGTGGAGCGTACCTTTTGAGGTCCCACCGGGCAGACCAATCGTTTCCGACTGCAACAGCGAGACATATTTCACGGCAGAATATATAGAACACTTTCTCAATCCTCTCTCCACCAGACATCCAAGCTACCTGAAAGACACGTACGATTTTATTTCAAAAATTTGTAAACTCACAGTTCCACAAAATTCATTTCTTTTCACGATTGACATTGACAGTCTGTACACTAATATTGACACCCCGACCGGCCTTGAAGCAGTGAAAAAATTCATGCTCAAATACCCTGATTCTCACAGACCAGACGAACATCTGTTAAAACTCCTAGAAATAAATTTGACCAAAAATGATTTTGAATTTGACTCCAAATTTTATCTTCAGGTCAAGGGTACGGCCATGGGCAAGAAGTTTGCGCCCTCGTATGCAAACATTTTCATGGCAGACTGGGAACAAACGGCTCTTTCAGCATGTGCCCTAAAACCGTTTGCTTATTTCAGGTTCTTGGATGACATCTGGGGTGTTTGGACCCACACTGAGGATGATTTTCTCGCTTTTATTGCACACCTGAATTCACATCAGGAATCCATCAGTGTAAAATACAGTTTGGACAGGTCAGAGGTCAACTTTTTAGATGTGGTCTCATACAAGGGGCCCGAGTTTCTGGAGACGGGTCGATTGGACTTTAGAGTCTACTTTAAAGACACAGACACACATTCGTTGCTACACAAAAACAGTTTCCACCCAAAACACACCTTTAAGGGTATCATCAAATCGCAACTCCTCAGATTCAAAAGGATCTGCTCGCAGCCTTCGTCCTTTCTTGAGGCCACGAACATCCTCTTCCGGGCCCTCAGAAACCGTGGTTACAGCAGATCGTTCCTTCGGAAAATATTAAAAACATTTGACAAGCCAAGGAATACACCGGGGATTGCATTACAAAACAGACATAAAATCATCCCACTCACGGCCCTCTATTCAAAACAATGTGTCTCACTCAATTCGGCTATCAAAGAAAATTTCTTGAAGTTCCTTGGACCTACAAAATTCCTGCAGCACCACAGACCCATTGCAGCGTACAAACGCAACGACAATCTACAGGACAGGCTCGTCTGTAGCAAGCTTCGTACTCCAACCCCGTCGGGCCGAGTAGGCCGTTGCAAGTATTTCGTACAGAAACATGGGTTATGAGCAGGTACAACAAAAAAATCTTCAAGATTTCCCGACCTCTGACACATTGAAACCACCAACTGTATTTATCTAGTCTTCTGCACTAGATGTCGCAGACAATACGTGGGTCAGACGAAGAATGAACTCAGAGTCAGAGCTTATCAACATGCACATAACATTTTGCACAAGATTGATAAACGTAGACATCTGGTTCAACATTTCCTGACCCACGGTCTGCCTGCATTCAGGGTAACCGGTCTCCAGTCAAATCCAGCATGGTCTCTAAGGGAGAGACTTAGAGCCGAGAGCGTCTGGATTAAACGCCTGGACACGGTTTACCCTAGAGGCCTGAACGAGGCTTAAACAATCTTTCCCCTCACACTGCTCCTCTCATTTGGGTGTGTGATAACATTTGATGGCCACCCACACCTCATCCCTAACACCTAATGTCACTATCCCCTCGTGTATGACACCTGAGGGCACACCCTTATCCCCTTTCCTAACCCTCTCCTAACACCTAATATCAGGACCCCCTTGTGTATTACGCCTAAGACCTCACCACAACCCCACTCCTCACACCTAACATTAGTAACCCTGGGCATCTCAAACCTAAAACAAAATAACAAGGAGCCTACTTACCTTTCAAACACTTACCTCACCTCCTGGAATCCAATCCTGGTCAACACGCCATTTAAAAGACCAAGTTTTGGCCGGTCGCTGATGCATAAAGGTTGTTGGTTTGCCTCTATATACACACACACACACACATTTATGGAATATAACATAACACAACACAATTTGGTCAGCATTTACATACACAAATAAAATATTACAGGAATTGTGGGGACACTCGTGTGCGGCATCGTTTTCTCCTCTTGGCCTCGGGTGACCTTGGGTGGTCAGTAGAGGGTGGGCCAGTGCACAGCCATTTCTGGGGCCTCAGGGCCCTAGATCTTGGATTTTTTGCCCCTAACCTAACCCTAACCCTAACCCTAACCCTAACCTAACCTCATCCCTAACACCTAATGTCACTATCCCCTCGTGTATCACACCTGAGGGCACACCCTTATCCCCTTTCCTAACCCTCTCCTAACACCTAATATCAGGACCCCCTTGTGTATTACGCCTAAGACCTCACCATAACCCCACTCCTTACACCTAACATTAGTAACCCTGGGCATCTTAAACCTAAAACAAAAATAACAATGAGCCTACTTACCTTTCAAACACTTACCTCACCTCCTGGAATCCAATCCTGGTCAACACGCCATTTAAAAGACCAAGTTTTGGCCGGTCGCTGATGCATAAAGGTTGTTGGGTTGCTTCTATATACACACACACACACACACATATATGGAATATAACATAACACAACACAATTTGGTCAGCATTTACATACACAAATAAAATATTACAGGAATTGTGGGGACACTCGTGTGCGGCATCGTTTTCTCCTCTTGGCCTCGGGTGACCTTAGGTGGTCAGTAGAGGGTGGGCCAGTGCACAGCCATTTCTGGGGCCTCAGGGCCCTAGATCTTGGATTTTTTGCCCCTAACCTAACCCTAACCCACCCCCGTGGAAATTTATATGCATGCCACTATGACCTAACTTCCATCTATCCTTACACCTAAAGCCAGGACCCCTAGTCTAAAAGACCACTCTGTTTGGGCCACCCCCATAGGAAACTTATATGTATGCCACTATGACCTAACCTCCATCTATCCTTACACCTAAAGCCAGGACCCCTAGTCTAGAAGACCACTCTGTTTGGGCCACCCCCGTGGGAAATTCATATGCATACCACTATGACCTAACCTCCATCTGCATCTAAACCTAAAGCCAGGACCCCCAGTCTAAAGATTATTCTGTCTAGGCCGCCCTCATGGCAAATCGGCTTGCATGTCACAATGACCTACTCTCCCTCTTCTCTCACACCTAGAGCCAGGACCCCCAGTCTATATAGATATTAAAACACCCACATTGTATTATTACTCATTATATTAGTAGTATTGTTATTATATAAATATCCACTCCACTGCTGGTGCGCCCTCTCTCTTGTGTGTGACCTATGGTAGTTCACTTAGAACAAACCCCATTCTTGGAGGATATTTGCTATTACCGATGTGTTCTGTTTCTCTTCTGGCAGCCCTTTGTAGAATGTTTGTTTTGATTTTTTATTTATAATTCTTTTTGACTGTGTGACAACAAGACCCGGTGGGGCCTTTTATGGTAATATAATAAACGTATGGATACTAAGGTCCACAAAAAGAGACATTTCTCCACTTTCCTTATTAATAGAATGTAACATAGGATATAGATAGGGTTGGGATTACTTATATCTACTTATATACAAACCACTTCTGTCTCAGTTAATCATCGGTTTTATTTAACCAGGACCATTCCGCCGTTTGTCCACCAGAGGGAGACTGTTACACACGATAGATGAGGGTAAGGGAGACACAGGGATTTGCTCCAATGAGTTTATGGGATCGAACAAATCCATTAAGGAAGACATCCATGCCACATTGCTGAAATGAGATTGATTGATTATTCTGCTATCAGAAAATTTTATTATACTTCATATCTATATTAATATAAACAATTTGGATATTATACTCCTTGAACTTGCGGCAGTGGGGTTTTCCTTTTTTCCCTTTTAGAAAAAAATCTCTCTGAGGGCATGTGTATATATATATATATATGTATGTATAGGTGTATGTGTGTATATATATGTACATGTACTTAGATATATATGGATGAATACAGGTGGGAGGGTAGGCGGAGGAGGGTATGACCTTCTTAATGTACATGTGAGTATGGGTATAGGACATATATTAATGGAGGTAGGAGAATATATTTGAATAATTGGGGATTGATAGGCTAATATATGTGGGGCATTAGGGAGATGACTACGATTAATATTATTATTAGTACTGTATATATAAAAAAATATTATGTTTACCGTGAGTGTTTACTTCCAGTGACCAAATCCTGTTCAACCTGTGCTCGTGGGATTTTCGGTAAAGGTAATGGTTCTAAATGATGGGGTGTCTGAGGTTGTGATGTGGTGCATACATTTTGATGGCCATGGGGACGCTTTTGGATTAATTCCCCTATGGGATGATGGCTCGGACTGTCTCTGGGATCGGACCGGAGGCGTGTGGGGTGGTCGGCTGGTTTGTGGCCAGTGCACACCGAGCTTTGTCTTTGACATTTGGCTTTGGCTCTCACAAATTCCTAACCCTAACCTAACCTAACGCATGATGGGGGCGCGCAGTAGTGGTGGGGGAAACGATGCCCACTCTAAAATTTACCCAACCCTAAGGTCATGCACCCCTGTACAATAGCAACCCCAATAATAACCACCCAGTAATATGTGGGGTCTCATGCTGCCACACGCTACCATGCCCCCAAAATCGATCCTTACACTTAAAGCCAGGACCCCTAGTCTAAAAGACCACTCTGTTTGTGCCACCCCCGTGGAAATTTATATGCATGCCACTATGACCTAACTTCCATCTATCCTTACACCTAAAGCCAGGACCCCTAGTCTAAAAGACCACTCTGTTTGGGCCACCCCCGTGGGAAATTCATATGCATACCACTATGACCTAACCTCCATCTGCATCTAAACCTAAAGCCAGGACCCCCAGTCTAAAGATTATTCTGTCTAGGCCGCCCTCATGGCAAATCGGCTTGCATGTCACGATGACCTACTCTCCCTCTTCTCTCACACCTAGAGCCAGGACCCCCAGTCTATATAGATATTAAAACACCCACATTGTATTATTACTCATTATATTAGTAGTATTGTTATTATATAAATATCCACTCCACTGCTGGTGCGCCCTCTCTCTTGTGTGTGACCTATGGTAGTTCACTTAGAACAAACCCCATTCTTGGAGGATATTTGCTATTACCGATGTGTTCTGTTTCTCTTCTGGCAGCCCTTTGTAGAATGTTTGTTTTGATTTTTTATTTATAATTCTTTTTGACTGTGTGACAACAAGACCCGGTGGGGCCTTTTATGGTAATATAATAAACGTATGGATACTAAGGTCCACAAAAAGAGACATTTCTCCACTTTCCTTATTAATAGAATGTAACATAGGATATAGATAGGGTTGGGATTACTTATATCTACTTATATACAAACCACTTCTGTCTCAGTTAATCATCGGTTTTATTTAACCAGGACCATTCCGCCGTTTGTCCACCAGAGGGAGACTGTTACACACGATAGATGAGGGTAAGGGAGACACAGGGATTTGCTCCAATGAGTTTATGGGATCGAACAAATCCATTAAGGAAGACATCCATGCCACATTGCTGAAATGAGATTGATTGATTATTCTGCTATTAGAAAATTTTATTATACTTCATATCTATATTAATATAAACAATTTGGATATTATACTCCTTGAACTTGCGGCAGTGGGGTTTTCCTTTTTTCCCTTTTAGAAAAAAATCTCTCTGAGGGCATGTGTATATATATATATATGTATGTATAGGTGTATGTGTGTATATATATGTACATGTACTTAGATATATATGGATGAATACAGGTGGGAGGGTAGGCGGATGAGGGTATGACCTTCTTAATGTACATGTGAGTATGGGTATAGGACATATATTAATGGAGGTAGGAGAATATATTTGAATAATTGGGGATTGATAGGCTAATATATGTGGGGCATTAGGGAGATGACTATGATTAAGATTAATATTATTATTGGTACTGTATATATAAAAAAATATTATGTTTACCGTGAGTGTTTACTTCCAGTGACCAAATCCTGTTCAACCTGTGCTCGTGGGATTTTCGGTAAAGGTAATGGTTCTAAATGATGAGGTGTCTGAGGTTGTGATGTGGTGCATACATTTTGATGGCCATGGGGACGCTTTTGGATTAATTCCCCTATGGGATGATGGCTCGGACTGTCTCTGGGATCGGACCGGAGGCGTGTGGGGTGGTCAGCTGGTTTGTGGCCAGTGCACACCGAGCTTTGTCTTTGACATTTGGCTTTGGCTCTCACAAATTCCTAACCCTAACCCACCCTTATCCCCTTTCCTAACCCTCTCCTAACACCTAATATCAGGACCCCCTCGTGTATAACGCCTAAGACCTCACCATAACCCCACTCCTTACACCTAACATTAGTAACCCTGGGCATCTTAAACCTAAAACAAAAATAACAATGAGCCTACTTACCTTTCAAACACTTACCTCACCTCCTGGAATCCAATCCTGGTCAACACGCCATTTAAAAGACCAAGTTTTGGCCGGTCGCTGATGCATAAAGGTTGTTGGGTTGCCTCTATATACACACACACACACACACACACATATATGGAATATAACATAACACAACACAATTTGGTCAGCATTTACATACACAAATAAAATATTACAGGAATTGTGGGGACACTCGTGTGCGGCATCGTTTTCTCCTCTTGGCCTCGGGTGACCTTAGGTGGTCAGTAGAGGGTGGGCCAGTGCACAGCCATTTCTGCACAGCAAAAATTGGAAAGTTGAAATTTGTGTGTTAAACATGTCCGAGTTGATTTTAACCTATAATTAGTAAATTAAACACATTTGGAGTAAAAAGGTGCTCAATGTTGAAGTTAATTGACAAAGTTAACTCTCTAGAGATGTAATTAAACTCCACCCACTGATTTTAGTTTTTCGTTTCAGCAAGTTGCAGCCATTATCCACGTGTTCTGCAGATTGTACGGTAAGTTAGGTAATATTAAATACATTTTTATTTTTGATGCTGTGAGTTTAATAGAAGAATATCAATGATCGAACAACTGAGAATATTTTTTTCCCAAAGCCTTTTATGCAACTGCAACGGTGATGCAATTTTGTTTGAATGTGATCAGCTAAAGTTTGCAGACGTCTAAACTGCTTCATAAAACAAGGTTTTTAGAAGCCCAAAGCAATGTAATGTTTTTGTTTCGTTTGAAAAATGTTTTAATAAATGTATAGTTTAGTGACGGAGCAGCTACTTTATAAAGACCGGAGCAACGAGCTCCGAGAGATATCGCAGGTGAGCACATCAGAAACGGGCTTTATTGCGAGGAACATGGTGGTTAAAGCGTTATTTTCACGCATCCAAAACATCAATACATGTGGTAAACTATAAACGTGTAATATGTGCTTGCTTTAGAAACGATTTTTTCCTGTTAATTAGAAGATTTCTCGTGTTTAAAGACTCGACGTTTATGTCCGATGTGTTATGTATTCACATGACTTTGCAACGTTTATGTATTTTGTTTGCACAGTTAAAATGTTGGTACAGGTCAAATTCGGCCAACTGCAGAAGTATGTGAAGCTGAATTCTAAGGAAGGACGGTACGACTTTATGCAATTTAATGAAAAAGGTTTGTATAATTTTACTTCATCTTCGCCTACAAATAGGATACAATAGACCAGTATTTGCAATTCCTCAGTCCCATGTTGTAGATTTCTTTAAATGCTTTTATCCCAACCCAGTCTCACGGCAGTTCGTGGTATTGTCATGAAATTTAATCTATTGTTTCGTGTTGGTGGACACGAATTTCGCCACTTTTTCGTGTCACCCAGCACGACTTTCAATATACACATTGCGTGTGTATGTACACTTATATACAAATAACCTAATATCCAACGAAGTTGCAAATACTTTAGGAGTTGGCTAACAAACACCTCGACTCAATCCAAACCCTAATATCACAACCGCAAAGTCTAATTTTGCTTAAAAACGCGAGTTTTTCACAAGATGTCAAAACAACCTACTCTAACCCCGCCCCTACACCTAACGTCACAGGGGAAAAGTTAAATCGAAAACTTAAAAATAAGATCTTAGGAACTTTGAACTCACACAAATGAGCCTCCTTTTAAAATAGGTATAAATTCCCATCAGATTGCGTTTATATATATTTACATATTTGATGAAAAGTATTGCGTTTTAAAATAGGCTGCGTAAAGTCGTGCTGGGTGACACGAAAAAATAGGAAAATTCGTGTTCACCAAAACAAAACTATAGATTACGTTTTCGTGACAATATCACAAATTCTCGTGAGACTGTGTTGCAACGCATTTTTAAATGAGACCTATTTAAATTCTGTCTGCATCATCATGATGTATTCAACACAGACATTTGTTTTAAAGGTTGAAATTGTTGACACAATCAGTCTTATCTATTTCAGTCATCGAGAGATTTTGCTTACCACCCGATGCAAAAGTTACATACAAGGATGCAACGGAGACCGAAGTCGATGCAGAAATATTCAGTGACCTTGTTGAACAAGGCAATTTGGCACTGACTGTTCTCTCAAATGACGGTGAGGTTTTCTAAATAAAATAATTTTATTATTTTTATATTTGCCCCAGTATTGTGCACATCACCAAATTATTTGTACTGCTTTACAATTTTTCTGTTCCTTTTAGAATTTTCTGACTCCTTTTCTTCTGCATCTGAGACTGACTCAAGCTGCAGCTCCAGTGCATCCACTGTAATCTTAAATGAGGTCCCTAATAAGAGACAAAGAACTGAGGAGGCCAATGCACTGACTGCTAGGCAGGTTAGAACAAAGCTTATTTGTCATAAATCTCTTAAAATTGTTTCTAGAAATGTGTTAATCATTGTGTTTTGCATTCTCGTGCTTTTATAATTTTAGTTAGTTGAAAATGTGCTAAAGTCCAAGTCAGGTGGTAAAGACGTATTGCAGGAGTATCAAGCAACAGAAACCCTTACAGATGCCACAAGAAGACAGATGGTTAACATAATAGTGGCTCACATGATGGATACACATGGGTATCGGCATTTTTTGTTTATCTATACTAAATATCTGCATGGTCACTACATAAATTTAGTTTCCTAATTTGATATCTTCTTTCAGGTACCTCCCACCTAAAGCAATCAGAGAGCAGTATGCTCTTGGCATAGTGGTGCTGTTTCCTTCTCTTAAAGATCCGTATTCAAGAAAAGGCTTTGTAAGTTTTGCTGTTTGCATTCCTGTGTCATATTGACACTAGGCTGTTTCTGTGATACTATTTTATTTTTTTGTGACGATTTAAAAAATATTATGTGATTAAATCTGTTTAAGGAACACTTCTATGATGCTGCAAGCCACACAGGATACATTGCTTGGCGTATGAAAACAGTCCAAAGGAAGGTTCGTCGAGGATCTGTATCACCAGATAGCTGTAGCCCTGCTGATGTTTCTCCAGGAGGCCCAAAGAATCAAAGATGCACCAATTTGGAAGGGCAACTTTCTGGGGATGCTTGCCAAGAGGCCATGTCTTTGCTCAACCATATCACAGACAGGTCCATGTTTTTACAGAAGATGAGAGAGACCTTTCAGCATCGTCAAAAGCTTGTTCATGATTCTAGTGCTGATATCCTCCCAACTTTTTCAAGATTCTTGGATACAAAAGGACTGGTAAGAATAATGTTTTTAATGGCATTGTACTTCAACATTTTTTGTAATTTAATATTGTTTTTCTTAAAGGTGGATCAAGACTTCAAACTCTTATTTGATGAGGAGACATCTTCCAGGCTGCTTCAAAAGTGGGACACAATCTTCAGGCCAAATATCATAAAAGAGGCCAAGCAGCTCGTTTCAACACCAGACCTGAATCTTTTGTTGCTGTCAGCAGAAAGTCCAGAAGGAAGCGATCTTAATGAGAAAAGTAAGTTGTATTTGATTTGCAAATGTTCTTTTTTTTGTAAATTATTTTTATTTATATTAAGTCTTTAAAATAAGCAAGCAGCATAAAGTAGGCCTATGATATAGTGAATATTTAAAAAACAATGACTTTCTGTTCATATTCAAATGTAAAATGTATTACATTTGAATTTCATAGTTAATTTATGTGACTTTTTGTTTTAAGTTTACGACCAAGAAATGGCATCCCTTCTGTTGTTGATACATCTCCTTCCACCACCGCCAGGAGGGCCAAAGTCTCCAAAAATAAGTGCATGCGATGCTGCAGGAAGACTTGTTATGTTTCATAAGGTAGTGACATTATAATAATTTATGACGGGTTTAGCTATGTTTAATGTCGGTAGCTAAGAAGTGGATGAAATTAAAGTTTATTCTTTGTAGGCATTACCATATTCCAGTAACCAATGACTTGATGTTTCATTAATCAATGTTTTATAAATTTTTGGGTTGCGGCACATTTTGCTTGTTTCTAATGTTTAGTGTCGTTATCTGAACCGTAGTCATGCTGCAGTTTGGAGGAACATCTTAACAACAACCAGCGCCAGCATCCGTACCTCCTTGCTGTTGGACGTCAAAAAAGCAAGATTGACAGCTTCTACATCGTCTTGGATAGGCATCTCATCCCATGTCAGGCAAACCGCTCCCTTGGGGCATTTGATGAACTTTTCAAGGCACATTTTGTTTTTAATTTGTCCTATGATGGTGCACTTGTAAACTTTTACACATTCCTGCAGACAACAGTGTATAACATTGATGTGGGGATAATGAAGGAATCTCCCAGAGTCAGAGACTTGAGAGCGAGGCTGCTTAACCAGACTGTAACCTTGTCACCTCCAGTAAGCCTTAGCCTAACGATGCTAGAAGAATGCTGATCTGTTTTATTTGTCAGAAACAGCATCCCAGCAGTCAACAGTTGATTTCACATTTAAGAGGTGAGCACAGTTACTATCCTGGAACTAATTTTAAATTAATGTGTTCTCAACCAGGTTGTAGGCATCAGTTTGTAACGTATGCCGGTTTTCGTAAGCACCTCAATAATGTTCATAGTAATGTTCAACGAATTACTTCGGCTCCAACTGTTGCAAGTTCAACTGTTGCAAGTTCAGGTGTTCAAGAGTTAGTTGCAATCACATCTCAAGTAGATGATCTGGAAGACCAAATTAATCCCCAGCATCAATATGCTTGTTCCAGTGCGTCCTTTGAGAACAATGATTCAGGGCTAACTAAAGACTCAACTAAAGAATTGTGTGAATCCATTGTGGCAAAATTACAAGGAAGTGGAATGTCCAACAGTTTGGTGTCCTCAATTGTAGGGGATTTAGAGGAACTTACAGGTCATCTTCACTCACAAGCAAAACAAAACATGCTTTCTGCTTTACCTACAAGTGACCCTTGCGTATCTGTATTAAATGAATGTTTCGAAAAATTTGAAAACCCCTTCACAAATCTAAATACAGAATGGAAGCGAAATAAATATTTTACACAAAAATGGGGAGTTGTCGAGCCAGTAGAGATAACACTTGGTGTAAGATATGACAACAGACTAAATAAAAAAACTGGCATTTATGATCAAGTGCCCGTAAAGGACACATTTATATATGTACCAATTTTAGAAACACTCAAATTTATGTGTAGAAATCCAGATATTTGTAATCTTCTAAAGAAAGAAAGAAGATCTGAGCCTGACACTTATGAAGATTTTTGTGATGGAAGTTTTTTTAAATCCCACCCTTTATTTTCAACAACGAGACATGCATTGCAAATCCAGATATACTACGATGACTTCGAAACAGCAAATCCCCTGGGCTCCAAACGTGGAATTCACAAACTTGGCTGTCTTTATTTTATTTTAAGAAACTTGCCCCCCAAATTTAATTCAATTTTAATGAACATTCATTTGGTATCACTTTTTCACACTCAGGATCTAAAATACGGTTTTGATGTTATATTGGAACCATTGATAAATGATATAAAAAAACTGGAAAGCGAAGGACTAAGTCTACCCTTTTGTGATGAGCCGATATATGGCACCATTGCACAGATCACTGGAGATAATTTAGGGATGCACACAATTCTTGGTTTTAACGAGTCATTTAGTAGGCTTCATTATTGTCGTATTTGTTTGATTGACAAAAATGATTCACAAACAGTGTACAGTGAGGATGATCCTAAGGTGGTCTTTCGTGGAAAAGAAATCTTTGAAATGCATTGCCAGTCTCTCCAAGAAAACCCACAACTGAAGTCACTCTATGGTTTGAAAAAAAACTCAATTTTTAATACATTAAACTATTTTCATGCTTGCAATAACTACTCCTTTGATATAATGCATGATCTTCTTGAGGGGGTGGCTCAGTTCGAAATGAAATTACTTTTTGGATATCTCACACAAAACTTTATATCAGAACAGGATTTGCTATCTAGAATTTATTCTTTTGACTATGGGTTTTTAGAACGTAAAAACCGCCCCACAAAGGTTATTTTGGAGAGTGCTGGTAATAGCATTGGTTTAAATTCCATTCAGACATGGTGTCTTGTAAAAAACCTACCACTGTTGTTTGGTGACATTGTTCCTCCAGGACAAAAAAACTGGAGCTTGTTGTTGTTGTTACTTCAAATAATGAGTGTAGTTTTTTCACCTCGTCTAACTCATGGCATGACAGTTTATTTAAAGAATTTGATTGTTGACCACCACAAATTATTTAAGTACTTGTATCCACACAAAAATTTGTTACCCAAACACCACTTTATGACCCATTACCCCTCTTCTATAAGGAAAATTGGCCCCTTATTATATATGTGGACAATGAGGTTTGAAGCCAAACACAAGCTATTTAAAGATTATTTTAAAAATTTTAAAAACATAACGAAATCATTTGCTAAAAAGCATCAGATGGGAATCGCTCATCACTGGGAAACCTTTACACTTAAACATAATGAGTATGGGCCAATTAAATCATTTTCTCTCAGAGATGAGAATGGGGTCAATAATGAAATCCTTAAAATAAGCTCATCAGAAGATGTTTTCTCAACCAGCTGGGTTAAAGTTGATGGTGTTGAATACAGAGCTGGACTTGTTATTTGCAGTGCAATAGAGAATGACATGCCAGTCTTTTGTCAAATAAGTGATGTACTTTTAGTTGAAAACCACATTTATCTGTTGGCTAACAAGCTTTTTACAGAATCTTTTGATGAACATCATCATGCATTCAGAGTTGTAAAATGTGTGGAAAGGTGCATTCTAAAAATGACAGAAATTACATTTCATAAACCATTTGACATGCAAAGCTCATATAGTGCTGCAGATGAAAGTTTGTATATCATTCCTTCATTTGTGATGTTTTAAGTCATTTTGATATTGCACTTTATATTATATTAACTTTATATATATATTAACTTGCAGCTGAAATGTTTGTCATATTTAAATTCAGTTTTGTATTACACTACAAACAGAAATAAAAAAAGTTCTTAATGAAATCATTTTGTTTATTGTGTTTATTTTACACTTTCCAGGGTCAAATTAATTCTGTATTGTGTTAAACTATTACTACCTTAAAAGTTGATTCTAACTCTGAACAGTAGTGTGTTTCTGAATCCCTGTGTGTTCTTTTAACACTTTTTTTAGTTAAATAAGAAACTCTGACAAAGTGTTAAATATTTAACTATTTTGAAAGAGTTAATTTTACTCAAAAAAGTGTGGAGCTATATAAACTCTGAAAAAGTGTTGAAATCAACTCTGGTCTTTTTGCTGTGTGGGGCCTCAGGGCCCTAGATCTTGGATTTTTTGCCCCTAACCCATCTGTACCGAGAGCAGTCGTGGCTTATGTCCCTGGCCTGTAATCCACTGCATGACTCTCGGGACAGTGAGCTAGGATGATGGCTCAGTTTCCACTTCTGCTGTATCTTCAGCATTTTGTGTAAAGAGAAAAATGAAGAACTGCCAAAAGACTGAGAGACTTATAGCAATACTGAAAACACTGGACAAATCTTATTTTCTAAAAGTCTCTTTTTCTCTTTTCCAGTTCATAAATACGTTCAAAAGGTTATAATACATGGCATTGTGCACTGTGTGCATTGTAAGAGATCAAAATAAGCTCATGTACGTAGAGTGCATACACCGGAGGCTGAAACAGTCACAATTATACAAAACAAAGTAATCAAACTATGTACAATCAGTGTAAACTAAGCATTTTGTTCATAAAGGGCATAAATAGGAATCATCTATGCATAATGTAGCTGTATAAGTATCCAGAAATGTCATTTAGAAGGCATTTAATGTAGTTTTCTGTGTGCATGAATGAATTTCCTATGAAGCTCAGGTGAGTAAGTGAGAGTGTGTTCTGAGCAAGATGTAAATAAACCGCCTTGAGCAGCCATCATAGTTTTCAGTGAAAGCACATGGTTTTATCGAGCTAAGAAAGCATGTGAGTATAACTTTGCTTTCTTTTAAATGTAATTTCCATGTAAATGTCTCTTAATTCAGCAATACTTGTAGCCCAGTGTGCAATGCAAAGTATTTGTGTCTTTTGCATGTGCTCATCACGCTCTGCAATGTATTACATTTAAGAAGAAAGTGTTTGCATTCTCATAAGTGTCTTTTACAGCATCTGAGGAAGGCCTTGTATCCATATGAGCTCAGTTTGGCCTGTGACCTCTGTACAATACGATGTATTTGTGTCTTTTGCATATGCTCATCACGCTCTAACTTGTGTAATTTTACTGCATCTGATGTCTGCCCTGCATGCATGTCAGCTCATTTGAACCTTGTGCATGATCGAATTACATGAAACTTCCTTTGTGTTTTTTTTTGTTTCCCAGGTTCCACAGTCTGAATGTCCCCTATGCCACAGGGAAATTACTCATTTTAAACAACACGGAATAGAAAACCTTCAGAAGAGCCAGCTATGGCAGAAGTTGGCAAGGGGCAGGGTCTATCTCGGAGGACAGACCTGCCCCTTGTGCAATGTGTTTTTTAAACAGTTTGAAAAGCACTTTAAAGCATCACATACAGACATCTCTGTAAGTCATTCATAAAACACATTTCATTGCTTCCTTTGTGCTTAGTTTTCTAAAAGGTTAGATGTCAATTTGTCTTTTCCAGTCAAATTCGAAGAAACTTGAAATTAAAAGAATGGAGAGAGAGGTCACCATGGGGAAGTTGCGGGAGCTGAAGGCCAGCAACCCTGCCATCCCCATGGTAACCCTGATGGTTGAGCTGCAAGGCCATACTGGTAGGTGTTAGGTTGTCAATAAAAAGTGTGTATACTACTCAACTGCTCTCCCGTGACATAATAAATCGGAACTTACCCCCAGCGTCAGCTCAGACCGCTCGAACACACTCCCTTCTTCCCCTGCCTCACCTGCCACCAGCCATCCCGAGATGTCAGCCCCTAACACCCCTTTTTTCAGTCCCCGTGTGACTCCTGTCCTACCACCCCTACCTTCAGCCCTCCTGGCAGTGCCTTCCCTGCCGTGCCTGCCACCCCTTCCTTCAGCCCCTCTCTTACTCCTGCACCAACCACCCCTAACATTAACCATCCTGGCAGTGCCTTGCCTGCCGTGCCTCCCCCCCACACATCTTCCCTCCCATTCCTGCCTCTACAGCGGGGGAAGCCCCTCTTATTGGTGGAAAAAAAGTCAGCAATTTAACTAACTCTTCCTTTTTCTTTCAGATCACAACTTTAACATTCATGAAGTTAAAGATCTGGGCTTTAGTTTTTTAATGGATTTGTAGTTTTTTTTTGTTCTGTGTTGTTTTCTTTTTTAAATGCTCACTGCTGAATTAATTATAAAGGTTATGTGTAAGTAGTTTTTAAATAATCTACTTTATTAATTGTTAAATATTGTAGATTCACAGTTTTAAAATGATTGTTTATAGTTTGTAAATATTCTCTATTAATTGTTTATTGTCAAAAGTTGACATTCCTCTTGCAGAATCTGGAAAATGTAAACATTTAAGCCTAATCCATTCTTTGCTTTTTCATGATTTCTGTATATTTGACTTATGTCCAACAGTAACTGTATGTTGTTTAGATTCATCTTTTTACATTGAGGACGATCATACACAAATATTACAATCAAAAGAAACATTCAGTGACGCTCAAGAAGTAAACACCATTCATTTAAGGTCAGGTGGGTGTAAACCTCAGGGCAGGAAAGAGTTAAAAATAAATCGTCACTTTCAAAATACCTCTTATTTTTCCCAAATGTTCTACATTTTCCAGGTTCTGCAAAGGAGACGTAAACTTTTGACTTGATTTGAATATATGATATTACATTATTAAACTAGAACTATTTTTGTTCAGTGGAGTTGTGAGTATATGCTGTGGTCTGTCTAATGGTAGTTCATCACTGAGGTGACTGGAGTCACTGAAGACCCTCTGAGCGTTCCTCACACCCATCCTTCTGTAGATGTCCTGGAGGGAGAGAAGCTCAGCTCCAACAATGTGATGGCCTGTTTGTAGCACCCTCTGCAGAGCTTTGCGGTTTGGGTGGAGCTGTTGTCACACCAGGCTGTGTCGTAAACACTTAAGATCAGGTGTAAAATAAGCTGAAGATTGCAGAGCTTATTCCATACTTCATCAGTTATCTCAAAAATAAAGAGAGGGCCTTTTTCACCATCACCCATGTGAGGTTTTTATATAAACGTCAGCGAATCTGAAGTGGCTGACTCTCTCCACAGTCATGGAGTTGGTGGTGGTGGTCATCTTCTCTTTGAGGATGAGATGATTCTCCTTGCACCGGTGTGTCAGGGTATTTGTTGTACCCTCGCCGCCTGATGAGGGGAAATAAACAGTTAGAAAAAAACCACAGGTGTCAGAGCGGCTGTGTCTTCTGATGCTGTGTATTGACTATCACTTAACATCACAAATAGCAATCATGTCACTAAACATCAGTGTATACACTGTATCAACTTTTGAGATTCAGGATCAAATGAATGCCATACAGCTTACATTAACAACCATTAGAGACATTTTTAGAGACATAAAAAAACGTATGAAAATCAATTGAAAACATATGACATATAACTTAATGTTATATTATTTTTGTCAGATTAATTCACTAATTAACCATTGAATCATTCAGAAACAGAATTGTTGCTACAACTGCATGGCTAGCATACTAGCCCGAAAGATAAAACGCAAATCTAAAACATTCAAACACGTTCAACTTTAAATGCAGAGGAACAATCATATGTGTGTACTGTAAGTGTTTGTGTTTAGTTTTTTGATTATTAGTTTTTGATCTGTAATTCCACACGTTACAGTTTTCAGAGCTTTTATTTGGGTGTCTAATTTAAATCTCCATGCATGATGTTAAAGTTTTACTTCAACCCGCAAATGATAATTTGGTCATATTTCGCTCACCCTCATGTCTTTACAAACTGTATGACTTTCTTCTGTGGAATCTGTTGTGTAATGTCTGGGTTGTTTTACATCATTTGATGCTGATTTCACATGCAATCAGTGGCGGCCGGCCAATAGAGGGCGCTAGGGCGCCGCCCCCCTTAAGCCACAAAAAAAAAAAATAATAGTAATAATAATGAGAAAAACATCAGTATGTCAATATTTGTGTGTTTTAAATATGGAATGCACCCAGTAATACATGTAAAATATGATACAAAATCATATTTGGAACCTTTCCTCTGCCTGTCTGACCGCTTCATCAGCTCTGGGGCGATAGAGAAAGCGCCCCAAGGAGGCGGGTCTATGTAGCAGTTAAGCCAATTGCTAATTTAAGATATGAATGTATGACATAAAATTTAGCCAATCAGCGTTCTTAAATAGAATCCAAGAAGGGCGATCATTTTATCGCCCCAAGCCCTGATAAAATAAGGACTGGGCTCTAGGGGCGCCATTTTTACTAAACGACAATGGCGAGCGCGGACGTTACTCCTCCAAGACCCAACCCTAACTCGGTGAAATCTCTCCTCCAAGATCCGTTTGAGAGGAGAACTTTGTCGGAGAAAGTTCGGGTGAAAGAGCTGGGCCCAGATCAACCTGACCTCTCAATCAAACAGCAGGCTAGCGAAAAAGGGAAGCAGTATATGCGCGGCTTCTCCCGTAGCTGGTACACCAGGAAGGCTTGGCTAGCTGGGTGCACCCATGCTAATGCTTTATTTTGCTTTCCACTCTGTTCTGACAGCATGCATATTGTGTTGCCTATTTACTACCAATGGCACCAACAGCCTTTCCAAAAGATGTTACTTATATGTAGAAATAGTCAATTGTTTACAAGTTCAGTTTAAATGCAAATAAAAGGCTTGTGTTTGTGCATCATGATGTTTATGTTTTTGTGTACGAATGCCTCAACTTTTTAATATTGGCATTAAATAATTACTGACTATTTCACTGAGCACTGCTGTCCTGCAGTTTGTGTTAAATTTTATTGCGATGGTTACGGAAACAAAAAAGTATGGCACAGCCCCACCGAGAATATTTTTCACCAGCCGCCACTGCATGCAATGTGTGCTCATGATATACTAAAACAGTATTAAGAAGTATTCATAGGAACATTAGAATATGTGGGAGTATTAGTTATATGATCTGAAACCACATTTATCCAAATATGATTGTATGCGAATGATTTATGAAAATGATTTAATGTTACAATCAGTATACCTGTTTAATGAAAAATACTTATATAGCATGTTTAAGAATACTTTTCAACACTTTACAGCAATATAAAATCCAGTAATGTCTGTGAGACCTAGAGGCCTAAAGTTTAATAAAGTTCAGAGGATGAGGCACAGAAAACCTGGGTACTTTCCTCTGACCAGAGTACCTGAGTTGCAGTGGTGTGCGGTGGACTTAAAAAATGAGGAGGCAGATTTCTATCCATGTCATTTTTGTTAATCTCTGCACTATTAACAAGTGCGTTTGTCAGAAAACCAGTGTCATTTCAGTGTTTATGTATGAAAAATTCCTTTTAATTACTACAAGTTCATTACAGTATGTCCTTCTGATTTTTTTAGTTTTTTATTTTCCCTGCTTTGGGAAAAGGTACATCAACACCACCTTCATCTTCTTCTGGAACATTTGGGATTTCCTATATAAGAATAACATCATTACCAATACCATCAATTTAATTATTAGCAGTCCCAGAAATACTCAAAGCATTTAAGAGATCAAATCAAATAGATATGACCAGGGCCGCTGCTAGCCATTTTGGTGCCCTAAGCATAATTCCATTATGATGCCCCCCCCCCCTTAAAGGTGCAAACTTTTCTTCAGTAAACAGAATAGCAAAACAAAAAACTATCAATGTTTAACAGTAAAATCTCAATTCAGATCGCAAGCTGCACCGAAATTAAAATAGCTCGCCCCGCTCTGCACAGGCTCCGAACCTACGTCGATCCGAATAGGAGACGAGCGCTCTAACGATGAGGCTAAAGCGTCTCGCGTGGTAGGAGCGGCGGCGCTGGATGTGACTTAGTTTAGCCTTGCTGCTATCCTGAGCAAACCTGATCACAAGCAAAAGTTTTTGAACAAATCTGAACCACGTAATATTCTGTCAACAATCGATAACTCCTCTGCCTCCGCCATCTCCGACACGAATCCTAAACTCCGATTAATACAACTAATAAAACAATTTAATTAACGTTCAATCTAATTTAGCGCCCGCAGTTTAAAATGAATGACGAAGACGAGCAGGAAGGCGGGATCTCGCTGATGAGTTAATCCAATCATAGCCCGTTGGAGGCATTGCCTCCTCTCACGTGACTTTTCTCCATTCTTTTCAATTACCCCCACTCAAACTCACGGCACGCTTTAGGGGGTATATGTAAAGTCAATGAGCTTAGAGGAGGCAAGAGAAACGCTGTCTCCGTTTGGATTTCTTTCGAGCGGGGGCGCTGTTTCACACTGTTCTACACGCTGATTTATATCATATTTAGCTCAACACGTTACATCCGCTGTCCTATTCTATTTCTGAACTGTTAGTAATATTCTCATTCGATTATTTTCGAGGGGGAGGGGAGACACTGCCTCCCTTGCCTCCTCGGAGGAAACGCCCCTGCTGAGTTGTAACATTGTATACAATTATTAAAAAAATTAGGTAATGATGCGCCAACCACGATTAAAAACGTATCTTGTTGCCTGAGATCTATTGGTGGTAAAACAGAATAATTGGGTATTAAAAATAAAAGATAACAGGGACTTACCTGATTGGTTTAACGGAAAATCCCCCTTGTATTAGTTTCACTATAACTATGGGATGGTGAAACACTGTATTTACAGATGCTTTGGGAAGATCTCACTTTGTTTGGCTCGTACGAATAAAGTTAACTCTTTGACACCTAGACCTTCTTTGTCTGAGCAATTTTTTGAAACTGCAAGATCAACTTTCCATATCAAATCTATGTAGCCGGGTTTGTAATTACTTGGTTAATAAAGACAAAACACTGACTACACATTAACTGGGGTTCTTTTATTCCCGACTACACCCGAAAGGGATGCAGCATTAAAGATGAATAAGTCAGATTTAGAAGAAACTATATATCAGAATCAGTCAATTGGTACACCAAGTACCAAGGAAAAGAAACAAAACAAAACAAAATAACAACAGAAAATAAGTCTGCCCGTTCAGTGGTGAAACGAGAATAGCTATCTTAAACCACCCCAACTAAACAACGGTAGTGACTGTAGAGAAAGGGGAAACAGAAAAATATACATCATGGAACATTAAATGCTTACAATTGCAAAACATATACGCACATCTGTAGCACTCAAAGCCATACTACGCTATTGCTGCTTACATATTTCAGGTCAAAAGCATTCACAAATACACATTGAACACAGTTCAATTTCGTTAAAACCAAAAGATATATAAAACAAAGAAACATATCACAACTCACATTGCGGCCCTCTCCCAAACCCGAGTGCTCAAGTGGACCGCAGCTCACGTGCGAGTAAACGTGCTTCACCTCTCCCCTCTATTACAACACGAGAGTGTAATTAAGTCACTTTTTGCAACTTTAAATGAACACAGACTACATATGAGTTACACTATTATATATATATTATAACCGTAAACTGAAATAAACACTCACGCTCTTAACTTCAGACGCCTCTGAAGAGCACACTTAATGTGAAGACATCGCACACGAACTAGTGAGAAAGCAGAACGGACGTGCAAAATATGCAACCATCCACTGACCAGACCCTTAAGGCAAATCAGGCCCGTGCGCTTCCCAGCTTCTCACACTCGCATCGGCGGCGCTTTCTCCCTCTCTCGCACACACAGAGATAATCAATTAAAGGAGCCGCAACACATTTCCACAGTGAGCAGTAAGTGCACGTTTCACTTATTACCTTCACCTGCCCAGGGAATTAAAACCAGGTAGCTATACAGCATAGGGGCTCTTACTTTCACCCGGTTACATCTAAACAATATCGAACTATCAAAAGAATTTCGGTGGTTTTCTTACAGACATTCTTCAAGATTCTTGTTTTGTATTCCACAGAAGACAGACAGTCATGCAGGTTTTTAACGACAGAAGGGTGAATAAAATATGACAGAATATAATGTTTGGGTTAACTATGCTGTCAATTCTTATAAAAAGCAACATAAAAAAGAAGGCTTTGACAGAAAATGTTGTAAGTGCTGCATGTATTCACTTCTTATATACACCGCCCCGCCAAAAAAATGAAGCTTTTTGGATTTCTAAAGGCAAATAGTTCAGAATCTATGAAAGGATCATTATTTGAGTGATTATTATGTTTCTAGCACGTTATGTGTTTGGCAATGGTCAACAGCTGTAACCACTGTATACTATAGTGTGGTGCACTCACTGGAAGATGACGGGTTCTTGGACCTATCCAACAACATGCATCTTTTTAGTTGCCATTATGTGTTCCTGCCCAGATTACAAGCTAGCCTGGACACATTTGGGAACACGACACCCAATCAGCTCTGGGAGACGGGAAACATTCAACATGCGGTGTCAGAGCCAGAGTTCGAAAACACGGAGGTAACAAAAAATGCTAAATGTCATCTAACAAATGAGAAATGTTCCATCACTCTGAGGCCTGCAACAACAGAATGGCGTTAAAGCTTTCTTTTGTTGTAGACCTTGCTAACCCAGCTAATGTAAGTCAAATATTAGTTAAGCTGTTGAGTCCATTTTTGATATAACAAAAGCATATAACTTTATCTAATAAATAGTATTTTTAAAATATTTAAAATTAAAATACTGACTTATCTATTTTAGGACCTGTACCTGTAAGTGCTTGACTGGGAAGATTGTGGCCTGCCTTATGACCCACAACATGGAGTCATTGTTCCAACAGCTGACAGCCTGCTGAGCCCAGAAGAACTGAAGCACTTCAGGCAGCCATTGATCCCATGGGACCCTCAACATCATATGGCTCCGACATATACCTGGCAACCACTCACTACATACAGCACACACTGGGCAAACGGTGAATAACAATTTAACGTTTATTCTTCTCAACTTCTTTTGTACGTGTAAAAGAAAAACTGTGTCTGCATGTAACAATAGTATACAAAAACTGAACACAGAATATTAACAGATTGTACAACACGTGATGTTAACTGTGAAGAACCGTTTGTTAGTTTTCTTTTTGTAGTGCTTTTATTCTTGCAAATACATCAAGGAAAAATAAAAGTCTGACTGCACATCAAAATAGAAGGGAAAACAATATCAACAATTGTACCTCACAATCCATGAACAAGGTTTGATAGAATTAATGGATATAGATAATAACACGGTTAATAAAACCTACTAATGTAAAAGAACCATAATTACACAGCCCAAAACCTGTATGGACGGTACCGATGCAAGCGAGCAATTCCTTCTTGAATGCTGCATAGTCATGATATCGTGATGGAAGGCGTAGGGTCTCAAAGCATGTGGATGCTTTAGGTAGGTTACAGCGGGTTACCTCCATTTTGAGGGAAGAAGTGGGAACCTCCCAACCGACCCAGAACTTAATAAGGGATTTTGGCTCAGGACTGGATGCTGCGTGTAAAGTGACTGTTTTAAAAAGATATATTAAAATAATGATATCCAAATGCTTTTAATTTATTTTAATTATTATAACATCTTCATCCTGCACATGATAAACTTATCTAAATATGTTACAATTTAAAAGCCTATACATATATATATATATATATATATATACACACACAATTGAAGTTAATACCGTACCACTTTCAATGAACTGACGAAGGCATCAAGCAACCCGGCTCTTATCTTCCTAAGAGCAGTCTTCATCGTTTTTTTTCATACTCGTTTTCCACCATGGAAGGCCAGTTTATGCTGTTTATGATACACTTCAGATCAAACTTACAAAAATCTTTAAATTATAATCAAATACACATTTCAAGAATCACACACGATAGATAAGCCAATTGGATAATTATTAGGGGATGTCTTATTCAATTGAATTCAGATTTACACTTCTCTGAGATTATGACCAAAATGACATACCCCTGGGGTAAAAACATCATTTATCTCGCGTGGAAAAATGACAGGAAGCACATCTGGACGCTGACAAAGTAGTGGCCACAGGATGGTCTCCTACAGTCCTTTCCCAAGTTGTTTGCCTTGCCTTATAGTTCGGCCGATAACCTAGAAGGGGAAAAAACATGAAATGACTTTACAGAACGGGTTAGGAGTCAAAAATGTTCAACAAGCGTTATAAATGCATACTACGTCGGAGCCGATAGCCTTGCGGTTAAGTGCTCCAACATATGGCGCTGTTGCGCTCCGGGCGACCCGAGTTCGAGTCCCGGCTTGAAGTCCTTTCCCGACCCTACCCCCTCT
The DNA here is from genome assembly GCF_947034865.1 of Barbatula barbatula. Lineage (NCBI taxonomy): Eukaryota > Metazoa > Chordata > Actinopteri > Cypriniformes > Nemacheilidae > Barbatula > Barbatula barbatula. The sequence goes on from NC_136787.1 coordinate 178,858, forward strand.
CTCTCGCCCACTTCACTTCCTGTCCTCTCTTCAAAAAGCTGTCCAAATAAAGGCAAAAACGCCCCAAAATAAATCTTAAAAAAAAAATGCATACTACCGCACCGCATGATGGGGAAGCCTCTCATAAAGCCATCGTTTATTAGCATTGTTCACTGGAGGAAGGTCCCACGAGAAGCACAAATCATTAATGCTCTCCTTCTCTTCAGGTGTTAGTTCAGAGTCCCCTTCAAGCTGAAAGTCACAAATGTTTTTATAAAATGGTTTCATTTATATGTTATTAAAAAAGCTGATACTCTCAAATATTCACATTGGCAACATAAACAACAGTAACACAATAAATATATACATTTATATCCAAATGCACAATATATACCATATATAGATTTCTGCCGCAAATCACAATCTGGACAGTCTGAAATCTGTACAACTGCTGTTTCAGCACAACCACCAGTTCACGAGTTCGCCCTCGCTAATAAACAGCTCCTTGTTGGGATAGATGGTAAAGCATGGGAATGAAGGTTATGCGTATTTGGCGTGTTGTGCAGGGAGTGGGCTCCGAGCCCGCCGGATCTATCCGAACCCGGAGCACTCTACCCTGCTCAGAGCAAGTGCTCCGGGCTCGGAACCGGCTCGAGCCCAGAACACACCCCCCCGGGGGTCCTGCGGGACTTTAGAAAAATGAGAGGAGCTGGGGTGGAGGAGGGATGCTTATCTGACAAGATGCAACAGGTAAGATTGTTTGTCTATTTATGATAGAGCTTGCAGGAGCTGATAGGGTAGATACGGTGATTGCTGATGGTGAACCAGCCTAGATCATTAAGTAGAGATTACGTGCTCGGCTGATAGGTGATTGCTGATGGTGAACCAGCCTAGATAATTAAGTAGAGATAGCGTGCTCGGCTGATAGGTGATTACTGCTGATGGAACATCGGGCTGATTTATATGCTTAGGTTCCTCCCGAACTTTGTTAATAAAACATCATTTCACGAGTTCGCCCTCGCTAATAAACAGCTCCTTGTTGGGATAGATGGTAAAGCATGGGAATGAAGGTTATGCGTATTTGGCGTGTTGTGCAGGGAGTGGGCTCCGAGCCCGCCGGATCTATCCGAACCCGGAGCACTCTACCCTGCTCAGAGCAAGTGCTCCGGGCTCGGAACCGGCTCGAGCCCAGAACACACCCCCCAAATGCAAATAAAGCTGGACAACCGCCGCAGTACGCATACACCCCCCCAAATGCCATGCTGTGCGTTACGGAGGTACAACCTGAATTTTAATAAACGAAAGGATGAGGGCCTGTTAGGGCTATCGCTGCTGCGATACTGACCTCATGGCTAGTAGTGTCTGCTGCTACAGAGCTTTGTTGGAAGCTCGGGCCCCTGCGGGGGCAGTTGCTGCTGTGATACTAACCTCATTGCTAGTAGTGTCTGCTGCTACAGAGCACTTGTTGGAAGCTCGGGCCCCTGCGGGGGCAGTTGCTGCTGTGATACTAACCTCATTGCTAGTAGTGTCTGCTGCTACAGAGCACTTGTTGGAAGCTCGGGCCCCTGCGGGGGCAGATGCTGCTGTGATACTTACCTCATTGCTAGTAGTGTCTGCTGCTACAGAGCACTTGTTGGAAGCTCGGGGCCCCTGCGGGGGCGGTCGACCCTTGTGCGACCAATGCGCTTGCGTGACCAATGCACGAGTGTGACTGGGAACCCTTGTGCGACCAATGCGCGTTGCGTGACCAATGCACGAGTGTGACTGGGACTCTTGTGCGACCAATGCGCGTTTCGTGACCAATGCACGAGTGTGACCCTTGTGCGACCAATGCGCGTTGCGTGACCAATGCACGAGTGTGACCCTTGTGCGACCAATGCGCGTTTCGTGACCAATGCACGAGTGTGACCCTTGTGCGACCAATGCCCGTTGCGTGACCAATGCACGAGTGTGACCCTTGTGCTACCAATGCCCGTTGCGTGACCAATGCACGAGTGTGACCCTTGTGCGACCAATGCGCGTTTCGTGACCAATGCACGAGTGTGACCCTTGTGCGACCAATGCGCGTTTCGTGACCAATGCACGAGTGTGACCCTTGTGCGACCAATGCGCGTTGCGTGACCAATGCACGAGTGTGACCCTTGTGCGACCAATGCGCGTTGCGTGACCAATGCACGCTGGTGGTGCCTGCTGCTACAGAACACTTGTTGGAAGCTCGGGCCCCTGCGGGGGCGGTCGCTGCTGCGATACTGGCTTCATTGCTGGTGGTGCCTGCTGCTACAGAGCACTTGTTGGAAGCTCGGGCCCCTGCGGGGGCGGTCGCTGCTGCGATACTGGCTTCATTGCTGGTGGTGCCTGCTGCTACAGAACACTTGTTGGAAGCTCGGGCCCCTGCGGGGGCGGTCGCTGCTGCGATACTGGCTTCATTGCTGGTGGTGCCTGCTGCTACAGAGCACTTGTTGGAAGCTCGGGCCCCTGCGGGGGCGGTCGCTGCTGCGATACTGGCTTCATTGATGGTGGTGCCTGCTGCTACAGAGCACTTGTTGGAAGCTCGGGCCCCTGCGGGGGCGGTCGCTGCTGCGATACTGGCTTCATTGCTGGTGGTGCCTGCTGCTACAGACCACTTGTTGGAAGCTCGGGCCCCTGCGGGGGCGGTCGCTGCTGCGATACTGGCTTCATTGCTGGTGGTGCCTGCTGCTACAGAGCACTTGTTGGAAGCTCGGGCCCCTGCGGGGGCGGTCGCTGCTGCGATACTGGCTTCATTGCTGGTGGTGCCTGCTGCTACAGAACACTTGTTGGAAGCTCGGGCCCCTGCAGGGGCGGTCGCTGCTGCGATACTGGCTTCATTGCTGGTGGTTCCTGCTGCTACAGACCACTTGTTGGAAGCTCGGGCCCCTGCGGGGGCGGTCGCTGCTGCGATACTGGCTTCATTGCTGGTGGTGCCTGCTGCTACAGAGCACTTGTTGGAAGCTCGGGCCCCTGCGGGGGCGGTCGCTGCTGCGATACTGGCTTCATTGCTGGTGGTGCCTGCTGCTACAGAACACTTGTTGGAAGCTCGGGCCCCTGCGGGGGCGGTCGCTGCTGCGATACTGGCTTCATTGCTGGTGGTGCCTGCTGCTACAGAGCACTTGTTGGAAGCTCGGGCCCCTGCGGGGGCGGTCGCTGCTGCGATACTGGCTTCATTGATGGTGGTGCCTGCTGCTACAGAGCACTTGTTGGAAGCTCGGGCCCCTGCGGGGGCGGTCGCTGCTGCGATACTGGCTTCATTGCTGGTGGTGCCTGCTGCTACAGAACACTTGTTGGAAGCTTGGGCCCCTGCGGGGGCGGTCGCTGCTGCGATACTGGCTTCATTGCTGGTGGTTCCTGCTGCTACAGAGCACTTGTTGGAAGCTCGGGCCCCTGCGGGGGCGGTCGCTGCTGCGATACTGGCTTCATTGCTGGTGGTTCCTGCTGCTACAGACCACTTGTTGGAAGCTCGGGCCCCTGCGGGGGCGGTCGCTGCTGCGATACTGGCTTCATTGCTGGTGGTGCCTACTGCTACGGAGCACTTGTTGGAGGCTAGGACCCCTGCGGGGCCGGTTGGGCGAGTGGTGCAGTCTTCGAGACTTTGAGAACAACGTCGTGAGATGGAAGCGCTGGCTGCCTTGTTAACAAACTGTATTGTGGTGCCGCCTTCAGCAAAGAAGACTGGCTCAGCCGAGCCCCAGATGTGAGAACCATCTCCTCCGAAGGTGTTCCCGGGTGTCAAAGCTGGACAACTGGTAACTTGTGAATGCGACGCCTGCTTGAGTCGATTGGTCCGAAGGTGATGCGATCTTCAAGGAATCATGAGTCAAAGTGGCTGAGGTTTGAACTAACATCCGAGACTATCAGATGATACGGGCAAGGAGTGTTTGCTGGGCTTCCCTGAGGAGCGACAAGTCTGTCCGGATGTAGCTTCTAAAAGCCTCTGATGACCAACGGCCTAGGGCTTGGATCTGCGGCTGGGATAGGCCCTTTTGGGCGGCTGTGGTAGCTGCGCCTATGCGGAAGGAGTGACCGGAAAAGTTGTCTGCTGGGATGCCAGATTGGAGCAGGACGGCTTTGAGGTGCTTCTGAAACCAGAAGCGTGAGGCCGGGCGATTAGAGTCGTCGACGAAGAGGGGATCCGATAAGGCCGCTGACCGGGGTTGTCTGTAGCGAAGGTAGGCTAGGAGGGTTCGATATGGCTGAATCGGTGAATTGATGTTGAACACGTAGACGAAATGACCTCTCCTGGTCTGGTCAGTCTTACTTTGCTTAATCGAGTAAGAAATCGTCTCCGAATCCAGCACCTGGAGGTCATTCATGGTGGGGTGAACTGAAGGGTCGAATTTGGATGTGGTGGTGATCTCTGAGCATCGTAGAAAGCCGAAGAACGCCAATGTGAACATGGCGTCAAGTGTGCGGGCAACATGTGTGGAGTGATATCCCTTGCGGAGGGTGGAGATGCATTTGGTGAGAATCTCCAAGGTAATGGGCCTCCTAGCGTCCTGACGGGCGGGTTGGGATCTTCGTATGCCTTGGATAACCATTGATGTTTGGGAGCTTGCTATGGCCGGTGACGGGGAGTTGAAAATCAATTTATGGAAGAACTGGAGTCCGCTGAGGTAACCTCTGATGGAGCTGGCCTGAAGGTTTTTTGCGGTGTTGAGAAATGAGATGTATGAGGTAATTGTGAGGAGAGAAAATTCTGGGAAGGGAATGCTGAAAGCCTGGTGAAATGATCTGAAGCTTCTCCACGCCGTGAGGTATGATTGCAGGGTCCTGGGGGAAACTGCCTTAGTTATGGAATTGAGAGAGGCATCGAGAAGCGTTTGCAGTGGGTGATTCACTGGAAGATCAACTCCGGATAAGGTTGTACAGGAATAGGCCTGGGGTCCGCTTCGAGCGCCAGCAGCCTGGACTTCTGCCAAAATCTGCGCTCTGATGTTGCTGGAGACTGGTGGAGGTTCCATCACATGCACGTGTGGAGGCGCTGGCATCGCAGCGGCTGTGGCCAATGAAAACGTGGGGCGTGCCTGTTGAAGAGAGAGAATGGCAGTCGTTTGCGCGTTGTGCGGCGACAAGCTCGTGCTAGCGTTGGCAGCGGCGCCGGAGATATGAGGCCCAGGGACTGAGGCCTGTGACTCTAACGGAGGCAGCCTCACCCCAGAAATCAATTCCGGCGCCGCGGGCCAAGATCCAGGGGCGGGAAAAGCGAATCTAATGGCGGCCGCTTGTGCGTCTAACAGAGATAGGCTCGGGGTAGCGGTGGTAGCGGTGTCAAGGAATTGTGGTACGGAGACCAGCGCTTGTGTCCCCAGCGGAGGCAGCCTCGCACTGGGGAGCCAAGAGCCCTGGGCGGGCAAGGCGAATCTAATGGCGTCCGCTTGTGCATCTAACGGAGACATGCTCGCGCTAGCGGCGGAAGCGAAGAACTGCGGTCCGGAGACCAGAGCTTGTGTCCCCAGCGGAGGCAGCCTCGCACTGGGGAGCCAAGAGCCCGGGGCGGGCAAGGCGAATCTAATGGCGTCCGCTTGTGCATCTAACGGAGACATGCTCGCGCTAGCGGCGGAAGCGAAGAACTGCGGTCCGGAGACCAGCGCTTGTGTCCCCAGCGGAGGCAGGCTCGCACTGGGGAGCCAAGAGCCCGGGGCGGGCAAGGCGAATCTAATGTCGGGCGTTTGTATGTGTAACGGAGACAAGCTTGCGCTAGCGACGGCGCCAAAGAATAGTGGTCCAGAGACCAGCGGTTGTATTCCCACCGGAGGCAGCCTCACGCCTGAGACGTATGGGTGAGCCAGGGCTCCTGAGAGTTGCCGGCCAGCCTGTACGGGGCGGTCATCTACAGTCGCTGTGCTGTCCCACGCGTTGAGCTGATATGCCGCGGGCTGCCGGAGGTGCTCGATCGGGATATCCGTGGCTTCTAGCATGACCTGAACGCTTCCAAGACTTGCCGAAGGCTTGCTGCGTCGGCTCGAGTGAGGGAGGCCTAGCCGAGCCGCGGAGGTAGATTGCCCGTGCCTGGAATAGACGGGACCCCGAGCCGAGCCTGGCTCGTTATTGACAGCCGATCGTGCCAACCTCATCGAGGGGACGTCAGCCTGGGACGACACGTAAAGGGTGTAGAGCTCTAGTTTCGACATCCGCCTGCTGAATGGGACGTCCGCGTTGGCAAGGGCCAGACGAAGGCTCTGGATCGTCCACTTGCTGCATGCAGATATCTTGGGGAGCGCAGAGGCGTATGATGACGCCGGTGAATGAGGTGGAGATCGTGCCGGTGGGAGCGATGACGAACCCTTCCTCTTAGATGCACGCCGCTCAGAGCGGCGGGGATGGCGGCCCCGCGGCGAAGCTTGGAAATAGTCCGTATAATCCGACCCTGAGCTGGAAAGCTGGGGTGCGCATGATGGCACCGAAGGATCTGGAACGTTTGCTACTTTAGAGACCACGGGAGACTCTGACATAGTGGCGAAACTTGACGATGCTTATCTGACAAGATGCAACAGGTAAGATTGTTTGTCTATTTATGATAGAGCTTGCAGGAGCTGATAGGGTAGATACGGTGATTGCTGATGGTGAACCAGCCTAGATCATTAAGTAGAGATTACGTGCTCGGCTGATAGGTGATTGCTGATGGTGAACCAGCCTAGATAATTAAGTAGAGATAGCGTGCTCGGCTGATAGGTGATTACTGCTGATGGAACATCGGGCTGATTTATATGCTTAGGTTCCTCCCGAACTTTGTTAATAAAACATCATAAATGACATGGACAACCGCAGGGCTAAGTCCTGACAAGGGTGGCCCTCCATGAAGAAAGCAGTGACCCATCATTCTACCAGCCATCAGAAACAGGTGACTATACACCAGATGTGCAGATGAAGATGGTACGAGATGATCTGGCTCTCCATCAAAAATTCTTGTCTTGTGTTTCAGGAAATGCTCATATTGCAAGATAAAGTATTTTGTGGTTAGACACTTAAGGAGAGAAAAGTTTTTGATCAAGTAAGGGCATACCAAAGTTAAGGTGAAAACCACATTTCAGTTTCTGTGTAGTCATTGAAAATAAGAAACGGTTTACACCCTCTCCAATAGCAGGATCCCCAAGAAAAAAAGTGTAAATGTTGTTCTTATTTACTTTAGCTATTGTCTGCAGAAATTCATTGAAAATTTAGAAAACACCTTCTAGCCTGGTATTCAGAGGACGCGCCCATTTCATATTACATGCTTTGAAAAAAGCGATGAGAGAGGCCTCTTGATCGGAGATGCTGCTTGTAAGGTCAAGATGCAAGTACAGTGGTTTCTCAGATGCATGAACTGGGATCATAGATTGTCTGTTAAATTCAGCTGCCATATTAGGGCTTGGTACAGTTTTCCAGTCTACAAAAGAAACAACGGTGAAGGGTTTTAATGAAAATTACAAGACCATTTGACCTGTATGCTTTCCAGCATATGGTTTCAAATAAGGATTGCCTGTACGATAACATGAAGATCAGGGGAAAACATTCTTATGCAATAAGATACAAACCCTTCGCTTCATCAGTAAAATCAGTCAGTGACGCTGACGAGGTAGTTGGTAGATTTTGGTTGTATGTGGTCTGGGAGGCCATGCCTGATGGGCCAGCCTCTTCCTTTGTGTCAACTGTCTCAATTTCGGACGAATCCCAAACAGGACACTGGCTGAAAGACAAAAGTAATTTGATTTTGTTCAAGAAAAATACATTTGAGAAAGCATGTTTTTCCCCAATATACTAATTTTGCCATCTAAATAAAGAAAAATGGAAAGTGAAGGAGTGATGTGACGTGTAGCCAATTACGGTACCCCATTTCTGTAATTTGTGCTCTGTCTGTGCACTTGGATGGGTGAAATGCACAGTAGTGGGTATTGAACACACACACAGAGCAGTAGGGGTCAGGTAGGTGTCTTGGAAGAGAGCGCTGTTCATTCACTAATATATTCAATAATGGTTGGAAGTTAGCAAACTCTTTGTGCTCCAGTACAAACCTTTCAACATGAAGGACAATGTTTAATTAAGCAGGATTTTCTTTTCTCTTCGTGAACGTGCAACAGGTGAGCAAATTTTCGCCACATTGGATTCATTTGTACGTGAACAGGACATTGCGTGGAAGAACTGTGTGGGAATTTGCTCTGATGGAGCGCTGGCAATGACTGGTAAACACAGTGGATTGGTTACAAAAGTACAGGCGGTGTGGACGCATTGCATGATACACAGACAAGCCCTTGCTGCTAAAAAAAGGCCACCTGATATGAAACAAGTCATGGATGAAGCCATTCGCGCGATAAAAACGAGCGCAACAGGCACACGGATTTTCAAGGTTCTCTGTCGAGAGATGGGCGCAGAACACAAGCAGCTTCTGTTTCACAGTGAAGTGCGTTGGCGTTCCAGAGGAAAAGTTCTCAGTTACCTCTATGAGCTCTGAGAAGAGGTACGGATCTTTCTTTTGGAGAAAAACTCCCCGCTAGCTCCATAAATTTCTGATGAAAATTGGCTTGCTCTTCTGGCCTACCTAGCTGACATTTTCAACCGACTAATGATCTGAACGCAGGACTTCAGGGCAAAAACACATCGCTCTTTACTCTTTCCGATAAAATTGAAGGATTGGATCAGAAAACCGTCATTATGGCGAATGATAACTTTGATGCTTTCCCATTATAGGACGATTTCATTAATGAGAGGATTGTGCCAAAAGCCAGTTTGCATCTGGTTTTCGGGGCTCACCTAAGTGAAATGGCAATGCAATTCCGCGAGTAGTTCCCTGAAAACTCTAGGGTAGAGGCTGCTTTTGAGCGAAACTGACCTCATCAATTCATTTGTTGATGTTTCACTGGAGGAGACGCGTTTCAGTATGATGGAGAGCTCAGAGGAAAACATTCTGCTCGTCTCCCACTCCAGGCACATGAGGTATATACGATTTCTAGCCACTGCCATGTTCGGGAAGCAAAAAACCTGTATTTTCTCTGCCTTACAGTAGTTGTTGATTCAACACGGTTTAACTTCTGAGTAAAATACATCTCCTTTGTGTGGATTATTTGAACCGATGTTTTAGACACTAGAACCAGAGCGAAATATTGTCTAAAACACTTAAGCTTCTTTGTGTTTGTCACCCATGTTCTTTTAACAGCGCTTCAGTTTGATCTGGATTATGACGTTCTCAATGTGTCTACTGTTTGTCAAACAGGAATAGCCTTGAGAAAAAAACTATGGCACCGATGTATTTTAAGATATGTCAGTGCAAGTTTAGACAGTTTATAGAGACGCCTCTAGTTGTGTGGGAAACCACTCCTATGAGACACGATACGTTAAAATTCATTTTTGGGTCCGAGCTGTAGACTTAAACATTTACATTTATTCATTTGGCAGACGCTTTTATCCAAAGCGACTTACAAGTAGTTTTTATACAGTGGAACATTACTGCAGAGCAATCAGGGGTAAGGTGCCTTGCTCAAGGGCCCTTCAGTCATGACCTGCTGGCACTGAGATTAGAACCGGCAACCTTCTGACCACAAGCCCAACGCTCTAACCATTAGGCCACAGCTGACCCACCACTGACACAACTAACCAACCATTAGGCCACAGCTGACCCACCACAGACCATTTGGTCTTTGCCCTCAGAATAATGCTCTGTTTCTCATGTTTGTATGAGGATTTTTCATTCATTTGGACCACAGTTGTGAAAGCATCCTCTTGTGACTTTAACAAGCATCTCACTGAGCATGCGGCACAACTTGTCCAGGCCCTGGTGATCTCAAGGTTGGACTACTGCAATGTCCTCCTTGCTGGTCTTCCTGCTAAAGCCATCAAACCGCTCCAGCTGCTCTAGAATGCAGCAGCACGCCTCGTCTTCCATGTGACGCCCCTTTTCATCTCTCTCCACTGGCTACCGGTTGAAGCCCGTATCAGATTCAAGTCGCTGATGTTTGCCTACAGGACTTTCACTGGATCTGCACCGGCATAATTTCACACCCTCCTACACGCTCTTCTATGAACACTTGACAGACGAATAAAAAAACAAACTAAGCCTCTGTCCTTCTCTCAACAGGTAGTGGTCTAGCTTTTGTTGAAACTTGTAACTCTAGCACCTATTGTGAACTATTGCTCCTGTATGACATGTCGCTTATTGCTCCCTGAACTCTCTGCAAGTCGCTTTGGATAAAAGCGTGTGCTAAAAGACTCAATGTTAACGCAAACAAGCAATACGATGCTATAAAGAAACAGAACAGAAGATCGCATGCCATGCTCGTTTTATTTCAAAAGATAGAAATGATCAACAACACAGATTTATTGTCACATCTTCATCTCATTCTAACATGCAGTACTTTATATGTCTATTTATTATTGCATTTATACACAGGAAACGTTATATTAATACATATAACAAATAAAAAACCTGGTTGTGTTTGCATTGGTTGTTCCTGTAGCCATTCTGTTTGGTAGGACCAGAAATCATCAGGCGTTATTTTATAAAGTAAGTGTAACCAGGTATAAAAATGAATTACAGTATAACAAGAACTGTGATCAATAATAAAACCACGGCCAGAATCAGAAGATACCAAATTCGTTAGGAGCCAATACGCTGAGCAGCAATAATGAATCAGACAGAGGAATAAATGTTGAGTCGCCACTCTTGCATTTGTTTTACATGAAACAAAATAAATGTTCAGTTTACACAACTTAATAAACAATAACCAAATTAACCATAAAACATACAACTGTGTATGAATGTGTGTGTGTGTGTGTGTGTGTGTGTGTGTGTATCTCCTCGTCTGTGTCTTTTCCTTCAAAGGGTTTGACTCGCCATCTGACACAATCGGGATAGCGTCCTGGTCCTCTCAAAAACCTGACCTAAAGACAAGGTCATACTTCTTATAATCTCAATTTCAGATGCATCATCGAAGGATTTAAATGTTATGCCGTTACACATGACATCTAACCTCATACATATTTCTTAAATCTTAATAAATCTCAAATATTCAGTCTTAGTTGTACAACATTAAACATTCAAAGGTATCAAAATTCAAATATGAGAACTAAACATGGAAGAACTCACATGTGTTACCGTTCACATTAACAGCGATTCAATAATACTCATGGTAAGTGACCATTAACATGACAAACATACATCCAAATCAAAACAGGATAACATAACAGTAATGACCCACAAAGCGCAGCTTTCAGAGATAAAGGAAATGTGCTTAATCACTTCTCATACACCACAGGCCTACTAGCGTGGGAGAACCCGCACCATAAATGAGTCTCCTAGTAACTTTAAACTCACATGGATTATCAAATTACTACTTGTGTTAAACTGGCTATATAAAAATAAAACAACTTCCCTTTGCATTGGCATAAAATAATAGTCACAGTATACATGTTCAACCATTGCATCATTATTAGTTTCAATCCACTCCTATAGCCATTAGCATCGCTAGCGCTTTCGCTAACACACATAGGAACAGCACAATAACCCAGAAATAACTCAAAGGGATTTATATATATATATATATTTCTCACAGTTGTTCTGTATTTCAAAGTCCGAGCACGTGAATGCTAAGGCACTTGCAGCAGCAGCTCGCGAGGTGGAAAGCTAAGTGTTTAGCCAACGCAGATCGTCTCCGTCGTTCAGTCAGGCTCTCAATAAGCCATTATACGGATCTTATCTTTCTCCGATCATGGGTTTTTTTCCTTTCTCTGCCCTCGTTAGCAGTTAGCTGCTCTCTCTTTTCAACCGAGATCCAAAAAGACCGGAACAACAAACTCCGCTGGGACTTCACCTCCGTAGCTCATAATTGGCTGTTAAGGGCTAGCCCCTCCCACTTGAGGTCATATGACTGAGCAATGCATTCAAATAAGATGGGACATTTATAACTTTGCCAATGTCTTTAATGGACTCAAATACCCTTTTAATTGTGTTTTTCCCATCCGGTATTTAGTAAAACAAGAGTCTGACTGACAGGATCACCCGGAGGAGTTAATTGCCACCAGAAGATGGCAGTAGTGCAGCACCATGAGTTCAGGACGTCATTAAAAACAAAAGATAAAGAAAGAGCTCGCGCGTTTCACAAGTCGTTATGTGAACGGATCAAATACACTCAAAGCGATTTTTAAAGTATCGATGTCACGACACTAGTTTGGATCGCAACAGTTCGACAAACATTTACGAAACGTTTCCTAGTCAACGTGAAGGCAGCGTGCGCGCGTGTTTGAAAAATGCCCTGCGTCAAGAACGCTGACGTCACACAGAGTAACCAGATGTTATCAGCTCGCGCAGTTGAAGAATCTCCTCAGTGTTGTTTCCAGCGAAAGCGACGACGGATTACACGATCAGTCGCGATCAAGTCTTTGCAGACAGACAGTTAGCGACGATACAAAACTCGACAAGTCCGCAGCGACAGACAGACGTTCGTGAAGTCGACCGAGTTAAAGCGCTTAACAGCACGTCTTCATCTGTACGAGCGACAGCAAACGACATGGAGAGAGCGCCAGGTCAGTGACACCCTTAACAACACGATAACAATGTGCACCAAACTAAATCTACATACCAAAATAAACCATCTAGATTCACATAATATGATAATACACTTATTTACTGACTCGCAACATCAGGCTTGTTTTCTTTGGCGTTTCTGCTCGTGTTCTTGTGTTTATTTCACGCTTAATCTGAACATTTCTTATGTTTGGATGTGTTTTCAAAATCCCTTTAAGTTACAAACCTTACGATTGTGTTTAGGTTTAGTTCACTTGATGTTTTCTGAGGGATTAAGTGTCGATGTACTGCAGTTTTAAATTGTAATGACACATAATAAAGGAATGATACCGTTTCAGAGAGAAGTTTGATTGTTTTAGTGTGTTAGTGGAAGTCATTTCACAGCTTTATTGTGTACGTTTGTTTTTGTTTGATCTTTTAGCACAACAAACAGAGAAGAAGAAGAAGGGTGTCCGTGCCTGCTTTAAGCCGGTGGTCTTGACAGACACAGCTGATCTCCCTGGTTGTTCGTACCCGCAAGATCCTTCTGGACTCAAGCAAACGGCTCCAGAAGAACCAATTGACCACCGACAAGGTCTGTCTAACCGTGAGCAAATATATATAGTGGTAGTGGATGTGTAATTGACCCTTCGGCAAACCCCGCCCCCCAGTGATCCGCAAGATCAAGTTGATATGCAGACAGGTCCATCTGGATCACCTTTTCATTCTGTTGAATGGCATTGGATGTACTGAACCCATCTCCATTACATGCACATTTAAAAAAAAGATTTTTGTGTTAAATTACAAAAATCACTGCTATTGAAGTTCATGTGAGACAAAGAAATAATAATCTGATGTGTTTCTTTTGCATTTACTGTTTATAGGTCAATTTTTATCCCTTTATAATGTGGGCACGAAGATAGGAGCGGGATTATTTGGTACAGTGTATATGGGGACTCGCAGATCCGATCGCCTAAAGGTAGAAACACCTTTGCTTTATTCTTCAAACATTTTAAACCTTTAAAGTGGTTAAAGATTCTTAACATGTGTTATTCCATACATATTTAGTGTGTTGATCCAGATATGTTGAAATTAATTTACAGACTGTTGAGTTTGGTGTATTGCTGTTAAGCTTAAATGTGATGATTTCTCTTTGCAGGCCGCCATCAAATGTATCCAAATGGATCCGGATGACATATATGTTAAAATTGTGAGTTGACAAGATTTCATATGTACAGTGGGGTCCAATAACCTTTGACAAATTGAGCAGAAATCTTCAAAGATTCTGCACCATTTCCAAGTTGCAAATCAGACTTGACATGTAACACCTTCTTACAAAAAGTCAGATTTCTATTTGTGGTGAAAGATGCTGTTTGAAACGTTTTAATAACATGCTGAACATGAATCATCAGGTTTTGTGCACACCGTGCATGCCTTTACAAAAAGAGGGACATAACAAATTCTGAGACATTCATAAATGTCCTTCATACTCGCATAGTTACTTAAAACATGGTTTGTACTAAAAATAAGATAACTAGAAAAATGCATTTCTCTTAGTGTGTATCAACACAAATGATTCATAAAAGTAGAAAAGTTGCCTACTGTGAGCTAATCTTTTTTCCAGCCTGGGCATGACAAGGATCTGTTGGAGGAAGTGGCTCTGAATCTTCTGCTACAAAAACCAGAGAAATGCCCCAACATTGTAGAGATGCTGGACTGGTTTATAGAAGATGGCAAACACGTCCTCATTTTGGAATATCCATGTCCCTGCGAGACCTTGGAGGAATTCATTAAAAGTCATAGTAGAGGATGTCTGAGGGAAAATCAGGCACGTGATCTCATGCGTCAAGCAGTGAAGGCAGCCAAACACTGCATTGACCACAATGTCTTCCACGGGGACATACACGACGGAAACATCCTGATCAACACACAAACGAAGGAGCTCAAATTGATCGACTTTGGAAACAGCCATTTAATCTCATCAGACTCTGGATGTGAAGGTGAGTTGAGTTTTGTGTTGCCGTAGCATTAAGCCACAATGTAGAGTCCTTTCTACAGCAACTGTATTCAACTCAAACTCGAGCTTGTCAAAATTTACAGTAATGGATTGATCCCATTATAGTCACTTGAAGGACGTTTGCTAATGAAATGATTGCTTACTTTGGCTTGCGTTATAGAGCGAACGGAAGCGGTTTCAAAGACAATCAATTCTTTGGGTACTCTGCTCCTCTCGATGACGATTGGGACGAATTGGACAATAGAGGATCTCAGAGCAGTGAAGCACCCAACGAGCAATGACTATGGCTTATCTGAAGGTAAGAGACCAGCACTTACAAAACAACCCTTGTTAAACACAAACCAGTAGCTTCTGCACAGTCTCTCATCAGTTTTTCTCACTTAATGCAACCTTTATAGTATAAATTGAAAGAGAAAATAATATTATTTAATAAATTAAACAACATATTTCAGTAGCTTTTGTTATGTTTGACAGTGTGTTTCCTTCACAGAATGCCTTGACTTGATCAATCGGTGCAAGTTCACTCGACCAGAAGGCAGGCCAACGTTTGAAGAGATCCTTGACCACGAGTGGTTTAAGCTGAGCTAAAGGTCAAGAGTATCTTATGTTTTTCTGTTCTTTATTCAGTGATATTAGCAGATCCAGTGGTCTTTCCAGGTAAGGTTTTGTCCTTCAGTTAGTGCAATATGATCTTCTCTAGATGGTGTTTTAGAAAGTTTTGTTAGATTAAGCCTTATGAGTCAACATTTCCTGACCCTCCTGCTTTAACCGGTTTTACTTTTTCACAAATTCAGTTTTCCATTATCTTTATGCCCACATAAGAATACTTTAGTTTACTATAGCAGGTAAGAATATTACTCTAGTTTATGAGAATATACTTCAGCATCATTAAGAACTATATGTTAATGGGATGCTTCAGTTTTCATTATCTTTATGCCCACATAAGAATACTTTAGTTTACTATAGCAGGTATGAATATTACTCTAGTTTATGAGAATATACTTCAGCATCATTTAGAACTATATGTTAATGGGATGCTTCAGTTTTCATTATCTTTATGCCCACATAAGAATACTTTAGTTTACTATAGCAGGTATGAATATTACTCTAGTTTATGAGAATATACTTCAGCATCATTAAGAACTATATGTTAATAGGATGCTTCAGTTTTCATTATCTTTATGCCCACATAAGAATACTTTAGTTTACTATAGCAGGTAAGAATATTACTCTAGTTTATGAGAATATACTTCAGCATCATTAAGAACTATATGTTAATGGGATGCTTCAGTTTTCATTATCTTTATGCCCACATAAGAATACTTTAGTTTACTATAGCAGGTATGAATATTACTCTAGTTTATGAGAATATACTTCAGCATCATTAAGAACTATATGTTAATAGGATGCTTCAGTTTTCATTATCTTTATGCCCACATAAGAATACTTTAGTTTACTATAGCAGGTAAGAATATTACTCTAGTTTATGAGAATATACTTCAGCATCATTAAGAACTATATGTTAATGGGATGCTTCAGTTTTCATTATCTTTATGCCCACATAAGAATACTTTAGTTTACTATAGCAGGTATGAATATTACTCTAGTTTATGAGAATATACTTCAGCATCATTAAGAACTATATGTTAATAGGATGCTTCAGTTTTCATTATCTTTATGCCCACATAAGAATACTTTAGTTTACTATAGCAGGTATGAATATTACTCTAGTTTATGGGAATATACCTCAGCATCATTAAGAACTATATGTTAATGGGAAGCTTCAGTTTTCATTATCTTTATGCCCACATAAGAATACTTTAGTTTACTATAGCAGGTATGAATATTACTCTAGTTTATGGGAATATACTTCAGCATCATTAAGAACTATATGTTAATGGGATGCTTCAGTTTTCATTATCTTTATGCCCACATAAGAATACTTTAGTTTACTATAGCAGGTATGAATATTACTCTAGTTTATGGGAATATACTTCAGCATCATTAAGAACTATATGTTAATGGGATGCTTCAGTTTTCATTATCTTTATGCTCACATAAGAATACTTTAGTTTACTATAGCAGGTATGAATATTACTCTAGTTTATGGGAATATACTTCAGCATCATTAAGAACTATATGTTAATGGGAAGCTTCAGTTTTCATTATCTTTATGCCCACATAAGAATACTTTAGTTTACTATAGCAGGTATGAATATTACTCTAGTTTATGAGAATATACTTCAGCATCATTAAGAACTATATGTTAATGGGAAGCTTCAGTTTTCATTATCTTTATGCCCATATAAGAATACTTTAGTTTACTATAGCAGGTATGAATATTACTCTAGTTTATGAGAATATACTTCAGCATCATTAAGAACTATATGTTAATGGGATGCTTCAGTTTTCATTATCTTTATGCCCACATAAGAATACTTTAGTTTACTATAGCAGGTATGAATATTACTCTAGTTTATGAGAATATAATTCAGCATCATTAAGAACTATATGTTAATGGGATGCTTCAGTTTTCCATTATCTTTATGCCCACATAAGAATACTTTAGTTTACTATAGCAGGTAAGAATATTACTCTAGTTTATGAGAATATAATTCAGCATCATTAAGAACTATATGTTAATGGGATGCTTCAGTTTTCATTATCTTTATGCCCACATAAGAATACTTTAGTTTACTATAGCAGGTATGAATATTACTCTAGTTTATGGGAATATACTTCAGCATCATTAAGAACTATATGTTAATGGGATGCTTCAGTTTTCATTATCTTTATGCCCACATAAGAATACTTTAGTTTACTATAGCAGGTATGAATATTACTCTAGTTTATGGGAATATACTTCAGCATCATTAAGAACTATATGTTAATGGGATGCTTCAGTTTTCATTATCTTTATGCCCACATAAGAATACTTTAGTTTACTATAGCAGGTATGAATATTACTCTAGTTTATGGGAATATATAGGGCTGGGCGATATGGCTGAAAACTGTATCACGATATCAGTGTTTCATATCGGTCGATATCGATAATTATTGATATTTTTATGACCCATTTAAAATAAGGACCAGGAGAAAAATATTGTACATTTAAACATTTTTATTTTAAACTTAAACTTCCTCTGATCATAATCCCCTCAGTTATTGAGACAGAAATGTCAACACAATCATGCAAAACTCAAATAATTAAAATGTAAACATAAGTCTAAAGTCACAATGAACACTTAACAATTATCTCTTAACATTTAAGGTGCAAAATGAAAATAAAATGTAAGAAATGCTTAATAAAGTGTAATACAATAGTGCAAAGTGTTAAATATAAATAAAGAAAAACCTGAGAATTTAGTGCAAACTTAGTGCTAGGAAGTTCACTAGCTGTTCACCTTCTGGTGAATAAAGTTTTTTAAAATATGTACAATGTTTTGTAAACAAAGAAAACTGAGGTAGACTGATGTACATCTGTAACATAAATAACAAACCTGATACAGTACAGTAACATTGTTAGAAACCTGCAGAAATATGAAAAAGTAACAAACGAGTCTTCAAGTTATTCTTCCTCTAATAATACTTGAAGTTGAACTATTAAAGTATGTTTTCAGTCCAGGTTTGTGGACAAGTTTGTGGTATTACCAGTCTTGGCGGGGACAACGGTCTTGCATACTTTGCAGACGACATTGGTCTGACTACGGTCAGACTTGTAATATCCAAAAAACTGCCATACTGGCGAGCTGACTTTTCCTCTTTTATTTACAATTTCCTCGCTCGCCGCGGCACTTATTTTCTGCTTATCAGTCGCCGGTTTCTGAGAGGAATCCAGCAGACCAGCACGAGACAACGAAACAGCGCAACCAAACTTGATACTGTTACACGATTGGCTGTTAGCTTGTCACTCCCTACGTTGCTAGGCTACCAGAGAGCGAGTGCCTTTGTTCATGCAACCAAACTTGCTTTGAAACCTCTGGTTTCTTCATGGGTTTCTTCCGACGAAGAAAAAAAAAAAAAAACTTTATCGAACTTTTATCGAGCGCATTTTTTATTGATATTGATTACATGTCTATCGCGATACATATCGTTATCGTTTTATCGCCCAGCCCTAGGAATATACTTCAGCATCATTAAGAACTATATGTTAATGGGATGCTTCAGTTTTCATTATCTTTATGCCCACATAAGAATACTTTAGTTTACTATAGCAGGTATGAATATTACTCTAGTTTATGAGAATATACTTCAGCATCATTAAGAACTATATGTTAATGGGAAGCTTCAGTTTTCATTATCTTTATGCCCACATAAGAATACTTTAGTTTACTATAGCAGGTATGAATATTACTCTAGTTTATGGGAATATACTTCAGCATCATTAAGAACTATATGTTAATGGGAAGCTTCAGTTTTCATTATCTTTATGCCCACATAAGAATACTTTAGTTTACTATAGCAGGTATGAATATTACTCTAGTTTATGAGAATATACTTCAGCATCATTAAGAACTATATGTTAATAGGATGCTTCAGTTTTCATTATCTTTATGCCCACATAAGAATACTTTAGTTTACTATAGCAGGTATGAATATTACTCTAGTTTATGAGAATATACTTCAGCATCATTAAGAACTATATGTTAATGGGATGCTTCAGTTTTCATTATCTTTATGCCCACATAAGAATACTTTAGTTTACTATAGCAGGTATGAATATTACTCTAGTTTATGAGAATATAATTCAGCATCATTAAGAACTATATGTTAATGGGATGCTTCAGTTTTCATTATCTTTATGCCCACATAAGAATACTTTAGTTTACTATAGCAGGTATGAATATTACTCTAGTTTATGGGAATATACTTCAGCATCATTAAGAACAATATGTTAATGGGATGCTTCAGTTTTCATTATCTTTATGCCCACATAAGAATACTTTAGTTTACTATAGCAGGTATGAATATTACTCTAGTTTATGGGAATATACTTCAGCATCATTAAGAACTATATGTTAATGGGATGCTTCAGTTTTCATTATCTTTATGCCCACATAAGAATACTTTAGTTTACTATAGCAGGTATGAATATTACTCTAGTTTATGAGAATATACTTCAGCATCATTAAGAACTATATGTTAATGGGATGCTTCAGTTTTCATTATCTTTATGCCCACATAAGAATACTTTAGTTTACTATAGCAGGTAAGAATATTACTCTAGTTTATGGGAATATACTTCAGCATCATTAAGAACTATATGTTAATGGGATGCTTCAGTTTTCATTATCTTTATGCCCACATAAGAATACTTTAGTTTACTATAGCAGGTATGAATATTACTCTAGTTTATGGGAATATACTTCAGCATCATTAAGAACTATATGTTAATGGGAAGCTTCAGTTTTCATTATCTTTATGCCCACATAAGAATACTTTAGTTTACTATAGCAGGTATGAATATTACTCTAGTTTATGAGAATATACTTCAGCATCATTAAGAACTATATGTTAATGGGAAGCTTCAGTTTTCATTATCTTTATGCCCACATAAGAATACTTTAGTTTACTATAGCAGGTATGAATATTACTCTAGTTTATGAGAATATACTTCAGCATCATTAAGAACTATATGTTAATGGGATGCTTCAGTTTTCATTATCTTTATGCCCACATAAGAATACTTTAGTTTACTATAGCAGGTAAGAATATTACTCTAGTTTATGAGAATATACTTAAGCATCATTAAGAACTATATGTTAATGGGATGCTTCAGTTTTCATCATCTTTATGCCCACATAAGAATACTTTAGTTTACTATAGCAGGTATGAATATTACTCTAGTTTATGAGAATATACTTCAGCATCATTAAGAACTATATGTTAATAGGATGCTTCAGTTTTCATTATCTTTATGCCCACATAAGAATACTTTAGTTTACTATAGCAGGTATGAATATTACTCTAGTTTATGGGAATATACTTCAGCATCATTAAGAACTATATGTTAATGGGATGCTTCAGTTTTCATTATCTTTATGCCCACATAAGAATACTTTAGTTTACTATAGCAGGTAAGAATATTACTCTAGTTTATGAGAATATACTTCAGCATCATTAAGAACTATATGTTAATGGGATGCTTCAGTTTTCATTATCTTTATGCCCACATAAGAATACTTTAGTTTACTATAGCAGGTATGAATATTACTCTAGTTTATGAGAATATACTTCAGCATCATTAAGAACTATATGTTAATGGGATGCTTCAGTTTTCATTATCTTCATTATAGAAGGTTAGCTTAGTTATCCTATTGTTAATGAAACATTTGTCGATGTAATTTGTAAGGACATAAGGGGTGGGTTGCACGATAAATACATTTTAATCAAGTTGTTTCTCCACTTAATGTTAAACAACTAAACAACGAAAAACAACTGATACCAGCTCTAAGTGATATGTGTCGGGTCCCCGCTATGATAGCAGTAACTTTATCAAATGTTTACAGAACAAGCGGGAATCCAGTGTGCCTGTATCTTTTTCTATTGCTGTGCTATCACACGACAGAAAGTCTAAGGCCTTCAATAGTCGTAGATCAAACCAGACTAATCTGGTGCCCA
Organism: Barbatula barbatula; assembly: GCF_947034865.1. Classification (NCBI taxonomy): domain Eukaryota; kingdom Metazoa; phylum Chordata; class Actinopteri; order Cypriniformes; family Nemacheilidae; genus Barbatula; species Barbatula barbatula. The sequence continues at coordinate 199,962 of NC_136787.1, forward strand.
TTGCACGTCAAACCAAGATTGCTATGGGGGCAAAAAGCAAGACTGTTAAGTTAGCACTTTTAAACATCTGCTCACTTAAAAACAAATCACTTCTAGTCAACGACTTAATAACCACATACAACCTGGATTTTATGTTTCTAAATGAAACCTGGCTAGAAGACAGCTGCAGTGCAACAGTCCTCAATGAAGCATCACCTCCTAACTTTACTTTTATGAGTGTCTGGAGATCAGTTAGGAGAGGTGGGGGAGTAGCTGCTCTTTTTAAAGATGTCTATCAATGTAAGCAAATATCATTTGGAAATTACACATCTTTTGAATATCTGGGTATTGTGTTAAAAAGATGCTCCTCGCATTTTACTAGTCACTATTTACAGGCCTCCAAAATACTCTTCAACCTTTGCTGAGGACTTTGTAGAACTGTTATCAACAATTTCCTCAGAGTTTGACTGTTTCTCTATTGCCGGAGATTTTAACATTCACATAGATAATGCAGAAAACAATATGGCAAAAGAAATCAAAACTATTTTAAAAACATTTGACCTGACTCAGCATGTACATGGACCCACACACAATCGTGGACACACTCTAGATTTACTTATCAGTAAGGGTCTAAACATTTCATCTATTGTTATTAAGGATGTAGCACTATCTGATCATTTCTGTATTTTCTTTGATATATTGATCTCTCCTGCCATTGAAGTTAGATCTGTGTCTGTCAAGAAGAGATGCTTAAATGAGAACACTAGTGTAGTATTTATGAAGGCCATATCTTTAACACCAAGCATATCTGCTGACTCTGTTGATTCTCTCCTTGATTCTTTTAACTCGAAGGTTAAAAGTGTAATTGATGATATTGCCCCTGTGAAAATCAGGAAGAGTGGTAGACAAAAAGCACCTTGGAGAAACTCAACAGCGGTGCAAAATATGAAAAGACAATGCAGAAAAGCAGAGCGCTTGTGGCGGAAGACAAAACTTGTAGTCCATTATAACATCTACAAAGACACCATCCATGCTTTCAATATGGAACTAGGCAAAGCTAGGCAGACTTTCTTCTCCAATATTATAAACAGCAACTTAAACAACACCCGGACTCTTTTCGCTACTGTAGACAGACTGACAAACCCCCCAAGCCAGATTCCCAGTGAAATGCTCTCAGACAGCAAGTGCAGTGAGTTTTCTTCTTTCTACTCTGATAAAATCAATAATATTAGAAAGGTGATCAGCACATCCTTGAGTAGCGCTGGGGTCAGACAGATCACACCACAACCTGAGAAAGTAGTTACAATGTCTGATTTTGAAGAAATTGATGGCAAAAATTCGGAAGAAACCGTTCAACACCTTAAAACATCAACCTGCGCCCTTGACGCACTTCCCACATTTTTTTTCAAAAGTGTGTTAAACTGTTTAGAAGCAGATCTCCTAGATGTGGTAAATGCATCGCTTCTCTCTGGAAGTTTCTCAAACTCCGTGAAAACTGCTGTTGTCAAACCCCTCCTGAAAAAGAGCAATCTGGATAAGACCATATTAAACAACTATAGACCGATCTCAAATCTTCCCTTCATAGGTAAGATCATTGAAAAAGTTGTCTTCAACCAGCTGAACAAATTCTTAAGCTCAAACGGATACTTTGACAACTTTCAATCTGGGTTCTGCCCGCATCACAGCACAGAGACAGCGCTCATTAAGATAGTAAACGACATTCGCTTAAGTACTGATTCAGGCAAATTATCCGTGCTGGTCCTACTCGACCTCAGTGCTGCATTTGACACTGTCGATCACAACATACTTATAGACAGGCTGGAAAACTGGGTGGGGCTTTCTGGGATAGTCCTAAAATGGTTTAGTTCATACCTAGAAGCAAGAGGTTATTATGTGAGTATAGGTGACCATAAGTCTGAGTGGACATCCATGACATGCGGAGTCCCCCAAGGCTCAATTCTTGCGCCTCTCCTATTCAACCTGAACATGCTCCCAATGAGCCAAATAATGAGAAATAACCAAATTGCTTATCACAGCTATGCAGACGACACACAGATATACTTAGCCCTATCGCCTAACGATAACAGCCCCATTGACTCCCTGCTCAAATGCATTGATGAAATAAATAGTTGGATGTGCCAAAACTTTCTTCTGTTAAACAAAGACAAAACTGAAGTCATTGTGTTTGGAAATAAAGATGAAGTTCTCAAGGTGAACGTGTACCTTCACTCTAAAGGTCAAACAACAGAAAATCAAGTCAGGAATCTCGGTGTGTCGCTAGAGTCAGATCTTAGCTTCAGTAGTCATGTCAAAACAATAACTAAATCAGCATACTATCATCTGAAAAATATTGCAAGAATTAGATGCTTTGTTTCCAGTCAAGATTTAGAGAAACTAGAGCATGCTTTCATCACCAGCAGAGTGGATTATTAGATTAGATTAGATTAGATTCAACTTTATTGTTATTACACATATACAAGTACAGTGTAACGAAATGTAGTTTAGGTCTAACCAGAAGTGCAGTTAGCAAGTGCAGGATATACAGTTAGAATAAATACAGAATACAATAGTGAGAATATAATACAGTGGGCATGGACTATAAAAATATTTTGCAGTAGGAATGTTCTATGAAAATATGACAGTAGGTATATACTATGAACAATATATACAGATGACTATATACTATGAACATTAATGTACAGGTGGATATGAACAGATAATAATTTAGACTGAAATAGTGCAAGTGACTTAGGTATGCATAAATTATTGACATTAGCTGTTAAAGTTGCAGTGCAATAGAAGAGTTAATGCAGTTGTTGAAGTTGCAGTTATTAAAGTTACGGTGCAGCATATGAGTTAATGCAGTTAATAGGTTGCAGTCCAGAAGATGAGTTAATGCAGTTAATAAGGTTACAGTGCAGTTGATTAGTTAATGCAGTTATTGAAGTTACAGTGCAATAGATGAGTAGATGCAGTTAATAGAATTACAGTGCAGTAGATGGACTTATTATTGTAATGGACTCCTAACTGGCCTCCCCAAAAAGACCACAAGACAGATGCAGCTCATACAGAACGCTGCGGCAAGGATTCTGAGCGGAACCAGAAAAAATGATCATATCACACCAGTCCTCAGGTCTTTACACTGGCTACCAGTTACATATAGGATAGATTTTAAAGTTTTATTACTGGTATATAAATGGTTCAATGGCCTAGGACCTAAATACATTGCAGATATGCTCATTGAATACAGACCCAAAAGAACACTCAGGTCATTAGAATCGCATCAGCTAGAAATACCAAGGGTTCACTGTAAGCAAGGAGAGTGTGCATTTAGCTATTATGCGAGCCGCAGCTGGAACCAGCTTCCAGAAGAGATCAGATGTGCTCCCACAGTAGTCACATTCAAATCCAGACTCAAAACACATCTGTTTAACTTTGAATTTGATTAATGTGCCACTGTGCCTCTGACCGTCCGACTGTTTGTGCTGTACTTTATTTTATTTATTATCTATTCTAAACTATATTTTATTTTATTTTTTATTCTTAACTGGTTAATTTTTCTTATTTCTTCTAAACTATTTTATTTTATTTTTTTATTCTTAACTGGTGAAATTTGATTCTTCTTATTTCTTCACTGTTTTATCAAATGGATATTTTTAATTTCTTCTATGTAAAGCACTTTGAATTACCATTGTGTATGAAATGTGCTATATAAATAAACTTGCCTTGCCTTGCCTTGCCTTGCCTAAACACATATTGACAAATCTTTGATTATAGCTAGCTGTATTAAAACGTATCTGTAATTAATTTCGTCCGCCACGTTGGACGGTGTGTGATCACCACTGGTAATCGTACGGAAATGTTTATGGTTTTGGAGAGTTCAATCAAACATGCATGAACAAGCAAATCAAGTCTAGCAGTCTAAAAACTTGCGGCCAGGTGTGGAGCTAACGCTATAGCTTCATTCTGCAAGAAACAGCCTGCCAGGATCGAGCTTGGATACCCCAAGCCCCAAAGGGATAGAACGTACAGTACAAAAACCTCACATGATATTTAACATAACCATGTTAAATATCATGAAAGGTTTTTATACTGTACAAAGGTCAATATTAAATTCATCAAGGTTATTTTTTCAAATGTTTAAAACAAATTGACATATATTGTGATTCTATGTAGAAATGTTAAATCATAAAAAGGCAGACTCAAAAATGAATTTCTTCATTTAATGCCGGCCTACTTAGTTTTTTTCATTTCAATGTTCTTCAATGTGTGTGAGTTCTGCTTGCAAAAAGGAATCTATAAAAAATATTTCTTTATATTGTTATGCCTTAAACAAATATATGGCTGTGATGTCCTGTTGTTAACCTCGAAAAAGGGGGACCTCTAGTGGTGACTCTTACGTAACGTTATGTTTATTTTTGTACTATCAGTCTTGCCGTAGTTCGAATATTTATGGTGAAGTAAACGGATACGCATTTTTTCTCTCTCGACTTAAGTTGGCCTGAAAAACGTTTGCCTGTAAGTACAAACTCGGAGTTATCTTGTTATTGAATACTAGTAATGCAAGTAATCCTCTGTTATTGAGTTTAAGTTCATTCTAAATATGTATTTTGATCGCGTATGCTACACGCGAGCATCGTAATGGAATTTCTCATAGAAGTTAGCCTTAAGCTAACGCATGTGTTTCTGAATGCTTTTATCAGACAATATTTCAAGTAAGTTTGTATCTTACATTGTCTGTATACTGAGATGTATTTTTGTATCTTTGCCTTTTTACAGTGCTTCCTGAGTAAAGTTTGAAAGAATACACAAGCTTCATTCTTTGTCTTGGGGAAACCGTTATCTATCTGCCGAACTAATGTACCAGGCTAGACCACGCCACTCACACACAGAAGCAGGGGCAGAATAGTAAAAAGGCATTCCTTCAGCGGTCAGCTTTCGTCTAACGGTTAAAAAATACACCATGGCACATAGAATAGAAGAAGAGGATTTTGTTGAAATGGAAACAAGATCTCAAATATCCAACTGCTCAAGAACCAGCAGACAGTCTGTTGCTAATTCCTTGGCATTGAAAGCACGGGCTAAAGCAGAAGCCGCACGTGCAGAGCTTTCGTTCGCTAGAGAAGAGGCAGAGCTAATGAAACAACAAGCCATTCTGATCAGCATGCTGTCAACCGCCTCGCCTCCCTCCATCGTATGTTGGAGAAGAAACATGGCATGAAAGAGCACTTCTTTAACTTCATGCAAGCAATGTTTGACGCTGACCAAGCAGAGCCTGCCCCAATGCTGAGGCCACAACAAGAATGCTGGTACCTACCAATATTCGGTGTTTATCACCTGCAAAAAAAGGACCAAATACGCGTAGTGTTTCATTCCAGTGCGAAGCACGAAGGCACCTCACTCAATGACGTTCTTCTCAGTGGGCCTGAAATGAACCACATCTTACTGGGGGTCCTCATGCGCTTCCGCAGAGAGCCTGTAGCGGTAACTGCAGATGTGCAACAGATGTTCTACTGCTTCATTTTCCATGGAAAGCATCGTGACTAAGATTTTTGTGGTTTGAAGACAACAACCCAAACAAACACATCACAGAGTACCGCATGAAAGTACATGTTTTTGGCAACTCTCCTTCCCCTGCGGTAGCCATCTACGGTCTGAGAAGAGCAGCCCTGCACGGAGAAAAAGAACATGGCAGGGAAGCTAAACAGTTCGTCATGAGAAACTTTTATGTTGATGATGGGCTTTCCTCATTCCCCACCGATGAAAAGGCCATTGCCGTACTGAAAAACACAAAAGAAATGTTAGCAGAGTCAAGCATCAAGCTACACAAAATAGCCTCTAACAACCGTGCTGTGATGGATGCATTTCCCCCTGAGGAGCGGGCCAAAAATCTGGTGGATCTAGCGCTAACTGCTGACCCCTTGCCACTGCAACGCAGCTTAGGACTCACTTGGAATTTGCAGTCAGATACGTTCACCTTCCGTGTATCCAGAGAGAAGAAGCCATTTACTAGAAGGGGAATCCTGTCTACAGTCAACGGACTTTACGACCCCCTGGGTTTTGTGGCACCTGTCACTATTCAAGGAAAGGCCGTAGTCAGGGAGCTGTTTGCCAAATGAGCTGAATGGGACACTCCTCTGCCAGTGCTGAAAGAGGAACAGTGGAGAATGTGGACGGACTCACTCTGTGAGCTAGAACAGCTTCAGATTGAAAGACCCTATGTGCCTGTTTCTTTGTGCTCCACAAAACACAGAGAACTCTGCGTCTTCTCCGACGGCCTCCACTATGACCATATCAGCAGTGGCCTATCTCAAAGTAGCAGATGAAAAAGGACACACTCACATTGGATTTCTCATGGGCAAGGCAAAGCTGGCTCCTCATCCCCCTCACACTGTTCCACGTCTCGAGCTTTGTGCTGCTGTTTTGACTGTTGAAATTGCAGATTTACTTTTACATTCACATTTATTCATTTGGCAGACGCTTTTATCCAAAGCGACTTACAAGTAGTTTTATACAGTGGCACATTACTGCAGAGCAATCAGGGGTAAGTTGCCTTGCTCAAGGGCCCTTCAGTCATGACCTGCTGGCACTGAGATTAGAACCAGCAACCTTCTGATCACAAGCCCAACGCTCTAACCATTAGGCCACAGCTGACCCCTAATTACGGTGATTTAATTATGGAAGAACTCGACGCAGACATCCACAACAACACAAGTAGACGATTCTACGTATACGTCGCTAACAGAGTCACTCGCATCAGAAAGTCAACAAGCCCTGAACAATGGCACTTTGTTAGCACAGAACACAACCCCGCAGACCATGGGACTCGCTCAGTGCCAGCAGCCATGTTGAAAGACACCAACTGGTTCAAAGGCCCCCCCTTCTTGGCTAAAGACGCCTCATAACCAGAGGAGTTTGAGCTCGTCGACCCTGAATCAGATGCAGACATACGCCCACAGGTCCAAGTCTTCATAACCAAGGCCTTCGAAAGTAAGCTGGGGTCAAATCGATTCGAACACTTCTCCAGCTGGAAAGCACTCATTCGAGCCGTTACTAAGCTCATACACAAGGCCAGGTCCTGCGCAAAGGGCTCAAACAGTAATACAGACGAGTCGACTCAAGCAAAAGTAATAGTCGTCAGAAATGCTCAACACGATGCGTTTGCTGAGGAGATTAAATGCCTTTCCAGAGGTGAACTCATTCCAAAGTCAAGTCCTCTCAGGAAACTGAATCCAAGTGTGGACATGGACGGCCTGCTGAGAGTTGGAGGACGCATTCCTTTAGCTGACATACCCTGGGAAGAGAAACACCCAATCATTGTACCCAGAAAACACCACGTAGCGACTTTATTGGTGAGGCATTACCATGCAAGAGTCGCTCATCAGGGAAGACATTTGACAGAGGGTGCTGTTCGCTCTGCTGGACTGTGGTTGATTGGAGGCAAGAGACTGGTGTCCAGCATCATACATGGATGTGTGACCTGTAATAAGCTGAGGGGAAGGATGGAAGAACAATTCACATTCACAAATGTTGGTGTTGATGTGTTTGGCCCATGGACCATAAGCTCAAGATGAAACCGTGGTGGCATTGCAGAGAATAAATGCTGGGCCGTCATCTTCACTTGCATGGTAACAAGAGCTGTGCATATCGAAGTGCTTGAGTCTCTGTCCTCTTCAAGCTTTGTTAATGCACTAAGGAGATTCACAGCTGTCCGTGGTCCTGTCCGCCTGTTTCATTCTGACCGGGGAACAAACTTTATAGGGGCATGCAAGGAACTTCAGTTCAAATCCGATGACCAAGAACTGAATACTTATCTACACGATCAAAGCAGCACCTGGACCTTTAATCCTCCCCACTCCTCTCATATGGGTGGAGTTTGGGAACGAATGATAGGTATTGCCTGTAGAATACTGGATGCACTGCTGTTAAAGACAAACACTGCTCACCTGTCTCACGAAGTTCTGGTCACACTCATGTCTGAAGTCATGGCCATAATGAATGCTAGACCTCTTGTTCCGGTGTCATCCGATCCAGACATGCCCACAGTCCTCTCTCCTGCCATGCTGCTAACTCAGAAAGTCGACCCAGTGCTGCCATCTGCGGGAGAGTATGACCTTAAAGACCTATATGGCAAGCAGTGGAAGCAAGTACAGGCGTTGGCCGACGCATTCTGGAAGCGCTGGCGTCAAGAATACCTGGTGTCATTGCAACCAAGGAGAAAGTGGCACGTCGACAAGCCAAACCTGAGCGAAGGAGATGTCGTGCTGTTCAAGGATGCTCAGGTCAAGCGGAATGAATGGCCTGTCGGAGTGGTGGTGAACGCCATTCCCAGCAAAGACTTTAAAGTTCGCAAAGTGGACGTGAGGGTGGTTAGACAGGGTACTCAGCGGGTGTATTCTAGACCAGTCTCAGAAGTTGTTCTACTTGTAAAAGGGGAGTAGTGTTATAATACATTATAACAAGCGGGGAGTGTGATGTCCTGTTGTTAACCTCGAAAAAGGGGGACCTCAAGTGGTGACTCTTACGTAACGTTATGTTTATTTTTGTACTATCAGTCTTGCCGTAGTTCGAATATTTATGGTGAAGTAAACGGATACGCATTTTTTCTCTCTCGACTTAAGTTGGCCTGAAAAACGTTTGCCTGTAAGTACAAACTCGGAGTTATCTTGTTATTGAATACTAGTAATGCAAGTAATCCTCTGTTATTGAGTTTAAGTTCATTCTAAATATGTATTTTGATCGCGTATGCTACACGCGAGCATCGTAATGGAATTTCTCATAGAAGTTAGCCTTAAGCTAACGCATGTGTTTCTGAATGCTTTTATCAGACAATTTTTCAAGTACGTTTGTATCTTACATTGTCTGTATACTGAGTCTGTATACTGAGATGTATTTTTGTATCTTTGCCTTTTTACAGTGCTTCCTGAGTAAAGTTTGAAAGGATACACAAGCTTCATTCTTTGTCTTGGGGAAACTGTTATCTATCTGCCGAACTAATGTACCAGGCTACCATTTTGTGAAGAAGTTTTTGCCGCTGATGGAGGTTTTGTCCCTGAAGAAGTTTTTGCCGCTGATGGAGGTTTTGGCCCTGAAGAAGTTTTTGCCGCTGATGGAGGTTTTGGCCCTGAAGAAGTTTTTGCCGCTGATGGAGGTTTTGGCCGTGAAGAAGTTTTTGCCGCTGATGGAGGTTTTGGCCCTGAAGAAGTTTTTTCCGCTGAAGGAGGTTTTGGCCGTGAAGAAGTTTTTGCCGCTGATGGAGGTTTTGGCCCTGAAGAAGTTTTTTCCGCTGAAGGAGGTTTTGGCCGTGAAGAAGTTTTTGCCGCTGATGGAGGTTTTGTCCCTGAAGAAGTTTTTGCAGCTGATGGAGGTTTTGGCATTGGTGAAGCTTTTGGAGCTGATGGAACTTTTGTGGGTGGGAGAACTTTCTTCTTTTTTTGGGGTGGGGACTCTTCAGGCTCATCATCTGATGAATAGGTTTTTTTCTGATAGTAAAAGCAGTATATTTTACAAAGCAAAGTAGACCATAAAAATAACTTGCTTATCAAATTTGACTGAATTCTTGTTCTGGACTCAAAAGTGAATAGATTCCTTTGGGTTGTTTATTATATGTTAAAAACTGTTTCCGTCCTAAAGTGGTCTTCATCTCCAACCCTAATTAAACATGCGTGCGTGTGTGCATGTAAACGGTCATCATTTATTTAACCATGTTCCCAAAGATTTTTTTCTTCAAAGGAACCAAGTCTACATTTAATATAATGGATTTGAATCCGCAGAAGACGCGGAATGTGAGACACTCCTCAACAATAAAAGTTTGACCGAATGCATGATGATGGTGTCATATAGTGTTGTCTTCTGTCAAATTATGCAGATATTATCTTCTGCAATCTCAAACAATTACAAGCTGCTGCATGTTTTCTGGAGTTTGCTTGATTTTGCATTAAATTAAACGACCTTCCTACTATCTTACCATAATTTTTTTTACCATCAAGTTAAAAAGCTCAAAAACAGCAGTACATATTTTTTCATAGTATCTAAAGTAAATACAGCTTTTGACAACTTACTTGGGAATTCTTTTTCCTCTAGGTGTTTCTGGTTCAGAATTGATGTCATGTCAAGTCAGCTTTATTTATATAGCGCTTTTTACAATTTTCATTGTTACAAAGCAGCTGTACAAGAAAACATTGACTATAAGTAAAACATATAAGGTTATGGAAGTCAAAACACAGGTCAAATATCAGACACACAATAAATTCCTATATGCAGAGTTAATTAAATAAGACTATCAAATTCTAGCAGCCCCCCCGGCCAGGCAAACAGTGCAGAACAGTATGAAAACGGTGGCGAGGAACCCAAAACTCCATTGGAGGAGAAAAAAAACCTCCAAGGGAAACCAGGACTAACCAGGGGATTCAAGTTCCCTTCTGGCAAAAACTGCTGCCTCTGCACAAGCTCGACAGTGCTGCACAACAAGGCAAAATAAAAAACAAAGTTAGATTTAAAATTATCATTAATAATCTAATAGCGACTGAAGTTTTGTAGAGTCGCCACGTCCTTCGTCCAGCATTTGTCAGGTCTGGGAATGGATTGCGCCCTGCCCACTCCCGTAACCTTGGACTGCATCCTGTCCGCTCCGGTAACCTTGGACTGCATCCTGCCCGCTCTGGAAACCTTGGAACAATGAGACAATACTGGCTGAGAGTAGAGTACTGTTCTGAACTCTTTGATGCAACAAATGCATCAGTTGTTATTGGAAGTGTCCCTGGTTCCGGTTGATCTAACTAGTGCAGCCTAGATCTTGGAAATATATATATTATGATAGTGTAGTGTATGCAAGATTAAAAAGATGCGTCTTTAGTCTAGATTTAAACTGACAGAGTGTGTCTGCCTCCCGGACAGTGCAGGGAAGACTGTTCCAAAGTTTAGGCCATAGACAGGAAAAGGATCTGCCGCCTGCACTTGATTTTGAAATTCTAGGTATTACCAACTGACCTGACACCTGAGAGCGTAGTGCACGTGATGGACTATAATACGATAGAAGTTCTCTCAAGTAGTGAGGAGCTAAACCATGCAGGGCTTTATAGGTAATAAGCAAGATTTTAAAGTTTATGCGATTTATAGGTAACCAGTGCAAGGTTGACAGAACCGGGCTAATATGCTCATACTTTTTTGTACTCGTAAGAACTCGAGCTACCGCATTTTGGACCAGTTGGAGTTTTTGTAATAGGCCTGCAGGGCAACCACCTAACAGTGCATTACAGTAATCTAGTCTTGATGTCATAAAGGCATGTATAAGCTTCTCTGCATCTGATGGTGACAGCATATGACGTAGTTTAGATATATTTTTAAGATGGAAAAACGCAATCTTACAGGTGTTGGCGACCTGGTTCTCAAATGACAGAGTACTATCGAATATAAAGCCAAGATTCTTAGCTAAAGATGAGGGTTTTATGGAAGATCCATCAATAGTTAAGCAGTATTCTTGGTTGATTACGTAGGGCGGTTTTCGGTCCGATAAGTAACACTTCAGTTTTGTCCGAGTTCAGTAATAAAAAATTGCTACTCATCCACTTTTTTATATCGACTATGCATTCCACTATTCGATGGAATTGTTGTGTTTCATGAGGCTTCGAGGAAATATAAAGTTGCGTATCATCAGCATAACAGTGAAAGCTAACTCCGTGTCGCTTTATTATATCTCCTAGAGGTAACTTGTATAATGCGAAGAGCATAGGCCCTAGTACTGAGCCCTGTGGTACACCGTACTGGACTTGGGATTTGCGTGATACTTCATTGTTTATTTTTACATATTGGAAACGGTCGCATAAATAAGATCTAAGCCATTTCAAAGCTATTTCCTTAATACCGACATCATTTTCAAGTCTATGTAGGAGCATGCTGTGGTCAATGGTGTCGAATGCAGCACTAAGATCTAGCAGCACCAATAAGGAGATACAACCTCGGTCAGACGCCATAAGCAGATCATTTGTAACTCTAATCAGAGCAGTCTCTGTACTGTGATGTGCTCTAAATCCAGACTGGAAATCTTCATTAATCTCATTCCTTTGGAGGAAGGAACATATTTGAGTTGAGACTACTTTTTCCAGAACTTTAGATGAGAAAGGTAGGTTCGAAATAGGTCTATAGTTAACTAGTTCTCCAGGATCCAGATGGGGTTTTTTGACAAGGGGCCTTATAACAGCCACCTTATATGCTTTAGGCACATGTCCTAATGTCAGAGATGAGTTAATAATGCTAAGTAGAGGATCTATAATTTCTGGGAGCATCTCTTTCAGTAGATTTGTAGGTATAGGGTCTAGCATGCATGTAGTCGATTTAGATGATCTAATGATTTTCGATAGTTCATCGTGATCTATAGTAGAAAATAAACATAATTTCTCCTTAGGGGTGCTGTAGTTAGTCGTTTGTTCAGCGGGCTTCACTTCTGGTTGCATAGTTATAATTTTTTCTCTAATATCTTGGATTTTATTTGTGAAATAGTTCATAAAATCATCACTGCTATGCTGGTATACAGCATCAGAAGTCGCTGACGATTTATTTTTGGTTAATTTAGCCACTGTATCAAATAAAAACCTAGGGTTATTTTGGTTTTCTTCTATTAATGATGAAATGTAGGCGGATCGAGACGTTTTTAGGGCTTTCCTGTATTTTTTTGTACTATCCTTCCAGGCAGTACGAAATACCTCTAATTTAGTTTTCTTAAAGTTGCGCTCCATTTTTCGTGCCGCTTTCTTTAGAGCCTGAGTGAGTTCATTTTTCCACGGTGTCGGTCTGTCATTTTTAATCTTCTTTAAGCGCAGAGGAGCAACTATGTCTAGCGTTTCCGAGAAGGTGGCATTAATTTTTTCAATGGTAAAATCAAGATCTTCAACGTTATTACTCGTGCTAGAGATTTGAGACAATTCAGGCAAATTATCAAGAAACGCACCTTTTGTAGTCGAAGTTATTGTTCTACAATATTTATAACTTGGAGTTTGATTTGCCACCATTGGGTATTGAAGCCAGCATGATACCAGATAGTGATCCGAAATGTCTTCGCTCTGCTGAAGGATTTTAACATCGTCCACGTTTATACCGTAAGACAAAATTAAATCTAAAGTATGATTACGAAGGTGAGTGGATCCTGACACATGTTGTCTAACACTCATGGAGTTAAGAGTGTCTTTAAAAGCCATTCCTAAAGCATCTGTATCATTATCTACATGAATGTTAAAGTCCCCAACAACAAGGACTCTGTCTGCAGACAGTACTGTTCTGATAAGAACCCACCAAATTCTTTAATAAAATCTGTGTGGTGCCCTGGAGGCCTATATACAATAGCCAGAATAAATGTTTTGTCCTTAGTATTAGGTATTGATGCATCAAGTACCATGACTTCAAAAGAATTGTATTTAGGATTAGACTTCTGGGAAATGCTAAAAGAGTTACGGTAAAGTGCAGCAACACCTCCCCCTCTGCCTTTTAGGCGAGGCTCGTGTTTATAATGATAATCTTGGGGGACAGACTCATTTAACGCAATATAATCATCTGGCTTTAGCCACGTTTCTGTCAGACAGAGCATCTATTTTATGATCTGTTATCATATCGTTAATAAAAAGTGCTTTATTAGAGAGAGATCTAATATTTAGCAATCCGAGTCGTAACAGTTGATTATCTGTATTATGTTCATGTTTAGTTAGTTTAACGTTAATTAAATTACCTTTGAGAGGTTTACGCTTTATTTTATGTTTACTAATCCGGGGGACAGACACAGTCTCTATTTTATGATGTTTGGGAGAAAGTATTATCGCATGTTGTGTATTATGTGTGTTCTGCAACGTGAGACGGCAAGCAGACCGTTGGTTAAGCCATTCAGTCTGCTCCCTGACCTGGGCCCCAGTGAGTCAAGTTTTAGCATTAAGACTATGTGCCATATTTCTAGAGAGTAGAGAAGCTCCAGCCCAGGAGGGGTGGAGACCATCTCTTTTCAACAGGTCAGGTCTGCCATCAAAACTCTTCCAGTTATTTATAAAAACAATATCATTCTGCAGGCACCACTCAGACAACCAGCCATTTAGATATGATAATCTGCTATGTATCTCATCACCACGGTAAGCAGGGAGGGGGCCAGAGAATATTACAGTGTCTGACATCGTGCTTGAGAGCTCACACACCTCTTTAATATTATCTTTCGTGATCTCCGATTGACGGAGTCGAACATCATTTGTGCCGACGTGAATAACAATCTTACTGAATTTACGATTAGCCTTTGCCAGCACATTTAAATTTGACTTGATGTCAGGCGCTCTGGCTCCCGGTAAACATTTGACTATGGTGGCTGGTGCCTCTATGTTAACGTTCCGAACAATAGAATCACCAATAACTAGGGCACTTTCAGCAGGTTTCTCAGTCGGTGCGTCACTAAGCGGGGCAAACCTGTTCGAGACTGTAACAAGCGGGAATCCAGTGTGCCTGTATCTTTCTCTATTGCTGTTCTATCACATGATAGAAAGTCTAAGGCCTTCAATAGCCATACAGCAAACCAAACTAATCTGGTGCCCATTGCACATCAAACCAAGATTGCTATGGGGCCAAAAAGCAAGACTGTTAAGTTAGCACTTTTAAACATCCGCTCACTTAAAAATAAATTACTTCTAGTCAACGACTTAATAACCACATACAACCTGGATTTTATGTTTTAAATGAAACCTGGCTAGAAGACAGCTGCAGTGCAACAGTCCTCAATGAAGCATCCCCTCCTAACTTTACTTTTATGAGTGTCTCCAGATCAGTTAGGAATTACCCATCTTTTGAATATCTGGGTATTGTGTTAAAAGGTGCTCCTTGCATTTTACTTATCACTATTTACAATTCTCCAAAATTCTCTTCATCCTTTGCATATCTGCTGACTCTGTTGATTTTCTCCTTGATTCTTTTAACTCGAAGGTTAAGTGTAATTGATGATATTGCTCCTGTGAAAGTCAGGAAGAGTGGTTGACAAAAAACACCTTGGAGAAACTCAACAGCAGTGCAAAATATGAAAAGACAATGCAGAGAAGCAGAGCGCCTGTGGCGGAAGACAAAACTTGTAGTCCATTATAAAATCTACAAAGACACCATCCGTGCTTTCAATATGGAACTAGGCAAAGCTAGGCAGACTTTCTTCTCAAATATTATAAACAGCAACTTAAACAACACCCGGACTCTTTTCGCTACTGTAGACAGACTGACAAACCCCCCAAGCCAGATTCCCAGTGAAATGCTCTCAGACAGCAAGTGCTGTGAGTTTGCTTCTTTCTTCTCTGATAAAATCAATAATATTAGAAAGGTGATCAGCACATCCTTGAGTTGCGCTGGGGTCAGACAGATCACACCACAACCTGAGAAAGTAGTTACAATGTCTGATTTTGAAGAAATTGATGGCAAAAATTTGAAAGAAACCGTTCAACCCCTTAAAACGTCAACCTGTGCCCCTTGACGCACTTCCCACATTTTTTCTCAAAAGTGTGTTAAACTGTTTAGAAGCAGATCTCCTAGAAGTAATAAATGCCTCACTTTTCTCTGGAAGTTTCCCAAACTCCCTGAAAACTGCTGTTGTCAAACCCCTCCTGAAAAAGAGCAATCTGGATTAGACCATATTAAACAACTATAGACCGATCTCAAATCTTCCCTTCATAGGTAAGATAATTGAAAAAGTTGTCTTCAACCTGCTGAACAAATTCTTAAGCTCAAACGGATACTTAGCAATTTTCAATCTGGGTTCCGCCCGCATCACAGCACAGAGACAGCACTCATTAAGATAATAAACGATATTCGCTTAAATACTGATTCTGTCAAATTATCGGTGCTGGTTCTACTCGACCTCTGTGCTGCATTTGACACTGTCGATCACAACATACTTCTAGACAGGCTGGAAAACTGGGTGGGGCTTTGTGAGGGACCGGACGGTCAATGTAAACAACTCACGAGTCCCACTTCTTCCTATTCGGGATCTTACTCTGTTTCCTCTAGGTAACAAGGCAACATGTTGTAGACCCAACGTTGTGTTGATTAAAGAAAACTCGGAGAACCGACTTCACCAGACAATGGAGACTTTTAATCGTGCCTCCTGATTAACTCATCACCCCCTCTTAAAAAGGGAATAGAAGAGCTCATTATAACAAAAGGGGAAACAAATAATCAATTCCAACATAACAAATAACATTACACTTTAAAACAAATCTCTAATAATGACAAATAATCTCAAATTCACAAATCAGCTCATGGATATAGAAACAAATAGAGGAGACAATTAACAAGTCCATTTCAGGTTCTCCCCACGTCTCAGCTACAGATGGTACGTCCAGGCGGAACCAACAATCGGATAAATCTCCATTCCCGCACGGACTCCAATCCTTTACCGGACCGGAATCTCTCCCGCAGATGCCTCGCCATTCCAGCAACCTGTCACGGCTCACGTGCCGGACGAGACAGACGCGGATCCAGGAGTACAAAACGGGTAACTTTTAATAACTCAAACAGACATGTACACGTAAGACAAGACATTCAATAACCGACAATGGGAAAACAGAAACACAGAGTATAAATAGTCTTTGGTGATGAAACTGATGGCTGGCAGGTGCGGGAAAAAAATGTGATTACAAATGACGGACAATTGCAGGATAGAGAAATGAAGTCCATGGGGAAAAACAGGCAGGGAAACGGACGGGAGTGTTTAAGTACACCCCCCTCCCCAAAGGCGCGTCCACGCGCCAACGAAACACCAGGGAGGGGGGGTGGGCAGCTGAGAGACTCGTGCGGGACATACAAACTAGGACGGGACAGGGAGTCTCTCAGCTGGCTTGGGCTTGGGCTCGGGCTGTGGGTCAGGAAGGCTTGGGCTCGGGCTGTGGGTCCGGAGGCTTGGGCTCGGGCTGAGGGTCCGGAGGCTTGGGCTCGGGCTGAGGGTCCGGAGGCTTGGCCCGGGCTGAGGGTCCGGAGGCTTGGGTTCGGGCTGAGGGTCCGGAGGCTTGGGTTCTGGGCTATCCGGGGCCATGGAAAGACTGGTGGGTGCCGGGCTCCCCGGATAGGCAATGTGCACCCCCCCAAAAAACATTTGGGTTGGCCCCTGGGGTTCCTTGGGCTCTGGAGAGAGCTCAGAGACGGGTACGGAGGCCTGGTGAGGCACGGGTACGGAGGCCTGGTGAGGCTCGGGCACGGGTACGGAGGCCTGGTGAGGCTCGGGCACGGGTACGGAGGCCTGGTGAGGCTCGGGCACGGGTACGGAGGCCTGGTGAGGCTCGGGCACGGGTACGGAGGCCTGGTGAGGCTCGGAGACGGGCACGGAGGCCTGGTGAGGCTCGGAGACGGGCACGGAGGCCTGGTGAGGCTCGGAGACGGGCACGGAGGCCTGGTGAGGCTCGGAGACGGGCACGGAGGCCTGGTGAGGCTCGGAGACGGGCACGGAGGCCTGGTGAGGCTCGGAGACGGTCACGGAGGCCTGGTGAGGCTCGGAGACGGGCACGGAGGCCTGGTGAGGCTCGGAGACGGGCACGGAGGCCTGGTGAGGCTCGGAGACGGGCACGGAGGCCTGGTCAGGCTCGGAGACGGGCACGGAGGCCTGGTGAGGCTCGGAGACGGGCACGGAGGCCTGGTGAGGCTCGGAGACGGGCACGGAGGCCTGGTGAGCCTCGGAGACGGGCACGGAGGCCTGGTGAGGCTGGGGCGCTGGCACGGGTGTGCATTGGGGCGCTGGCACGGGTGTGCATCGGGGCGCTGGCACGGGTGTGCATCGGGGCGCTGGCACGGGTGTGCATCGTGACGCTGGCACGGGTGTGCATCTGGGCGCTGGCACGGGTGTGCATCGGGGCACTGGCACGGGTGTGCATCGGGGCACTGGCACGGGTGTGCATCGGGGCGCTGGCACGGGAGTGCTTCGGGGCGCTGGCACGGGAGTGCTTCGGGGCGCTGGCTCAGAACACCAGAGGGGACCCAACTCTCGGAGTGCCTCTGATGCAATCAGGACCGGTAGCTGTGCCTGGGAAGGCCGGGGATTTTGACCCTCTTGGCCTTCCATATTCCGCTGCTGCGGAATCTCGGGATCGCACTCGCGCTGCTTGCGCTGTTGTGCCCGCCGACGTGGCTGGCGCCGACGGGACTTCGTGGAGGAGTGGAGCGCGGTTCCGGAGTGAGTCGGAACGACCCCCACGCGGATGACCGGTACCGGACGCGAACCGCTCAAGCCACAGTCCAGCTCCCCAACGCGGTTCACGGATTCCTCCCCCGGGAGAACCTGACTGATCATCTCCTCCAGGGGAAGGTCGTCCGCGTACGGGAGTAGAACGCCGGCGAGCATGTCGTCGTCCAGACCGGTCAAAAACATACTGTTAAGTGTGGGATCGTCCCAACCCACCCGGTAACACACCCCAAGGAATTCCTCCACGAACCTCTCCAGTGGCCGTCCATCTTGCCGAAGACCCACCAGCTCGTCCACTGGAGAGATGTAGATGTAATCCATTGGGGGGTCGGTTATTCTGTCACGGCTCACGTGCCGGACGAGACAGACGCGGATCCAGGAGTACAAAACGGATAACTTTTAATAACTCAAACAGACATGTACATGTAAGACAAGACATTCAATAACCGACAATGGGAAAACAGAAACACAGAGTATAAATAGTCTTTGGTGATGAAACTGATGGCTGGCAGGTGCGGGAAACGATGTGATTACAAATGACGGACAGGTGCAGGATCGAGAAATGAAGTCCATGGGGAAAAACAGGCAGGGAAACGGACGGGAGTGTTACACAACCCACACAAAGAAATATGGTTTAATAAAAAGGTAAGCAAGATCATATATTAACTCATTTGTATATGACTGCATAAATTAAAGAAAACTAAATTACTGCTGTCCTGTGTGGTTATTGTAAATAATACTTTAAACTATCAAGTATACAAACAACGTGTCTTAACCAAATGTAACATGTGGGTGTGTTTGAACGTAAGAGAAGTGCATGGATATCTGCGAGCAGATGTAAAATGTATATATATATATATATATATATATATGTGTGCTCGAATACCCATACTTGTGCGGCTGATCTCTCAGTCCGTCACAGGCTTTCTGGGATAGTCCTAAAATGGTTCAGGTCATACTTCGAAGCGAGAGGTTATTATGCGAGTATAGGTGACCATAAGTCTGAGTGGACATCCGTGACATGCGGAGTCCCTCAAGGCTCAATTGTTGCACCTCTCCTATTCAACCAGACTCAACACATTTGTTTAACTTTGCATTTAATGAAGGTGCACTGTGACTCTGACCGTCCGACTGTTTGTACTGTACTTTATTTTATTTTCTATTCTAAACGGTTTCAGTTTAGTTTTTTACTATTCTAAATTCAGTTCCCTTTCGAGGGAACTCTACACTGCGTCAATGTTGACACTTTGGGGAACGCCAGCAGCGTGACGCATCTGAATACGTTGTGTGAAACTAATCTCGCGACTTATCGTCGCGCCGCGATTTATCGTCGCGCCGCGATTTATCGTCGCGCCGCGATGACGTCACTATGACGTCACGAGTGACGCGCGGCACCGGAAGGTATAAATAGGAAGCGGACGCAATGCAAATCAGCTTCTGCCATTTCAGCAAAGCGCTCTGTGTGTGTGAAGTTTATTGTCTGTTTGTTTACGACGTTGTCTAGATTGTTTATTGAAAACTTTATTAGAAATGAGTAGACATAAGACCTTTAAGCCATGTGTTTCCCCTTGTCCTCGTTTTATTACGGGTGGGGATACACATGAACTCTGTGTTGAGTGTTTGGGATTTGAGCATGCTAAGGCAGCTCTTAAGGGGGATCCCTGTGAACATTGTTTGTGGCTATCACTAAAAACACTCAACTCTCGTGCTGCTTTGTTTGATGAGTCAGGCAAAATTCGCCAGCCTCACGGATCGGGACCCGCTACTGCCGAGGCAGCGCGGCGTCTCCGTTCGTGGGGCTCGCAGATGGATGTTTATGAGGGTGTTGAGACGGCTTCGGCCTTTTCTCAACCCCCCAGTTCCATTGCCTCTGGAAGGGATACGGGAGCCCGCATGGCGGCTTCTCCCGCCCCATCCAGAAGCCCAACGCACTGCTCTAGCTCTGAGGAGTTAGAGAGTGTTGGTTTTCATGCACGGGACATAGATGAGCCCAATGAAATTCCCCTTTCCCCTGGGTATGAGGAGCTGTTAGAGGTTGTTGGCCGGGCGGTAGCCAGACTTGGCATTGACTGGCCCACAGAGCAACAAGAAGTTTTGTCTGTCAGTAAATTGGATGAAAGATTCTTGGAAAAACGGGTACAACCTCAGCGTCGGGGGTTGCCTTTTTTCCCCGATTTACACTCAGAGGTGTCCAAATCGTGGAAAAAACCATACTCTTCTCGCATTTCTTCCACATCCACGAATTTTTCGAATGTGTTAGGGGCTAGAGATAAGGGGTATGGCATGATGCCAAGGGTAGAAGATACGTTGGCCGTGTATCTTTCACCAGATTCGGCATCATCTTTGAAATCCCCGACATTGCCCTCCAAACCATGTAGAGTGACATCTAATTTGGTAGGCAAGGCATATATGGCTTCAGGTCGGGCTGGATCATGCCTACACACCATGGGTCTATTGCAGGCATACCAGGCCGACTTGCTGGGGGATATTAAAGAGGGCGAGGTAATAGATCCAAGTCTGCTCAACGAGTTGAGAACAGCAGCAGATCTTACTCTTCGGGCCACTAAGGAGACAGCCCAAGCTGTTGGGCGCTCCATGTCAGCACTGGTAGCCACAGAGAGACACCTGTGGGTAAATCTGTCAGGCATTAAGGAGAGAGATAAAACTGTGCTGCTTGATGCACCTCTCTCCTCGGAAGGCCTCTTTGGTGGTGCAGTCGAGACAGTTGTTGACCGTTTCCAGGAGACAAAACGCCAGGCTGCTGCGTTTCATAAGTATTTACCTCTCCGCTCTTATCCCCAGGGGTCTGCAGTCCAAGGACAGCCCCAGCCATCTACAAGCTCCTCATATAGGCAGCAGCAGAAACAGAGTGTAGCTACTCGAACCCCCCCTCAGAGAGCTTGGGGGTCGAGGCAGCAACCTCCTAAACCTGCTAGGCAGGCAAAGCCGGATCTGAGGACAGTCATCGTCTCAAACCGGAAGGCTGCTGCAAAGAGGTCCTGATGGGTTTTCAGGACATCCGAGGGCGGCTCCTCTTGGAGGACTGAAAAGTTCGATCCTTCCAAGAAGTCCTCAGAAAATCTTTACGTTAACCCGCCGTCCAAGACGTTTCGGGGCACGTTAGTTTCTATTACATGGAATCATCAGAGTCTACCCGAAGATGATGTAGACCTAGTGAATCTGCAAATAAAATCAACAGTCCGACCATTCCCTGCCGGTCAGCCGCTTCAGGGCATCGGGCTTCACACAACCGACATCAATGTCGAGAGGTTGACCCCTTAGCATACCTTTCTCCACGAGTGGAGAAAGCTTTACAAATTCTAATGGGGTAGTAGAAGGGTAAGAGCTGTCTCTCTTGGTGAAAGGGGCCATAGAATATGTTCCCCCCCATGAGAGTCAGATCGGCTTTAAACAGCCGGTACTTCACAGTCGGAAGAAGGATGGAGGGCTGAGGCCCATTTTTATATCTGAGAAATCTCAACAAATCTGAAGAGATACAAGCTCAAGATACTCACTGTCCCTATTATTGTGGCCGGAATCAGATCAGAAGACTGGTTAACCACAATAGTGCTGAAATTTGCATACTTCCACACTCTTATCCTTCCTCAATATCGGAAGTTTCTCAGGTTTGCTTTCGGGGGCAAAGCTTACCTATATCGAGTTCTTCCATACGGCCTTGTTCTTTCCTCACGCACCTTTACAAAATGCATGGATTCAGCCCTTGCTCCATTGAGACTTCAAGGGATCCATATACTAAATTACATAGACAACTGGTTAATATTAGTTCAGTTTCACAATATGGCGATTCGACATTGAGATCTCGTTCTCGACCATATGAAGCATGGGGGGTTACGGCTCAATGCCAAAAAGAGCAACAAAACTCCTCACTAGAGGTAGTATAGGATTCGGTCACGATGCAGGCACGATTGTCCCCTGCACGTGTCGAATAGATCCTGACAGCGGTGTCCAGGATCAAGTAAGGTCATGCTTACACTGTCAAGCATTTCTGTGAATTTTTTGGTCTAATGGCGGCAGCGTCCAACGTGATTCCTTTGGCCTCCTGCACATGAGATCTTTACAGTGGTGGCTAAAAGGCAAAAGGTTTTCCTCGAGAGGTAACCCGTTCTGTATGATCAGGTTAACGCGCAGATGCCTTCGTTTCCTGGTTATATGGAATAATCCTTGGTTTCTCAATCAAGGGTTGAAATTGGAGTGCAGCATCACCAACTGCACAAATATTGCCTGGAGATTAGCTGTACTACAAGTACTGAGGTACTTCCTCCCAGTCCTTAGAGGCCATCATGTTCTTATCAACAGAATACGACAGTTCTCTTACATAAATCTTCAAGGGGACCTGAGTCTACGCCCTCTCTGCAGACTGGAGCACAAGGTTCTCCTATGGGCCCAGGAGAAGTTTACATCGCTCAGGGCAGTGTACATCCCTGGAGTCCAGAATGTGGGAGCAGACAAGCTGTCAAGGCAGGGGCTGAGGCCCGGGGGAGAGGAGAAGCTTTCCCTCCGATCGCTCTGCTCCCAGGACTTCTAGAAAGAGTCCGACATACATTAAAGTGTATATGGCAGCTATCTCTGCCTGTCACCCCCTATACCCGAGGGTTCTCTGGGGAGACATCCCTTAGCTGTTCGGTTCCTGCATGGAACCATGAGGATGAGGCCTTCATCTCAGGTGAAAGTTCCTGCTCTAGACTGTGATTCTAGAAGGGCTTTCCCAGATGCATTTTAAGGCCATTGAGTCTAGCTGGGACATTCATTTATACCTCAAGCTAGCCTGTCTGGTAGTCATTACCTCTCTTTGGAGGGTAGGCGACCTTCAAGCTTTATCAGCTTCTCAATCATGTTTGGAGTTAGCTCCAGGCTTTTCATCCTCCACCTCAAGATAGCGGATAACCGAAGGTAATATTTGTCATGCCCTGTCTGGGCGTTAGAAGAATATGTGCGCAGGTCTTCTGTATGACGAAATTCTAGCCGACTGTTGGTCTGTTTTGGACCTCGTAACAGAGGTCAACCAACCTCTAAGCAGCCCATTTGTAAATGGATGGTAGAGGCAATTTCTTTAGCTTACGAGGTGCGTGGAATACCTTCACCTCTGCTAGTAAGGGCACATTCAACTCGGAGTATGGCTTCCTCGCGGGCCCTTCTGTCGGGCGTCTATGCAGGATGTTTATATGGTACTACAAACTGGACCTCTTTTCTTTACCTGGAACCCAGGCACTTTTGTCCTGAGATGTGCGTGGACACCTTCACACTTGGACAGACACAATACATTATGGCGTAGTGGGCATTTCGTTCCCCAAAGTGTCAACATTGACGCAGTGTAGAGTTCCCTCGAAAGGGAACGTCTCAGGTTACGACTGTAACCGTAGTTCCCTGAGACAGGGAACGAGACACTGCGTCGTTGTGCCATAACTCCCTGTGCCTGGAGCATTTGCTTCAATAATTTTTGCAGAAGCTGATTTGCATTGCGTCCGCTTCCTATTTATACCTTCCGGTGCCGCGCGTCACTCGTGACGTCATAGTGACGTCATCGCGGCGCGACGATAAGTCGCGAGATTAGTTTCACACAACGTATTCAGATGCGTCACGCTGCTGGCGTTCCCCAAAGTGTCAACATTGACGCAGTGTCTCGTTCCCTGTCTCAGGGAACTACGGTTACAGTCGTAACCTGAGACGTTTTGTATCTTAGTTTTGTTAGTGCTTTCCCCCATTGTGGGTGCTTTGGTTTTGTTATGTTTATTAAAGTCTTGTTAACCCCTTCACCGCTGCCTGCAATTGGGTTCTTCCCTGACAGATCTTGACACATCTGTATATTTGTACCGTGTCATCATACATTACTTCTAGATAGGGTTAGGAGTAAACAGTGCAATCAGAGTAAACAGCTGATAACTGGATCTCTAAACAACAGATTATAAATGTGACGGGTGTAATGAGGTAACGACTTTCGCTCATTCTCTTTAATGCTTTATTGAATCGAGCGATGCATGAATCGCATAATTTGTGCTTTGACTCAACAGAACATTGCTGTTTATGCAGCAGTTTAAGTCAAAATATACGTAAGATATACTTTTCTTATTATAATTTGTTTAAGTCTTTATTTATTTGAGTCTTTATTTGTTTATTCATGTTATTATGTCAAATATAAAATTTCAATAAAGAAATAATTTTGTTTGGTATCATATTGATGGATCAATCTGTGTTTGACATTGTAGATCCTACAGATCTAAGCTTTTGTAAAGAAAGTGCAAATTTAATGTTTCACAACATTGTTATTAGGAAACTTTGAGATGGAGACCACTGGAAATCCATATCTACTACCCCATTTCCGGAAAATCTGGGACACTTTGTAAAATGTAACTAAAAATAAAAAGCAATGACTATCGAATTGACCTTTGACACAAAGATGTCTCATGCAAACATTTGATAATGTGAATTTCGTGGGTTTAGAGATTTGTAAATCATTGCATTCTGGTTTTATTTACATTTGCAGTGTTCCGACCTTTCTGAAAATACAATTGTCCAACAAATGGAATCAAATATGTCTGTTAGATCAATGTCAATGTTAATGGTGGTGTGTGTTGGATCAGTGTGAGGTAGCCTTAACGTTGTAAAGCAAAGAACTGGATTCAGTTGTATGTAAGCCAAACTGAATTTATCATGATCAAAAATAGTAAATTAGGATCTGTTCACTTCACAGGTGGAGAATGACGAGACAGAAGACAGGTGTGCACAGGAGTCCAGTCTACAAACAGATTAAAATTGTATTGTCCTAATAATATATGTTTTAATGTTTTTCTTTTAAATTGTTGATACATGTTTAATAAATAAATACGTTTTATATACGTGAGGCAGTTTTCAATTGACGTACTCACATTGTCCCAATCAAAGTAAAGCCTGGTTTGATTTAGAGATGTAACAGTGTGACATTTTGAGATCATGATGATTGTGAACAGCATTATTACGGTTATCAATAGAGCTGAACATGGAAACTGGAATCAATGCTTTTGTTTAGGTACACCAGCCGCTCAGCAGCACGTCAGTTTATTGTCCCTGAAGCAGCTCTATGCCTTGCCTCGCTTTTTTACGTTAGCCTACTTGAGAAGTTTTGGTGTTTTCTTGAAGAATGAGCCAGTTCCGAATAGTGATCATCTTGGTATCAAAGCGAGACACATATCTGTTCTTTAAAGGGAGTTGATTTGAATATGCTCTTAACTTTACAAGAGCTTGTAACTCAAATCAACCAATCATAAACATCCGCAAAATATTAAGACACTGACCCTATTAACAGGAAACAAAACAATATAGGCAGCATAACAGCCCACCATTACGAGTACTCGGCAACATGAGAATCATGTAATAAACATAAAATATATTGAAAATACAAACTTGGATTAATATTGATACTTTCTTCGTCATTGAAACACGACAGTGCACAACAATTCAATCATTACAAAGAGAGTTATCCGTGCAATACTGCAATACTTGGGCACACTGCTTTTGCTTATGGACACACTGAGCACGCCCGCTCTCGTCTGATCTCGGAAGCCAAGCAGGGTTGTGCCTGGTCAGTACTTAGATGGGAGACCACCTGGGAATACCAGGTGCAGTAATTTGGTGAGGCCATGGAGAAGGACAATCGACTGGCCTCGAAGAGATTCTGGCAAACCGCCCGGCACCTCAGGAGAGGGAAACGTCTCGGTTACGTATGTAACCTCCGTTCCCTGATGGAGGGAACGAGACGTTGTGTCGACAGAATGGGGTTTGACTTGAGAACCTACCTTCTCTGACTGACTTGAACAGGCCAATGAAAATTGGCGAATTAAATTTGCATGCCGGGCTCCGCCCCCGGATATCCGGGTATAAAAGGGAGCCGGCGTGCCGCATTCATTCACCTTTTGTGCTGAGGAGCCTGAGGATCTTGCCCTGACTGCTGCAGCGGGCGGCCAACGTTGTGGCATGAAGGACACAACGTCTCGTTCCCTCCATCAGGGAACGGAGGTTACATACGTAACCGAGACGTTCCCTTTCTGTCGGTCTCTCGACGTTGTGTCGACAGAATGGGGTTCCTCGGAAAACGCCACAGCGCTGTGCCGCGTCACAATTCCTCGCGAAGCGACGTTGACTGGCCTGGGCGTGTCAAACGTGGGCGCTAGCATGAATTGCAACCTTCCAGTGGAAGGGAAGGGGTCCAGAGCTTACCTACAAGATGGGAGCCCCTTCCTCCGGACGTCACGGACGGCGGCCTAGTTCTCTTAACAGCGAGAAGCCGCCCGGCACCGTAAGGCCACTGGGAAGCGTCATTCCCCCCTGGGGGAACGCGCTACGGAGACCACTTCCTACCGCAGGGAGGAGTTTAGTGGAGACCCACACACGGTCTCACCAGATAGGGGAGAGCACGTGGGAACATGCAGACACGAGAGGGTGTCGTGAGCAGGTGAAGTACACCTGGGAGAGGTCATGGGCCATCAATTGAGAGCCATACATGAGAAGACAACAGACGGAACCGCGGAGTGCTTAGTGATGGATGGAATGCCTACTCTTCGCCCACGTGGGGGAAGAGGGGAGGCTGGATAGCACCACGTCTCACCTGTGGAGGGGTGCTATGGCAGGCGTATGCCCACCGGCTGCCGGACTTACCTGGCGGTGTCTCGTAAGACTCTGGCAGATACCGGTTCCACGCGGAGGCTGTAGAACCTCGCGAAGGTGCTGGGCGTAGCCCAACCCGCAGCTCTACATTTGTCTGCCAGAGGGGCGCCCTGCGCCAGTGCCCACGAGGAGGCCACACCCCTGGTGGAGTGTGCCCTCACTGCAAGCGGGCACGGGAGATCCTGCGATCGTTAAGCCATAGTGATGGCGTCCACGATCCGGTGCGCCAACCTCTGTTTGGAGACAGCCCTCCCCTTGTGCTGACCTCCCAAAACAGACAAAAAAGCTGCTCAGAGCTCCTGAAGCTCTGCGTGCGGTCCAAGCAGAGGCGCAGTGCGCACACTGGACACAACACGGAAGGGGTTGGGTCTTCCTCACCAGAAGGGAGCGCCTGCAGGTTCACATTTTACATTTACATTTAGTCATTTAGCAGACGCTTTTATCCAAAGCGACTTACAGATGAGGAAACATTGGAAGCAATTATAACGACATAAGCAACGAAAATACATAAGTGCATCAAACTAGTCCATTAAAGCCTAGCACAGTATAAAAGCTAAGAACAAGGTGGTGAAGCTAAGGTTCACCACCTGGTCCCGAAAGGGAGTGGTGGGAACTTCGGGCACGTAGCCAGGCCGGGGTCTCAGGATAACGTGAGATTGACCAGGCCCGAACTCTAGGCAATCCGTGGCCACGAAAAATGCATGTAGGTCCCCTACCCTCTTGGCGAGCGCCGCTAGGAGAGCCGTCTTCATCGAGAGACGAGAAAGAGGGGGGTTCGAAGGGGGGCCTCTGGAGGCCCGCCAGGACCACATTGGGGTCCCAAGAGGGAACGGAGCGCGGACGGGCCGGTTTCAGCCTTCTCGCGCCCCTCAGGAACCCAATGACCAGGTCGTGCTGTCCCAGAGACTTCCCACTAACTGGTTCGTGATGAGCGGCAATTGCGGCTACACACACTTTCAGCGTGGAAGGGGAGAGATTGTTCTCAAGTCTCGACTGCAGGAAGGACAGCACGCTCCCGATCGAGCATATCCGTGGGTCTTCTCCACGAGAAGAGCACCAGGACGAGAAGAGGCGCCACTTAAAAGCGTATAACCGCCTCGTGGCCGGGGCCCTAGCCTGAACAATGGTCTCTACCACCGCTGGGGATAGACCACTCAGGATCTCCTCGTCCCGTCCAGGGGCCAGACATGGAGGTTCCAGAGGTCTGGTCTCGGATGCGACAACGTGCCCTTCCCCTGAGAAAGAAGGTCCTTCGTCAGGGGAATCTGCCAGGGGGGAGTTGTCGTCAGGAGCATTAGCTCCGAGAACCGAGTCCGGTTGGGCCAGTAAGGCGCAACTAGTAGCACTTGATGCTCCTCTTCCCTGACCTTGCACAGGACGTGTGCAATGAGGCTCACTGGGGGGAAGGCGTACTTCCGCTTGTCCCGCGGCCAGCTGTGCGCCAAGGCATCCGTGCCGAGGGGGGCCTCGGTCAGGGAGTACCAAAGCGGGCAATGGGTGGTGTCCAGGGAGGCGAACAGGTCCACCTGTGCCTGCCCGAACTGCACCCAAATGAGCTGGACTGCGCGGGGGTGGAGCCGCCACTCTCCACGGGGCGTCGACTGACGAGAGAGCGCATCGGCTGTCTGGTTCAGGTCGCCCGGGATGTGAGTGGCTAACAGGGACTTCGTCACCTGCTGGCTCCACAGGAGGAGGCGTCGGGCGAGTTGCGATAGCTGCCGTGAACGAATACCACCCTGTCGGTTGATATACACCACAGCAGTCGTGCTGTCCGACCGGACCAGCACGTGCTTGTCCTGCACGAGGGGAAGGAACCTCCTCAGTGCAAGCAGCACCGCCAACAACTCTAGGCGATTGATATGCCAGCGCAGGCGGGGGCCCGTCCAGAGACCCGACACTGCGTGCCCGTTGCACAGAGCACCCCAACCCTGCAGGGAGGCGTCGGTCGTCACCACGACGCGCCTCGAAACCTGCCCAAGAGGGACCCCTGTCCGCAAAAAGGTCATTGAAGACCATGGGGTTAGGGTGCGCCGGCAGAAGGGCGTGATCGGGACGCGCCTGCTGCCGGTGTGCCACGCACTCCAAGGAACTCTGCTCTGTAGCCAGTGCTGTAGCGGTCTCATGTGCATCAACCCGAGGGGGACCACCCCCGCCGAGGACGCCATGTGTCCCAGGAGCCTCTGAAAACGTTTCAGGGGGACCGCTGGCTGCTGCCTGAAGCTCCTCAGGCAGGTCAGCACCGACTGGGCACGCTCGGAAGAAAGACGTGCCATCATGGAGACAGAGTCGAGTTCCATACCGAGGAAAAGGATGCTCTGCACAGGGGAGAGCTTGCTCTTCTCTCGGTTCACCTGTAACCCCAAATGGTCTAGGTGCCGGAGCACCAGGTCCCTGTGTGTACACAACAGATCTCGTGAGTGCGCCAAGATGAGCCAGTCGTCGAGATAGTTGAGTATGCGCACCCCCTGCTCCCTGAGGGGAGTGAGGGCGGCCTCCACGACCTTCGTAAAGACTCGAGGAGACAGGGACAGACCAAATGGGAGGACGCGGTACTGATATGCCTGTCCCTCGAAAGCGAACCGTAGGAACGGCCGGTGACGAGGGAGGATGGACACATGGAAGTACGCGTCCTTCAGGTCGATCGCCATGAACCAATCCTGACGCCTGACGGATGTCAGAATGCGCTTCTGCATTAGCATCCTGAACGGCAGCTTGTGTAGGTGCTTGTTCAGGGTACGCAGGTCCAAGATGGGGCGCAACCCGCCACTTTTCTTGGGGACAATGAAATACGGGCTGTAAAACCCGGAGTACATCTCGGCCAGAGGGACGAGCTCGATCGCCCCCTTCGCCAGAAGGGTAGCGACCTCGGCCCGAAGCACGGGAGCATCTACTCCCACTGATGTGAAGAGGATGCCCCGAAACTTGGGTGGGCGCCTGGCGAACTGAATCGCATAGCCGAGACGGATCGTTCTCTCTTGCCACCGTGCTGGTCTGGGAAGAGCCAACCAGGCTCCCAGGGACCGAGACAGGGGGACCAAAGGTCTGATTCATTGCCCCCGTGGGGGGTGGTTCGATGGCTGGCAGTACGGCTCCCTCGCCGTGGGGGGAACCCCGGGGAGGAGAGCGGCTCTGCCGAGGTGCCTGTCGGGCGACATCGCGGCATACCGCACCGTCTGACTGAGGGTGCTGGTGGCCACTGAGAGTTATACCCAAGCGTGTGTCTCGCCGGAACACAACATGGGGTTGCCGAGCACCGTCCTGCGGAGGGTGAGAGCGGCTGTGAGAAAGACCCAGGGAGAGAGAAAGCTCTTTCTGCGAGAATGTGGGAGCCAGGCCCTGAAAAGGGCCCGGCTGGTGTTGCTGGGACGGGGCAGGCACCGTCCGACCCTCTAGCGATGTAGCAATGTAGTTGCCAGGGTCGGGCCCGGTGACTCGATCTCCCTGGGTTCACCCCGTCAGGAACGCTTCTGCTTCCGCGGAGGTTGGTGACGGGATGGTGCTCTCCTCGACGACGTCCTTCTCCGGGAGGCCCCCTGTGCAGGGGGCGCTGGAGCCAGAGTCTGAGTCGGCGAGGGGCGGGGCTGCTGGGGAGCAGACGCCGCGCGGGACCTCGACGGACGATAGGCGGCCGGGTCGCGGCGGGGCAGGATGTGTTTTATCACCTCCGTCTGCTTCTTTACAGTCGAGAACTGCTGGGAGAAGTCCTCGACCATATCACCAAACAGCCCACCCTGCGCGATGGGAGCGTTGAGAAAGCGAACCTTCTCAGCGTCCCGCATCTGCGCAAGGTTCAACCAGAGGTGTCTCTCCTGGACCACTAATGTGGACATCGTACGACCCAGGGCTCGCGCAGTCACCTTTGTCGCCCGGAGAGCGAGGTCAGTGGCGGTGCGGAGTTCCTGCATAATCCCTGGGTCGGACTTTCCCTCGTGCAACTCCTTCAACGCCTTGGCCTGATGGACCTGCAGGATGGCCATAGCGTGAAGAGCCGAGGCAGCTTGACCCGCAGCGTTGTAAACCTTCGACACCAGCGATGCCGAAAACTTACAAGCCTTGGAAGGGAGCCTTGGTCGATCTCTCCAGGTGGCAGCTGTCTGCGGGCACAGGTGCACCGCGACTGCATGTTCCACCTGAGGGATGTCGACGTAGCCCTTAGCTGCCCCGTCATCGAGGGAAGTCAGGGCGACCGAGCTAGTCTGACGTGCACGCGCCGAAAAGGGGGCGTTCCAGGTCCGACTGAGCTCCTCATGCACCTCCGGGAAGAATGGTACCGGCGCCGACCATGGCTTAGAGTCACGGCCGGTCCCCAGATACCACGTGTCCAACCGCGAGCGTTGGGGAAGAGGCGGTGCGGTGCACTGCAGCCCAATACTCGCGGCGGCCCGGGAAAGCATGGTTGACATCTCAACGTCCGCTTCGTCCTGAGCTCGACCCCCCGGAGGGGGAAGCTCTAAGGACTCGTCGGGGTCGGATGCCAAGAGGTCGCCCTCCGATGCTGCGAGCGACATCTCATCGTCGTCGTCACGCCCCGTGTCCGAGTACGTGACGGAGGAACAATGCGGCGTACCGCCTTTTCCGGGACGGTCAGACGAGCGAGGCGGGCGTGAACGGTCCGCGAGCCGATGGCTGACGGATTGAGGCTCACGGTAATTCCCCGATCACCCTCGGTGCTCGCCGAAGCGGACGGCAGGGCTGATGCCACTGCTGCCGCAGCACGGGAAGCACTCGAGGTGGCGGCTGATTCTCGGAAGAACGCAGCTACCCGTGAACGCAACGTCTGAATTACCATCCGCCCGCAGTGCGGGCAAGATGTATCCACAAACGCTGCCTCAGCGTGCTGGAGTCCCAGACACACGAGGCAGACATCGTGTCCGTCCCCTTCCTCGATGAGTGCGCCGCACCCACGAGCACAGCGGGACATGCCGCGCTGGAAAAAACTCTAAGCCCTGAAAAGGGCTCGCTCTTTAGAGAGATGCCTTGGAGGTTGCCGAGACTCCCAGGGGAAGTCACAGGAACAGGGACAGTCCGCTGCACCACGTCGTAAGACCAGCAACACGTAGATATTTTCTGCGAAGTCGTCAGCATGAGATGCGAAGGCTCCGAAGAACAAAAGGTGAATGAATGCGGCACGCCGGCTCCCTTTTATACCCGGATATCCGGTGGCGGAGCCCGGCATGCAAATTTCATTCGCCAATTTTCATTGGCCTGTTCAAGTCAGTCAGAGAAGGTAGGTTCTCAAGTCAAACCCCATTCTGTCGACACAACGTCGAGAGACCGACAGAAAGGGAACAGTGCCCTACCAACGCTGTTTACAGTGGAGATGGGCAGCTGTTGACCTTAACTGGGGATGTCGTTGAACGGTGGAAGGAGTACTTTGAGGATCTCCTCAATCCTGCCGTCACGTCTTCCATTGAGGAAGCAGAGGCTGAGGGCTCAGAGGTGGACTCGTCCATCACCCAAGCCGAAGTCACTGAGGTAGTCAAGAAACTCCTCGGTGGCAAGGCACCGGGGTTGGATGAGATTCGCCCTGAGTACCTCAAGTCTCTGGATGTTGTGGGGCTGTCTTGGCTGACACGCCCCTGCAGCATTGCGTGGCGGTCGGGAACAGTGCCTCTGGGATGGCAGACCGGGGTGTTGGACTCTCTTTTTAAGAAGGGGGACCGGAGGGTGTGTTCCAACTACAGGGGGATCACACTTCTCAGCCTCCCCGGGAAAGTCTATGCCAGAGTACTGGAGAAGAGAATACGGCCGATAGTAGATCCTTGGATTCAGGAGGAACAGTGTGGTTTTCATCCAGGCCATGGAACCCTGGACCAGCTCAACACCCTCTACAGGGTGCTGGAGGGTTCATGGGAGTTTGCCCTACCAATCCACATGTGTTTTGTGGATTTGGAGAAGGCATTCGACTGTGTCCCTTGCGGCGTCCTGTGTAGGGGGGCAACGACCTCAAAATAGATTAGAGCTCTCTAACTGGAGAGTCTGACCATGTGAAGAAACTGCTGGAAAAAGATCCAATGCTGCTATCAGGAACTCATGTCATGGAGGGTTCTGGAAAAATGGTGGTCACTGTTGTAGGAGTCAATTCCCAAACTGGAATCATCTTCACGTTACTGGGAATGGAAGATGATGATGATGAGGGACTCCCACTGGCCGTAACCATCTCGCTGGCTTATTCTGTCAAAAAAATGATGAAAGATTACAATTTGGTGAGGCATCTAGACGCATATGAAACCATGGGCAATGCAACAGCCGTCTGTTCGGATAAGACGGGGACTCTGACCATGAACAGAAGGAAAGTTGTCCAGGTCCATGACAAGCACTACAGGAAGGTCCCTGAACCCGATGTCATTTCTGCCAACATAACGGACCTACTCATTCTGGGCATCAGTGTCAACTGCGCTTATACCACCAAAATCATGTCCCCTGAAAAGGAAGGAGGCCTAAATCGTCAGGGGGGTAACAAAACCAAATGTTCATTGCTGGGCTTAACCTTGGATCTGAAAAAAGACTATCAAGCAATTCGCAATGAAATCCCTGAAGAGAAACTTTACAAAGTCTACACCTTCAACTCCGTCAGGAAATCCATGAGCACTGTGCTAAAGAACGCTGACGGAAGCTTCCGGATGTTCAGCAAAGGAGCCTCAGAAATTCTGCTGAAGAAGTGTTTTAAAATCCTGACCGCTACGGGCGAGGCAAAGGTTATTCGTCCCAGGGATAGAGACGACATGGTGATGAGAGTGATCGAACCCATGGCTTCAGAGGGCTTGAGGACCATCTGTCTGGCTTAAAGGGACTTCCCTGCCTCGGAAGAGGAACCAGACTGGGATAACGAGAGTGAAATTCTTAGCAGGCTCACATGAATTTGCGTGGTGGGCATTGAAGACCCTGTCAGACCTGAGGTTCCTGATGCCATTAAAAAATGCCAGCATTCTTGTATCACGGTCCGCATGGTCACCGGGGACAACCTCAACACTGCCCCCGCTATAGCAACTAAATGTGGCATCCTGCAGCTGGGGGATGACTTCCTCTGCATTGAGGGCAAAGAGTTTAACCGTCGGATCCGTAATGAAAAGGGAGAGATCGAACAGGAACGAATTGACAAGATATGGCCGAAAATCAGAGTCCTGGCAAGATCTTCACCTACAGATAAACATACATTAGTGAAAGGTATTATTGACAGCACTGTCTTGGAGCAAAGGCAAGTTGTGGCGGTGACAGGGGATGGTACTAATGATGGCCCCGCCCTAAAAAAAGCAGATGTCGGGTTTGCCATGGGCATCGCCGGCACAGATGTGGCTAAAGAAGCCTCGGACATCATCCTTACCGACGACAACTTCAGCAGCATCGTGAAGGCAGTCATGTGGGGGAGGAACATGTATGACAGCATTTCAAAATTCCTTCAGTTCCAGCTCACCTTCAATGTGGTGGCTGTGATCGTGGCCTTTACTGGAGCTTGCATCACACAGGATTCTCCTTTGAAAGCCGTACAGATGTTATAGGTGAATCTCATTATGGATACGTTTGCTTCTTTGGCCTTGGCCACCGAACCCCCCACTGAATCTCTTCTGCTGAGGAAGCCTTATGGCCGCAATAAGCCCCTCATCTCGAGAACGATGATGAAGATAATATTGGGTCACGGTGTCTACCAGCTCACTATCATCTTTACTCTCCTCTTTGCCGGTGAGAAGATAATCGACATAGACATCTTCTACATGCTCCCCCATCTGAGCACTACACTATCGTATTTAACACTTTTGTATTGATGCAGCTGTTTAATGAAATCAACGCATGGAAGACCCACGGAGAACGCAATGTTTTCGAAGGCATTTTCAACAACTTGATCTTCTGTAGCATCGTCTTTGGGACTTTTATTATTCAGTTTGTGATTGTATAGTTTGGAGGAAAACCATTTAGCTGCGTTTGGCTTAACGTTGAACAATTGCTGTGGTGTACCTTCTTGGGCTTTGGGTCTCTACTTTGGGGACAGGTCATCTCCACCATCCCCACGAGCCGGCAAAAGTTCTTGAAGACGGCGGATCACGGAACGCAAAAAGAAGAAATCCCAGACGATGAGCTGGAATACCAGGACAAAATAGACCACGCCGAGCGAGAGCTCCACAGGGGACAGATCCTCTGGTTCAGAGGCCTCAACCGCATACAGACTCAGATCCGAGTGGTGAATGCGTTCCGCAGCTCGCTGTCACCCTATGAGGGCTTGGAAAAGCCAGAGTCCCGCAGCTTCATCCATAACTTTATGACCCACCCGGAGTTCCGGATAGAGAGACTCGGAGCCTCACATCCCCCTCATCGATGACACGGACGCAGAGGACGACGCCCCCACTAAGAGAAATGCTTCCTGAGACCGAGAAATGCGGACAAATGAAATAAGAGAATTTTTCAGAGACTGCTGTATTTTCAGGAAAAAGGGTGTTTCTATGGAAACTGAACTATTTTTGCCTGCAAGTTTTATTTGTTATATATTTGTGGATACATAGAACCTTCTAGCCAAATAGATAACACTAAGGCTTGTATAGCAATGAGCAGAGGTATTGAGGTCCATTGGAGATTTTTAATTGGACAGATGAGGGGAGGGGCTGTAGACAAGGATCTCTATCCATACATCTCCTTGCATACTCACTACATCACCCCTTAAAGTCATTTTAGAATTTTTATTTGTAACAGTCACTTGAGCAACATCAAATTCCCTTTGCATTATTGTATAAGTTGAGAAGGTGAGGCCACAAAAGGCCAGATGATGAATACATCTGTACTTAACTATTTTAAATGGTCCACAGTCACTTAAACAATGACATTAAGTTCCTGGTAGTGTATCATAAAGTTTGTTTACTCAGGCTGCAATGAATGCAATGATTGAAAACATTTTAACTAAAGATGTTGTCTTTAGGTAGCAAATTGTTGTCTCGTTTAAAAGTAAAAAATAAAGGAAGGAAAAATGTGTGAATTGCTTAAAAAAAAACCTACATCCACACCACCCTGAGCACGCCTACTCTCATCTGATCTCGGAAGCCAAGCAGGGTCGGGCCTGGTCAGTACTTGGAACGGAGACCGCCTGGGAATACCAGGTGCTGTAAGAATTTCACAAGGTGCTCTTTTGCGACTCTTTCGTCATGGGTCGAGCTCAGGCCTACAATTTTCGCTTACGGCCACACCACCCTGAGCACGCCAGCTCTCGTCTGACCTCGGAAGCCAAGCAGGGTCGGGCCTGGTCAGTACTTGGATGGGAGACCGCCTGGGAATACCAGGTGGTGTAAGCTTTAACACAAAGTGGTCTTATGGCCACTTTCTTCATGGCTTGGGCGTACAGCTTTTGCTTACGGCCACACCACCCTGAGCACGCCCGCTCTCGTCTGATCTCAGAAGCCAAGCAGGGTCGGGCCTGGTCAGTACTTGGATGGGAGACTGCCTCGGAATACCAGGTGCTGTGAGCTTTAACACTAAGTGGTCTTATGGCTGCTTTCTTTATGGGTCGAGCTCGGGCATACATTTTTCGCTTACGGCCACACCACCCTGAGCACAACCGCCCTCATCTGATCTCGGAAGCCAAGCAGGGTCGGGCCTGGTCAGTAATTGGATGGGAGACCGCCTGGGAATACCAGGTGCTGTACGCTTTAACACAAAGTGGTCTTATGGAACCGACAGATGGGGTTCGCTTCTGAGAACCTATCATCTTCTTACTATTTTGAAAAGGCCAATGAAATTGGCGAATGAAATTTGCATGCCGGGCTCCGCCCCCGGATATCCGGGTATAAAAGGGGAGCCGGCGTGCTCATTCATTCACGTATGTAACCTCTGTTCCTCTGTTCCCATCGTTGTGGCATGAGGGACACAACGTCTCATTCCCTCCATCAGGGAACAGAGGTTACATACGTAACCGAGACGTTCCCTTTCTGTCGGTCTCTCGACGTTGTGTCGAACCGACAGATGGGGTTCCTATTGAAAACGCCACAGCACTAAGCCGTGTCACAATCTCTAGCGAAGCAATGTTGACCGGCCTGGGCGAGCCAAACGTGAGCGCTATCGCGAAATTTCTAACCTTCCAGTGGGCAGGCAGGGGCTCCCAGAGCTTTTGGCAAAGATGAGTAGCCCCTGCCCTCGGCCACCACAGACGGAGGCCTTGTTCTCTAAACGAAGAGGGCTACTGGGTAAGCGCTGTTCCCTCAATGTGGACGTGCGCTACGGAGACTACTTCCCACCATAGGGGGGAATACAGTGGAGACACCAACATGGTCTCACCAAATAGGGGAGAACTCATGGGAGGTATGTGCGGAATGCCGCAAGGTGGATGTCCACCTGGGGGAGGTCATGGGTTGCCACGAGGGGAACCATCTCATGACGACATCTCAGACGGAACCACTCTAGTGGGGGGTTACTATGTGTGGGGCACTAGGTCCGGTTAGAGCTATATGTAATAACTCAGCTTGATACCCGGCCATAGGCGGCAGGGCTGCTCCGCCGAGCCCGCCGCCCTGAGTGCTTGTTGATGGATGGACGGACTGCCTATTCTTCACCCTTTGGGAAAGAAGGGAGGCAGCCCATAGCGCACTGATCCACCTAAGAAGGGGAATGGCGCTATGTGCAGGCGTACGCCCTACGACCGCTGTTCCCTTTCTGTCGGTCTCTCGACGTTGTGTCGACAGAATGGGGTTTGACTTGAGAACCTACCTTCTCTGACTGACTTGAACAGGCCAATGAAAATTGGCGAATGAAATTTGCATGCCGGACTCCGCCCCCGGATATCCGGGTATAAAAGGGAGCCGGCGTGCCGCATTCATTCACCTTTTGTTCTTCGGAGCCTTCGCATCTCATGCTGACGACTTCGCAGAAAAATTCTACGTGTTGCTGGTCTTACGACGTGGTGCAGCGGACTGTCCCTGTTCCTGTGACTTCCCCTGGGCGTCTCGGCAACCTCCAAGGCATCTCTCTAAAGAGCGAGCCCTTTTCAGGGCTTAGAGTTTTTTCCAGCGCGGCATGTCCCGCTGTGCTCGTGGGTGCGGCGCACTCATCGAGGAAGGGGACGGACACGATGTCTGCCTCGTGTGTCTGGGACTCCAGCACGCTGAGGCAGCGTTTGTGGATACATCTTGCCCGCACTGCGGGCGGATGGTAATTCAGACGTTGCGTTCACGGGTAGCTGCGTTCTTCCGAGAATCAGCCGCCACCTCGAGTGCTTCCCGTGCTGCGGCAGCAGTGGCATCAGCCCTGCCGTCCGCTTCGGCGAGCACCGAGGGTGATCGGGGAATTACCGTGAGCCTCAATCCGTCAGCAATCGGCTCGCGGACCGTTCACGCCCGCCTCGCTCGTCTGACCGTCCCGGAAAAGGCGGTACGCCGCCTTTTTCCTCCGTCATGTACTCGGACACGGGGCGTGACGACGACGATGAGATGTCGCTCGCAGCATCGGAGGGCGACCTCTTGGCATCCGACCCCGACGAGTCCTTAGAGCTTCCCCCTCCGGGGGGTCGAGCTCAGGACGAAGCGGACGTTGAGATGTCAACCATGCTTTCCCGGGCCGCCGCGAGTATTGGGCTGCAGTGCACCGCACCGCCTCTTCCCCAACGCTCGCGGTTGGACACGTGGTATCTGGGGACCGGCCGTGACTCTAAGCCACGGTCGGCGCCGGTACCATTCTTCCCGGAGGTGCATGAGGAGCTCAGTCGGACCTGGAACGCCCCCTTTTCGGCGCGTGCACGTCAGACTAGCTCGGTCGCCCTGACTTCCCTCGATGACGGGGCAGCTAAGGGCTACGTCGACATCCCTCAGGTGGAACGTGCAGTCGCGGTGCACCTGTGCCCGCAGACAGCTGCCACCTGGAGAGATCGACCAAGGCTCCCTTCCAAGGCTTGTAAGTTTTCGGCATCGCTGGTGTCGAAGGCTTACAACGCTGCGGGTCAAGCTGCCTCGGCTCTTCATGCTATGGCCATCCTGCAGGTCCATCAGGCCAAGGCGTTGAAGGAGTTGCACGAGGGAATGTCCGACCCAGGGATAATGCAGGAACTCCGCACCGCCACTGACCTCGCTCTTCGGGCGACAAAGGTGACGGCGCGAGCCCTGGGTCGTACGATGTCCACACTGGTGGTCCAGGAGAGACACCTTTGGCTAAACCTTGCGCAGATGCGGGAGGCTGAGAAGGTTCGCTTTCTCGACGCCCCCATCGCGCAGGGTGGGCTGTTTGGTGATACGGTCGAGGACTTCTCTCAGCAGTTCTCGACGGTAAAGAAGCAGACGGAGGCGATTAAGCATATCCTGCCCCGCCGCGACCCGGCCGCCTATCGTCCGTCGAGGTCCCGCGCGGCGTCTGCTTCCCAGCAGCCCCGCCCCTCTTCGAGTCAGACTCCGGCCCCAGCGCCCCCTGCACAGGCGGCCTCCCGGAGAAGGACGTCGAAGAGGAGAGCACCATCCCGTCACCAACCTCCGCGGAAGCAGAAGCGTTCCTGACGGGGTGAACCCAGGGAGATCGAGGTCACCGGGCCCGACCCTGGCAACTACATCGCTAGAGGGTCGGACTGGGACGGTGACTGCCCTTTACAGGGCCTGGTGCCCATATTCTCACAGAAAGAGCTTTCTCTCTCCCTGGGTCTTTCTCACAGCCGCTCTCACCCTCCGCAGGACGGTGCTCGGCAACCCCACGTTGTGTTTCGGCGAGACACACGGTTGGGTATACTCTCAGTGGCCACCAGCACCCTCAGTCAGACGGTGCGGTATGCCGCGATATCGCCCGACAGGCACCTCGGCAGAGCCGCTCTCCTCCCCGGGGTCCCCCCCGCGTCGAGGGAGCCGTACTGCCAGCCATCGAACCACCCCCCACGGGGGCAATGACTCAGATCGAACCTCTGGTCCCCCTGTCTCGGTACCTGGGAGCCTGGTTGGCTCTTCCCAGACCAGCACGGTGGCTAGAGAGAACGATCCGTCTCGGCTATGCGATTCAGTTCGCCAAGCGCCCACCCAAGTTTCGGGGCATCCTCTTCACATCAGTGGGAGTAGATGCTCCCGTGCTTCGGGCCGAGGTCACTACCCTTCTGGCGAAGGGGGCGATCGAGCTCGTCCCTCTGGCCGAGATGTACTCCGGGTTTTACAGCCCGTATTTCATTGTCCCCAAGAAAAGTGGCGGGTTGCGCCCCATCTTGGACCTGCGTACCCTGAACAAGCACCTACACAAGCTGCCGTTCAGGATGCTAACGCAGAAGCGCATTCTGACGTCCGTCAGGCGTCAGGATTGGTTCATGGCGATCGACCTGAAGGACGCGAACTTCCATGTGTCCATCCTCCCTCGTCACCGGCCGTTCCTACGGTTCGCTTTCGAGGGACAGCCATATCAGTACCGCGTCCTCCCATTTGGTCTGTCCCTGTCTCCTCGAGTCTTTACGAAGGTCGTGGAGGCCGCCCTCACTCCCCTCAGGGAGCAGGGGGTGCGCATACTCAACTATCTCGACGACTGGCTCATCTTGGCGCACTCGCGAGATCTGTTGTGTACACACAGGGACCTGGTGCTCCGGCACCTAGACCAGTTGGGGTTACAGGTCAACCGAGAGAAGAGCAAGCTCTCCCCTGTGCAGAGCATCCTTTTCCTCGGTATGGAACTCGACTCTGTCTCCATGATGGCACGTCTTTCTTCCGAGCGTGCCCAGTCGGTGCTGACCTGCCTGAGGAGCTTCAGGCAGCAGCCAGCGGTCCCCCTGAAACGTTTTCAGAGGCTCCTGGGACACATGGCGTCCTCGGCGGGGGTGGTCCCCCTCGGGTTGATGCACATGAGACCGCTACAGCACTGGCTACAGAGCAGAGTTCCTTGGAGTGCGTGGCACACCGGCAGCAGGCGCGTCCCGATCACGCCCTTCTGCCGGCGCACCCTAACCCCATGGTCTTCAATGACCTTTTTGCGGACAGGGGTCCCTCTTGGGCAGGTTTCGAGGCGCGTCGTAGTGACGACCGACGCCTCCCTGCAGGGTTGGGGTGCTGTGTGCAACGGGCACGCAGTGTCGGGTCTCTGGACGGGCCCCCGCCTGCGCTGGCATATCAATCGCCTAGAGTTGTTGGCGGTGCTGCTTGCACTGAGGAGGTTCCTTCCCCTCGTGCAGGACAAGCACGTGCTGGTCCGGTCGGACAGCACGACTGCTGTGGCGTATATCAACCGACAGGGTGGTATTCGTTCACGGCAGCTATCGCAACTCGCCCGACGCCTCCTCCTGTGGAGCCAGCAGGTGACAAAGTCCCTGTTAGCCACTCACATCCCGGGCGACCTGAACCAGACAGCCGATGCGCTCTCTCGTCAGTCGACGCCCCGTGGAGAGTGGCGGCTCCACCCCCGCGCAGTCCAGCTCATTTGGGTGCAGTTCGGGCAGGCACAGGTGGACCTGTTCGCCTCCCTGGACACCACCCATTGCCCGCTTTGGTACTCCCTGACCGAGGCCCCCCTCGGCACGGATGCCTTGGCGCACAGCTGGCCGCGGGACAAGCGGAAGTACGCCTTCCCCCCAGTGAGCCTCATTGCACACGTCCTGTGCAAGGTCAGGGAAGAGGAGCATCAAGGGCTACTAGTTGCGCCTTACTGGCCCAACCGGACTTGGTTCTCGGAGCTAATGCTCCTGACGACAACTCCCCCCTGGCAGATTCCCCTGACGAAGGACCTTCTTTCTCAGGGGAAGGGCACGTTGTGGCATCCGAGACCAGACCTCTGGAACCTCCATGTCTGGCCCCTGGACGGGACGAGGAGATCCTGAGTGGTCTACCCCCAGCGGTGGTAGAGACCATTGTTCAGGCTAGGGCCCCGGCCACGAGGCGGTTATACGCTTTTAAGTGGCGCCTCTTCTCGTCCTGGTGCTCTTCTCGTGGAGAAGACCCACGGATATGCTCGATCGGGAGCGTGCTGTCCTTCCTGCAGTCGAGACTCGAGAACAATCTCTCCCCTTCCACGCTGAAGGTGTATGTAGCCGCAATTGCCGCTCATCACGAACCAGTTAGTGGGAAGTCTCTGGGACAGCACGACCTGGTCATTGGGTTCCTGAGGGGCGCGAGAAGGCTGAAACCGGCCCGTCCGCGCTCCGTTTCCCTCTTGGGACCCCAATGTGGTCCGGGCGGGCCTCCAGAGGCCCCCCTTCGAGCCCCCCGGAGTTGCCGCTCTTTCTCGTCTCTCGATGAAGACGGCTCTCCTAGCGGCTCTCGCCAAGAGGGTAGGGGACCTACATGCATTTTTCGTGGCCACGGATTGCCTAGAGTTCGGGCCTGGTCAATCTCACGTTATCCTGAGACCCCGGCCTGGCTACGTGCCCGAAGTTCCCACCACTCCCTTTCGGGACCAGGTGGTGAACCTGCAGGCGCTCCCTTCCGGGGAGGAAGACCCAACCCCTTCCGTGTTGTGTCCAGTGTGCGCACTGTGCCTCTGCTTGGACCGCACGCAGAGCTTCAGGAGCTCTGAGCAGCTTTTTTGGTCTGTTTTGGGAGGTCAGCACAAGGGGAGGGCTGTCTCCAAACAGAGGTTGGCGCACTGGATCGTGGACGCCATCACTATGGCTTAACGATCGCAGGATCTCCCGTGCCCGCTTGCAGTGAGGGCACACTCCACCAGGGGTGTGGCCTCCTCGTGGGCACTGGCGCAGGGCGCCCCTCTGGCAGACAAATGTAGAGCTGCGGGTTGGGCTACGCCCAGCTCCTTCGCGAGGTTCTACAGCCTCCGCGTGGAACCGGTATCTGCCAGAGTCTTACGAGACACCGCCAGGTAAGTCCGGCAGCCGGTGGGCGTACGCCTGCGATAGCACCCCTCCACAGGTGAGACGTGGTGCTATCCAGCCTCCCCTCTTCCCCCCACGTGGGCGAAGAGTAGGCATTCCATCCATCACTAAGCACTCCTCGGCGGCGGGCTCGGCGGAGCAGCCCTGCCCCCCTTGGCCTGTTTCTGAGCCCTAGCAGTGACTCAAACAAGGCCTAGTGCTCCACACGTAGTAATCCCCCCACAGGGCGGTTCCGTCTGTTGTCTTCTCATGAATGGCTCTCAATCGATGGCCCATGACCTCTCCCAGGTGTACTTCACCTGCTCGCGACACCATCTCGTGTCTGCATGTCTCCCACGTGCTCTCCCCTATCCGGTGAGACCGTGTGTGAATCTCCACTAAAGCTCCTCCCTGCGGTAGGAAGTGGTCTCCGTAGCGCGTTCCCTCAGGGGGGAATGACGCTTCCCAGTGGCCCTTACGGTGCCGGGCGGCTTTTCGCTGTTAAGAGAACTAGGCCGCCGTCCGTGACGGCCGGAGGAAGGGGCTCCCATCTTGTAGGTAAGCTCTGGACCCCTCCCCTTCCACTGGAAGGTTGCAATTCATGCTAGCGCCGACGTTTGACACGCCCAGGCCAGTCAACGTCGCTTCGCGAGGAATTGTGACGCGGCACAGCGCTGTGGCGTTTTCCGAGGAACCCCATTCTGTCGACACAACGTCGAGAGACCGACAGAAAGGGAATGTCTCGGTTACGTATGTAACCTCCGTTCCCTGATGGAGGGAACGAGACGTTGTGTCCTTCATGCCACAACGTTGGCCGCCCGCTGCAGCAGTCGGGGCAAGATCCTCAGGCTCCTCAGCACAAAAGGTGAATGAATGCGGCACGCCGGCTCCCTTTTATACCCGGATATCCGGGGGCGGAGTCCGGCATGCAAATTTCATTCGCCAATTTTCATTGGCCTGTTCAAGTCAGTCAGAGAAGGTAGGTTCTCAAGTCAAACCCCATTCTGTCGACACAACGTCTCGTTCCCTCCATCAGGGAACGGAGGTTACATACGT
Organism: Barbatula barbatula; assembly: GCF_947034865.1. Classification (NCBI taxonomy): domain Eukaryota; kingdom Metazoa; phylum Chordata; class Actinopteri; order Cypriniformes; family Nemacheilidae; genus Barbatula; species Barbatula barbatula. The sequence continues at coordinate 243,548 of NC_136787.1, forward strand.
AACCGAGACGTTTGTGTGTGTTGAAAAGCCATGTACCCGTGTTTAGTAAACTGACACGAGCCATTAGACTATTGACCAAATTCCATTAGTTGCCATAGCAATCACACATTTGTGTGCAAGTGTATGCAAGTGTAATTCCACATGGAAAGGGGAAACCGGAAAGTCCGGCATAAGACGCATTACCTTCTACTAACACTAGAGGCCAGTTTGTCTTAAAGTGTCTAACACATCTCCTGTCATCCCTGCCTGACTTTTCCCTTTCATTGGGAAAAAACTTTATCTTGTGTACAGCTTACAGTCTCTTTCATTTGATTTGTCTGATTTCAATCTATTTTTTATTTCCTGTTTATTTCACAGTGTACTTTATTCAAGCTTATTTATTTTTATTATATACAAATTATAATGATGGTACCAAGAGCTACAGTAGGAGATCAAAATCACAGACTTGAGCGCAGAGAGTCGTCGGAGCAGATGCCAGAAAGGAGCTGGCAGAAAGACTCCAACATGCAGAGGCTCTCTTCATAATGGCCCAGGCAGACAACAACACAATCCCAGGGCCAAGGCCTGTAAAGGCCATCTGCAAGCAGCCCATGGTGAAGTCCAAGCCATGACTCAGCAATGGAACCAAAATGAACTGAACCTTATGCATCATACCGATGAACTGAAATGCTTGCAGACTACAATGTGAGCAGACAGGAGAAAGCCACAGAATCTCTCCTGACCAACAGGCCAGCACCTAGCTGAAAGCCCAAAGCTGGAAAAGGGGGGGTGAAGGCCCCTCACTAGCCAGCCAACACAGAGGGGGCACCATCCAGATTAACCTGCAAACACACACCCTGCTTGGCCCCACAGACCCCAGCCAGGTGGCTCAGCAGATGGCTGACTACCCAGAACAGGCCCAGACACATAAAGACAGGCTTCAACTGAGGTATGGCTGAAACAAGAAGTTCCCACACACCTGACCAGCAGCTCCACGAGCATGTACACCCCATGTACATATCACAGGTGGACCCATGCCCTCTCTTCACTAGCAAATACCTGCTGAATTGTTTTGAGCCTCTAAGAGACTTTGAGCATTAATAGAATTGGGCTCAAGTACGGGAATTTCTACTTTCCAGCCAGCCAACTCGTCTGAAATGCATTGCCAGTTCACAAAAGTCAGGTATAACATCTCAACTGGTCACAAGAACTCAGTCTCAAGGTTGAACCAGCCGACAACCCAGACATTTCCTGCTTTTCATCACAGACACCAGACAGGAACTAGAGGCAGCCAACCCAGACATCAGCCTCACACTGCTCACATGCTCTCAACAGCAGCATCAGACATTCCATCTGCGGTCAAGTGCGCACGCAGTTCCCACGACAACGGCCCAGGACACCTGTGTTTTGAACTTGAAAATGGAATAACCAATGCTGAATCTGCTACTTCCTGGTTTTAGCGACTCTCACTGCCCATGGGGAGCCCTGTCAAGTGCGAGAACTTTCTACTGGACTAGACATGCCCAGAGCATCACACTCTGGTGAATAAATGACACTGTAGCACCTGCATGCACCAAAAGGGGTCACTGTATAGCTCAACACACAGTGTGACCAAGCTTTCATCCACACACATTCAATGGAATATGTGGAGCCAGGCCCACTCTGGAAGCCACACCCCCTTTTTAACGGAATAAGTCATATTTTGCAGCGTGCATACTGTGAGTACATTTACCAAAGATTTTGAACAATGTCTTAATAAAGAGCATGACAGCGGATTACCACTCCAAGGAGATGGACAGCACCCTGCACCTGCCATCAACTGCAACTGCAAGTGCTAAAGCTAAGAGCTAATTTCAATCATGTAACACCACTCACATAACCACATGACATAACACCCCAAGCTAGCTGCATCCAGGGCTACACAGAACATCACCTTCGTGAACTGTAAAAAAAAAAAACCTGCCCACTCATGTAAATGAGCACTCAAGACGGTGCCAAGTATGCACCTGCGCTCCACCACATGCCTGATTTACCCTTGCTGAATGGAGTTCCATCTGAAAGCTGAACTTGCCAACCACTGCCTTAAAATTGGTCTACACCGACAGCGTGACCAAAACGGAAAGGGGGTGACCAAACTACAGCAGAACATGGCTCTTACCACAGCCTGAGAACCCAGATGACAAGATCTGCTCTGTGCTTCACAAGCCATCCAGCGATGTTCCATTCACATCAGAACACAGAAGGTAATCATAGAGACCTGCCACCAACCTGTGATGTTTGCACACCCAATGCCTAAACACAGCAGATCCCACGCACACAAAGCCATGTGGTCGATGACACAACAGCGAGAAACTGCTCGCCCAGAGAAGGGGTTTTGTGGAAAACGACAAGCCTGTCCCACTGCAACACTTCAAAAGCCAGGGCCCAAAACACAAGTGACAGCTATCCTGATTATCCTTGAAATCCCAGTGGCTCACAAAACTCCATCACTTGCCATCACTTGGAAAGAAACATAGCAAACAATAAGCCAGTCGAGCATCAACACCTGTTCCAGACATCTAGTGTCATTACAAAGGAACAGAACATGCTCCTCTGCGGGAAAAGGTGAGAGGACATTCATAGTACACAGTGAAACTAAGGCTTTTTGTGGCAACCGATGGTTACCAAAATCCCACCCGCCCATCCCAAGCATCGCTTCTATGACTCCCGCATCACACACACAAACACTGGCTCCGCCTACAATTTAGCTTCATTTAAGCAGCCACCACCGCTCACAAGTGATGTTAAAAACCACCTTTCAACCCCACCACCTCCCTTTCACGATGTCCGAACTTGCTGCATCTGACAAGCAACATCCTCTAGTTTGTTCCTGTAACGCCATGGCTTACAGCTTTCCAGGAAAAAGGGGGGTAATGCTAAAGTGATGCCTGCCATGCACCGTGGGCCAGACACAATGGCAACACAGCCACTAACACACAAAGTGGCCTAATGCCCGGTATGCAGCGACAGAACACATCAGAAGATGTTTAGTTTGATGCCAGCTCCAACCAGCAAACTTCAAACTACACAGCCTCACTACGACGCAAAGCAGCCACCTCCCGATGGTAGGATATCAAGAAAGATTGTGTGTGACCTGTGCCCAGGTCAACAAGGGGCAACTAGGACTTTTTCTATCCCATGCCAGTTCACCAAGCGGGTAGAGTACCGCCCGGGAGCCCACGAAACAGACCACTGCAAAACAGCACACCTCTACATGTTCGCCAGGTTCCGACTGCCATCGATACCCAGCTCAGGCAGAAACGCCCATTCAAGGACGGCGATCAGCCACAGAGGTTTGGAAACCAACGAGCATACAAGCCTGACTCCATTCCCTGAATCAGCCTGTCGAGTGTAGGGAACCTACTGAACAACGAGCAGTCTGTGTTGAAGTAAGTGTGTGTTAACGTGAAAACTGGGACAGGAACAGCCCGTTTGTATCCAACCGTGTCACACCCCACACAAGTACTTAAAATTTAAATCACCAGAGCGTGACACCTGCTTTTGCCCCAGCAATCACTGCAGGAGAGGTGCACCAAGAACTGCACCAAGAAACTGCTGCCACACTGGACTGGACTTCCTGTGATTGTAGACAGGTGCTTTCCCATCATGCATAGTCAAGATGAGCAGGGGCAGAAAGGACCAATCATCAGATGTGTCCATCGCCACCAGTTTATAGACACTTGATATCTGGGCAAGAAACAAACTAATCTCAACCGAGCAGAAGTGAACTTTCTCATCACAACCAAAACTGTGAAGAGGGGGGAGGCACTACAGGCATTTGCTTGGAGGCCATCCCACCTGCTGTTTCATCCAGAACTGCCGCTGTGCATCTCTGCAGAGACGGGAAACACCCTAACCAATAGGTAGCAAGAACCAGCAAACCGGTGCAGGGGTGCTCTCCCATGATGTTCAAGCAGGAAGGGAAAGATGAACGGTACCCAAGTCAAGACAATGCCTGACCACATTGTTGGAAACATTCCCTGCCGGTATGTTGAGATGCCGGGGACAAAATAAGAACCATCCGTCAGCCCAAAGGGGGGTATGTAGGGAATGGATCATTGAGAGGAATACCATAAACCCCGCCCACTCTGGTCCTCCATCAGGGAACGGAGGTTACATATACGTAACCGAGACGTTCTTCAAGGTCGAGATGTTTTTTTTTGTCAAGGGGCCTTATAACAGCCACCTTATATGGTTTAGGCACATGTCCTAGTGTCAGAGATGAGTTAATAATGCTAAGAAGAGGATCTATAATTTCTTTGACATCTCTTTCAGTAGATTTGTAGGTATAGGGTCTAGCATGCATGTAGTTGATTTAGATGATCTAATGATTTTAGAGAGTTCATCGTGATCTATGGTAGAAAATAATCAACTAATGTAGTTATGCAAAGTGAATTAATTGACCTCAGAATCACACAGAAAGCAAGACACAGAGCAAAATCTCTTCAAGTAGCTTATATTACTGTCCATCTACTTTCTTGAACTTTGATTTGTGTTATTTTGTCGTTCTTTGTGTTGTCGTGTTAGTGAGAATGACAGACAGAAGAAAGATCCTGTCTCGCGCTGCTCTGTAGGATGACTTTAGTCACGCATTTACGACTGTATTTGCTATAAAAGTGGCGTTTTAATTTTCGTGCTTTTATCAGCTTATTTAGAAATAACACTGTGCAACATCCCCTTTTCTATTTAGGTGTTACACTGAGGGGGTTCGACAGAAATTCGACTAGTACTGAGTAAATAAAACCACTTCATTCAACAAATATTCCTTTTTTATTCAATTAGTGCATATTATAGAATTCCTCCAACAATAAACCAATATACTGTAACAAACAGTCTTTTTCTTTGAGTGGCTGTGACAAAATAATAAATGAAACTTAACGTCAATGACCAGTCCTTAGATGGGCAGAGATGATGATGATGATGATGAGATGAGATGAGTCCAGAAGGTTATTTGAGAACGACGCAATGATATACTCCAATAATCCAAATGAAGGTTAGGTGAAGTTAGTCAATGCTACAGTGAGGTAACTGATGAACATTAAAGCAATGTTCTGCGCATTCAAAAATTGGAGATAGGCCAGTTCAGAAAACGTTGAAATTTATTGATCAGAAGTCTCAAACAAACAGCAGTTTCGGTGGATTCTCAGACTCAAAAACGTCTCCACAAAGAATCGACCACCAGAAACAGCTTTACAGCTATTTATGTATTTCTCGTCGGGTCTGTTCTCCATGGCGGGGTCCAATCAGATCGTCTTCCCTTTGTCTGCATTCCAGCCAATCAGCTCACTGCCTTGTTTTTCAAACCACCATCCATCTGTAACAAATTAAATAGGAGGCCCCCCAATCCACCACATTCCATGGGGCTCCCCGTGTAATCTAATCTTTACACACACACATACCCATTTCCTGTGAAAAAAGCCCCACAGTATCAGCGCTAAATTCAATTCACATACTTGGTTATATTTTCAACATATTATGCACAGTTGGTTAACAATAATAAAATCCTAAGCATATTAAATGTAAAGGCACGTTTAAACCACAATAAGATCGTTCAGTGTACACATTTCTTCCCCAAAAATAAGATGTGGTTCATGTTACACACACACATAAGCAGATCATGCAACCCCCCACTTACTGACCACATTCCGATCTCTGGCAACATCTAGCATCTGTAGAACTCTCTGCTTCAAGCTTTTGTTCACAATCATGTCATGTAGGAAAATACATCTGATTTAAACAACATCAATCATCCATTTTTATTTCGATCCATATATTGATCTTAATTCCCACAATACCCCCAGATCCCTACCTCTTGCTTCTCAGATATATATAGTAGATCCTCCTGGCATAGTGCACTAGAGCACAACAAGAGTTGTGTTGGTCCAATAATGATAATGGCCAATAATAAAAAAGTCCTTTCTACCAAAAAAATATAGAACATCAGACATTATTCACTTCAAATACATCAATACAATATACAGTTTAACCAATACTGACTTTTGAGCACAAACTCTAAGAGTTCTCAGAAATGGCCTTCCAACAGCTAGCAGTAGCATAAAAGTTAACCATGTGGTTTCCTTCTACCAAACTGAACTGACTTGTTCATGGGTATTTCCAGGTTTATATCTGGTAGCCCTCTTGCACTAGTGCCCTCTAGCGCCTTGTATTGGCATTACGTTAAACCCAACTACTCATTTTTATTCACCAGCCAGAGGAAAACAATAAAAAACATAGGTAACGTTTTATACGGTTACATACCCCTCCCCGTGACCTTAAATTTTCCCATGGAAAATTTTTAAATTCTGGGTATGGTAAGTATCTATCTGAGTCGGATCAGACAACATAGCCACCTTGTAATTAACAGGTCCTAGCTTTTTTTCCACTCTTGCTGGGCCCTTCCATTTAGGAGAAATTTTTGCCATAAAGGCATCATCTGCTCGAGAGAGGGGATGAGTTTTTACCCATACCAAATCTCCCTCATCGAAATTCTGAGTCCTTCTTCTCAAGTCATAATACCTTCTTTGTTTAGCTTGAGCCTTCTCAACATTCTCCCTTACTGACTCATACAAACTTTTTTGGCGTTCCAGGGTACTATATGACGGTTGATCAGGGTCTGGAGGAATCTGTAAGGCTCCCTGCAGAGGTAGCTTTAGGCCGACAACTGAAAGGTTGAAAAATACCACACACATGACACACCCGTTCGTCAAAGTCAACGTGACTTGTATGTAAATCCATATTGTATATACAAATTTTGCATCGCAAGTCTAATAAGAATAAAATAATAACTTGATCTTGTCAGCCTGAGGGGTTAACATGAATGATTAGATCGCAGCGGGCGGATTCTTCACTCTGTGTAAGCGCTCAATACAAATCATGATCGATGACTAGAAACCATCAAAGAACACGACATGTCTCGAAAAAGTTACTTTTAACTCTCACGAGCACCAAAGCAAACCGAGTATGCATGTTTTTCTCCTGTAGGAGATGCTTATCTAGCTTCAGCTTGCTCTCCTGTGTGACATCACAACACTAAACGCTCCACGAGACAATCCTGCTTGGTTTTACATTTTTTCTTTCATTTATCTTTTACTGCTTTACTTTTCCTCAAGTAAAACAGTATTTGATTTAAGAAGTAGGCCTATTGCTTGTTATTTGTTAATAGTTTTTTTCATTTTCAATAAAAACAATCCTGTTTAGTTTGGATTCTTTGAGATTTGTTATGAATTCTTTATTCATAAACAAAAGTTTGTATCCCATTTTGAAACTGAATTAATCTCACTTTCTTAAATCTCTTTGATATATAAATAATAAAAATCCCTAACATTAATTCAATATTATGAAAATATAAATATTTTTTTTTCATTTTAATTGTAAGCATGTGTTAGGAATGTTAAACAAGATGTTTAGTTTTAAATAGATATGACTGCAGTGACCTCTATGGGTGAAAGGGATACATAATTCATTTCAAATGTATGTCTTTAGAACTTAATTCGCAGTAATGAAGAGGAGAACTGGAACTCACAAGGTTTTTCTTCTCCACATTTCTCCACAAAAGAAATTTGAACACGCTTTCATTAATGCACATTTCTTGTAATCAATGTATTCCAGATCCACACACACACACACAAATACAAGGTTTCATTTGATTAATTTATTAAAAGATTTACTCTGCTTAACTAGATGCTTCAACTACCTTTCCGAGTAAAGGCTCCAAGTTCAGGAGTCAGCTTGTGATTTTATAACGCTTACTTCACTGTTTTTATTGATGTCATGCATCCTTTACATAGGCTTTTCAACAATGGTAAATAAAATGTGTTTATTCTGAGTGTTAGCAAGAGCACCACAGCATCATATAAGTTAGCTACATACGCAGGCAGAACAGAACAAAGAAATGTCTTAACATGATATTAGAAGTTCTTACACTTTCTTCAATGTTTGACAGTATGTTACAGTGTGCATGAGAGAGACATGTCATTTATAGTAAACAACAAGACAAAAACACACACATGAATATATACACACCCCGGATGTGTGGATAGTTCAACATACAAAATGATGGTGTGACAAACAAAAGACGTTGGGGTAACTAAACAGCAATGACCACATTCCCAAAAAACCCCGGCGATGACTGGACACCTCCACAGGACGGGGCCGATATGACATCAAACATAAATCAAGCAATTGTTAATTGTAATTTAGTTCAGCTAAAACACATCCATGAACAACACAGCACATCTAAAAGGCCAAACATGAAGAGAGTAATGCTTGAATAAATTCAAATAAAACCAAGTTAGGGTCATACACGAATCCGCTTTGTAAGACTAGAATGTGTGTAAAAATCTAACATAATTCCACATATCACGGGTGAACAGAAATAAATCAAATAAATCAATGGCATGACTGTTCAGTTCTAAGGAATAAAACAAAAGTCCTTGTGTGAATGAAACACAGTGGCCCTTCCTCTCAGTAGACATGTTTGACTGACACTGAAATCTACAGCAGCACGAAACGCTGAAGCACAAGTACCAAAGCAAAAGAAGCACACTGCATAGTATACAAGTTGACTTTAGTGCTCTACAGCATGCCTTATACAGTGTCTACAGAACATCTACTGCATTCACCTACACCATTAGTTTACAATCAACATGTGCACAACCAGAAACTGTAGTGTGTATGTCTGTGTGTGTGTGTGTGTGCGTTTAAGGCCGTGTAGACTTGTTCTCACGGCGTTTGAGATCCAGATCTCTTGAAGCTGCCCAGCAGGCTCTGAACGCCTTTCTTCACCCGTCGCGCCACAGAATCTGCGGGGGGGCCGGGCAGACACGATCCACCACTGCTGGGAGGACGGGCATCCAAACACTTCTGATACCTCAACTGTGAGAGACACAACAATCAACAACAATTCCACTTGAACAAAATCCATTATGTGATTATCACAGAAACGGGTCGGGATGTGACTGATGATATTTCTCTTGGTGGATAAATAAGAATCTCTGTTTGAGGTAGGGTTGGAAATCGTTTTAATTCCAAATTCATTCTTGACGAGCTAATTACCATATTTGTGATGTCGCTATTTTACATTTATGTTAAGACTCGTGTTGGCACATAGTGAGGGCAGTCAACTGCTAACATCCTGATTTAGAACCGCAACGTCGTCTGACAAAATCCATCACCAATGTTAAAGAGCAGTGATTTCAGCAGTATTGCTGCAGTTGTCCTACGCTGAGCACCCAGTGCCTCCGTCTGTGTAACACACAGTAGATAAATTGGGTTGTCACTTGTTCTGAATCTGTACACACACATACACTTCACTCTTTTACAGGAGTGACGACCACATTCAACTAGCCAATTAACTCCCGAACTATGCAGATAGGGACAACCGTATTTAGCTAAACTCAACAACGCAGTGTGTACACAGAACCCAACTGAACAACTAGTTGTTAAAAACGTCTTTAGATGCCCATCAGAGATGTGTCTTTATCTGATGAGCTGCATGGATATTGACATTTATGCATTTGGCAGACACAGCACCCCGACCCTGCAGCACCCCGACCCCTTCACCTGAAGAGGTGAAAAGGTGTAATGGCCTGCTGGCGGTGTGGCATGCTCTCCAGGCAGGGCAGGATATGTTTGATCACCTCCATCTGCTTCTTTAAAGTCAAGAACTGCTTGGAGAAGTCCTCGACTGTATAACCAAACAGCCCACCCCGCAAGATGGGGGCGTTGTGAAAGCTAACCTTCTCTGCGTCACGCATCTGTACAAGGTTAAGCCAGAGGTGTCTCTCCTGGACCACTAGTGTGGACATCACATTCCGGGTGAGAATGGTTGACATCTTGACGTACGCTTTATCCGGCGCTCGACCTCCCGAGGGAAGGAATCCTCGGGGTCGGATGCTGCAAGCGACATATCATCATCAAACATCGTTTCCGAATACGGGGCTGAGGAGCCAGATGGGGTGGGACTGTCTTTTGAGGAACGGTCAGACGAGCGAGACAGGGTGTGAATGGTTCACAAGCCAATGGCTGAAGAATTTAGGCTCACAGTGATCCCCATATCACCCCCACTGATCGCCGTAGCGGACGGCAGGGCAGGCGCCACTGCTGTCACGGAACGGGAAGCAGGGGAGGTGGTGGCTGATTCCCTAAAGAACACATCCACTTGTGACCGCCATGTCTGAATCGCCATGACGTATCCACGAACGCCGCCTCAGCGTACCGGAGGCCCAGACACTTGAGGCAGACGTCATGTCCGTCCCCCTCCTTGATGAGTGCGTTGCACCCACGAGCACAGAGGGACACGCCGCGCTGAAGAAATTTGCTCTTTTAGACACCTCTGGTTTACTGGCGAGACACTCAAGTCAAACCCCGATGCACAGTACTGTATATTCATGTTTCTTTGTCTATAAGAATGACAGTGACAGGAGTTTGGACACACTGGAGAGGAACGCTACACAGAGAGAGCGGACATCCTGACTTTTATTTTGTTTATCTTTCAGTTTAGTAGAATGGTACTGTTGTATTTGTCTTTCTCTTCTGCACGTGAAAGGAGTGCGCTTTTTAAACTGTCTGACTGCTGCACCGCTCTCATGGTTGATTTACAACCTTTTTTGTTCCGATAACATAACATCTAATTCTTCTTATTATTATTATACAAACTAACTTTAAAAACCTTTTTGAATCAATACAAATGGCTAAAATACTGAATGGCCCTACATATGTGAATGGGTCTTTCCTCTAGTTTGAGGAATGTTGCCACTACAGGTTGGAATACTCTATAGTTGACATTTGTTGTGGGAAAGTTATTAGAAAATCTGCGAAAGACTGAAAATCAAGTAGTGTATGATGGACACAATATTCAGTGCTCAGAATCCAGCAGAACTTCTTTACGATTCTTTGAGCTCAGTGAGTACAGGAATACAGATATAACAAATAAGTTCTTATTGATTTCTGTCTGAATTGTGTGTGTTTATGTGCTCACCATACAGGCTGCCTGCACGGCCTCGCTCAGACCGGCCGCGTTGGGATCGCACCAGAACATGTGACAGATGAAGTCTCCGGGCCCCTCGGCCATGATGAATGCAAACGTGTGCGCGTCCTTCCCCACGCCCATAAATGACAGGAAACGCACGCGACACTCGTGAAGAACTTCCTCCGTCTGTGTGAGTGACAGATCAGGTCATTACTGATGAGGGGTTTGTGGTCAATACAGCGCTTCGTCAGGACTGATGCAATGACGCTACTCTTACCTCAGACTTCAGGATAGTGAGCGTCGCGGACGCCACGTTCACCGTCACAGGTGTCCACTCCTCTTTGTCTTTGCTGCCGAGGGCCATCTCCAGCGCAACGTTAATAACATCCATGCCTGGTGGTCAGTTTGAGTTTGATCAAGAAAAAAAGAGAACCAGTTGCTCATTCGTTCAGTTTCACGTACAAGGATTAGAACAACATGGGCGATTTCTCTTTGATGAATAAGGTTAGGTCTTACCGACTGGTTTCGCCACTGCCACACAGCTCAAGTATCGCACGTGAAAACGTTGGACGTGTTCATTCTTAGGTAATGGAAACTCTGCAGAACACATCAAGAATCAAGAAATAATGAATTGATTTTAGTTAAGGGTTAATACTTATTGACAGCCATAAGGTTTCTTTAAGTGAAATCTCATTAAGGTTCCCTAACCTTATATCTAAGTTTTTCTTAACTTCAGTGTTTTGTGCAAGCAGGCACAGACCGGTGATGTTACGGTATGTTTGTAAAAGCTGCTTGATAATCTTAATGAAACTAAGGCTTAGTCCTGGGCTAAACCCTGTCTGTGAAACCGGGTCATGAGTTCTTCATTAATAATTACATCATCTTGTTTGCCAGACTTTGATGTTGAGTATAATATAATATGTAACCTAACCCTACTTTTTGTATTGTATTTAAACATTAAGCCTCAGAAAACATTAAGAGAGCATTCCAAATTTTCATTTCAATTCATCAACTGTGACAAAAATCCAGGATTTCACATAAAAAATAATGTTTAACCTTTTCCTAAATATATGTAAAAATATGAGTCTTGTTTCGCATAAAATTGAATCTGAACTTGTTTTCTTTGCAGTATTTGAAAAAAACAAAGAGCATTTTTTATATTATTTCCACTATTGATCCAGTTTTCATTTTCTGCAAATAAATGTTTGTATATTACAATATTTGTATTTTACTTTTGGGAGAAATGTTCACAGAATGAAACAAAATGTTTTCCTGAACACATGATACCTAGAATTAGAACATTTTAAATCAGAAACGGCCTCTTATTTTTTTCTGTGGCTGTGTGCACAACTGCTTCGAATGAAACGCTTTGAAATGGTACAAATTCTGCACCACAGAAATTCACTTTAAACTTGAATTGTTGAGAAATATGAGTGTGAGTAAATTGACTTTTCTACACCATCAATTTCACTACCCCATTTAAGTCATGAAGAAGAGCAAGAGCAGTTTTCTATTTTGTCAGTAGGCTGACTGTGTATTTATTACCCTTGAAAGAGACGTCCACGAGTCTGGAGGAATCACTGTTAAATCTGGGGGATGATTTTCTCTGGGCCATGATCTACACACACACACAGAGAGAGAGATCAGATAAATTCACATGTGCATGAAAGTCAAAAACATTTCCTGAAGGTTATACAGTATTTACTCCAGATGACACTGATCATGGTTAGTGTAGTTTTATTCAGCGAGGTGCTGACCTGAGAACAGATGTGGTGCATGCTGGTGGCGATGTTCTTAGCAGGTGTGTCACAGCGAAAAACGTGACACTTCAGCACATGAGACACTTTATCTCGGGCCACATACGCAAAATCCCTGCCACAGGACACAGGACACAGATTTACGCTGATGAAAAAAACTTCAGGTATCATAAAGTGCTCTGGTACTGCAAAACACACATGGTATTTTCAACAAATTCATCTACACAAACTATGCGTTTTTCTGTAATCTGGATAAAAAGAGATGAATGAAAGAAATCCTGCTTTTGAAATTACAACTGATCCATTTTTATAGTTTACAGACCCAGGTATCAGAGCACAGGACAGGGTGTGAGTGAACATCTCAACTGTATGAAGCAAGACTGATGCCTGAGAGGTTTGAATGTGCATGTTCACATTTCTACAGATGTAAATCAGGTGTCAAGTTAATTGGTAATGGCTATAACGCTCATGGATTGTGTTTGACAGGCGCATGAATTATGCTTTTGTCAGGATTTTTAAAGGATTTATAATACAATTCTATCAACTCTCTCTACTAGGGTTGAGTATCTCTTTGTTTTTTATGTTGCCAGTGCCAAATACGATACTGTACATAAATATATAAATAAATGTTCAAACCCCAGAGTGTCAAGTAAGAGCACGCTGTAATGAAAGAAGGATTGTACCCTACCTCTCCCTGAAATCCAAAATGCAGCAGAAGAGAGAGAAATGAAAAACAATCTTTCAACACATCATCTAAAGCCATAATGTAAAGCTGTCAGTGATGAAAAGAAAATCGCTGCTGACCTGCCGTCATCACGGCCCACGCCCCACACACGGATGCTGACGATTGGCTGAGAGTGCAGGAGCGTCCGGCTGTCCGGCTCCATCAGATTCAGTGTTTCATTCTCCAAAAAGAGTAGCATCTCCTTCCCCTACACAACATCAACATGACAGCTGAAATCCTGGATTCTGATTGGCCAGTAGGTACTGTCAGATCTAACAACAGTCACAGAATAAACCCTGACAGTGTGATGATGATGAAGACTCAACACAAAATTGTGGGATATCAGTTTTAGCCGTTGTTATCTGGGAATAACTGACTTCGCCACTGACCAATCAGAATTCAGTACTTGTGTGAAATAAAGGTGACGTGTAGCATGTACACCCAATGTGAACTCAAGACTGTCAACGATCCCGTTCTGACATTTATTTGGATGTTTTTACGTACCTCGCCGATGGCGCCCGTGTCGTCCAGATGTTGTTTCTGATAAGACAGTTGTCTGATGCAGTTATTAACAGCGACACTACTCCTGCCAGGAGCCATCTCCTCCTCGGATATCTCCAACCAACCCAGAGAACGTACCGAGAAACACTGCAAAACAAACAATTCAGTTTTCAAAAAACCAACCTACACTTTACAGTATGCATCAGGATGTCTCAAGAGGACCAGACAGCCATTTCTTTTTTATCAATGATTCAAATGTTTATAAAACTTTTGCCCAAATGTGTGATGTGAATAGATGAAACTGTATTCCTTACATCACCACTTTACAAGACCACTTCAAACTCCTGCCAACAATAATACAGTGGTTCTCAATGTTTTGGGTCAAGCCCCCTTTTAAACCCATGAAAACCCTTGCAACCAACCCACCCCCTTCCACAAAAAACAACCGCTTTTCGTTTAAACAAGCTTTTTTCATAGAGGTCGACTGATATGACAGCCCTCCCCTTCTGCTGACCTCCGAAACAGACAAAGAGCTGCTCAGAGCTTCTGAAGCTCTGCGTGCAGTCCACGTAGAGGCGCAAGGCGGGTACTGGACACAACTCGGATAGGGTTGGGACTTCCTCCCCGGTGGGGAGCGCCTGCAAGTTCACCACCTGGTCCCGGAAGGGAGTGGTGGGAACTGTGGGCACGTAGCCGGTCCGGGGTCTCAGGATCACGTGAGAGTCACGGGGTCCGAAATTTAGGCAATCAGTGGACACGGAAGATGCTTACAGATCCCTCACCCTCTTGATGAATGCGAGCGCCGCCGGGAGAGCGTCTTCATCGTAAGATGAGAAAGAGTGCTGTGAGGATGAAGTCATTTGATGCGAAGGCTCCGAAGAACAAAAGGTGAATGAATGAGCACGCCGGCTCCACTTTTATACCCGGATTTCCAGGGGCGGAGTCCGGCATGCAAATTTAATTCGCCAATTTCATTGGCCTTTTCAAAATAGTCAGAAGATGATAGGTTCTCAAGGGCGAACCCCATCTGTCGGTTCGACACAACGTCGGGAGACCGACAGAAAGGGAAATTATGTTTTTTTTTAGATGTAATGAAATGTGTATACATGATTTAAGGTTAAAAAAACACTGTTTTTTCCACATACCGGGTATGGGTGTATGTCCTCTTTGCTCCGCCTCTCTGAAACACGCAGATTTTTCACAAAGCTCATGGCTCTGAAAGCGAGGTGTGCTGTGATTGGCCAGGTAACCAGTGCGTAGCGATTTATCGAAAACTGCGAGCATGTGACGGAAATGTAACGCCTCTTACCATATTTGGAACATCAGGTTCCTCTTCAATACACCCACCTTACTTGCGTTTACATTTGTGCGGTCTTAGTCAAATCATACCCCCTAACTGACGTAAATTTGTGGGGGTGTCGTTTCAGGGAGGTCTGGAGGAGCATTCGCTTTTAGGTAGAATGCATCTTTTGTTCTTTCACTTTAATGTCTGCAATTTAACGTGTCTAATACATGCATGGGAAACTAATAACACACTATTTGTGACATACAGTATGCCCCTTTAATCTAATACACTCAGCGAGTCCCGTCTCCAGCTAAATACATTTGAAAAAAAACTGTCATTTATTAATTATTGAGAATAATGAAAACATTGGAATCTTTGAAAGAGTAACGTCCTGACCACACAAATGCTGGATGGAGATTGACAGATTACAGCACCAGTGGAAGTCAGAGTTTCGTCATTATGCCATAATGTTTTATTCCATAAATCTATAGAAATAAATGACGTGGAAAACAGTGCATGAAAAATGTTATGTTGGTTTCATGATAGTAAGTCATTTAAGAAGCTTAAGAATAACACCTGCAGGTAATGCAACGGATCGGATTTGAATGGATCCACCAAAAAGACCCGTATTGACCCCGATTCTGATCCAGAAGTATCTGATCGGTGCATCCCTAAAACAGGTATGTGCCCTTTTCAACTTTGATAGATTTTTACAATTAATTTAAATATTAAATTGTACCTGTTTTAAAGGGGATGTGCAATGGTGTTTCGTGCATTCTGACTTTACACTGTGATACACTGCCCCAGCGTTCATGGGTTTCAGAAAGTTTTTTCCAAACATCAAAATCCATTTAGTAACAACTTATCTTAGTCCCTTATTGGACAATTCTCCCGAGAATGCACGGCCACAGGCCAACCAGCTGGACCAAGAGAGAGAGAGCACTGCGTTCACAAAGTTTAGCTTTGTTTGTTCACGGTTCATGGATGTTATATTAACGTTTTGACAATCGGCGTGTACGTGCATAATGTTAA
The DNA here is from genome assembly GCF_947034865.1 of Barbatula barbatula. Classification (NCBI taxonomy): domain Eukaryota; kingdom Metazoa; phylum Chordata; class Actinopteri; order Cypriniformes; family Nemacheilidae; genus Barbatula; species Barbatula barbatula. The sequence goes on from NC_136787.1 coordinate 259,834, forward strand.
CAACATGAAGGGATTAATGTGATAATATGTCGTGTGCTCGAGGTGTAGTCCCCCTGCCCGCCTCCAGCAGCACATGTTTTTCTGGAAATAATGGTACAGCTGTATCTCCCTTCTATAAACTTGATCAAACTAAATACTCTTCAAAGATATGAAGTCTGCAATACTACTGTATAGGCACTTAAGATTAATATGGGATTGGCATAAAGTGTGCGAGTTATTCCATCTTTAAACATACTGAGTGTTTCTGCATCAGAAGCACACATTAAACTTGTGTCCACACTTGCAGAATGTGCGTGTCCAGTGTGCTAGACCTGTCAGCTGTTTAAGACAAAGCGCTGCGTCCAGTAGCTCTGTGCTCGTCCGGTGTGTGCCTTTAAACATTGAAAAAGTATTTTATGTTGTGTCACTCAGCTTATCTTATCAAACGGACGACTACAGCATGTGTGTTAAGACTGTGTTAGACGGAGCCTATGAACATCAATGTACCATGAGAGTGATTCAGCAAGTTTTCTGTGGATCTCCAGCTCAACTTCTGCTGTATCTGTGTAAAGCGGACACGCCCCAGACCCTAACCCTTTTGACATTAACACATCCTGCATGCTTTTCATTGTATCTAAGTGAAGGTTTGTGGGTCTGTGACATAATGTAAGATGATGTATGTGCGAGTGCATGTCTGTCTATGGGCAGCATGTAGTGTGCAGAGACACTGAAGTCTTACACTTCAATCAATCAATACAATAAAAACAAAACTCGGGCCTGAGCCCTGTGTCATGTGAGTGCGTTTGTACCTTTGATTCATCGTCACTGCTAACACGAGTCTCCTCCTTTTCCTCCTCATACTGAGAACATCTGCACACAACACAAGATACACAGGAAACAACATTCAGTACACCGATGGATGGCTCTCGACCAATCAGCTGGAGTAGCAGATGTGACATCATCTGATGTTTTTTAATGAATGTGTCTATGGGTGTTGTGATGTTTGTGTACCTGAGATTAATGGAGGCGTAACGCAGAGTTGCTTCCTCAAACTCCTTCAGACTGTCATCAGAAGGCCCGTCCTCCTTCTGCACAACAAACGTTAGACAGCTCACACAAATACATTCACCACAACACAAATTTAAATCTGTGACTTCCTTTTTCCTTATTTGCACTAATGCTCTCTTGAAAGCTGTTGCGCTTTAAAATGGAACCCATCGCATTGAGTTAAAATCTCCCCCAAAGAAACAGAAGAACGGTGAGGGTGTCAATGATAAACCCACCTGCCAGAGTTCTTCATCGCTGAACGGGTTTGGACGTGAAGCATCGTTCCACATCATCTTAACACATAGACATTTGTTTAAAACTCACAAGCTGAAAGAAGTTTATTGTGATAAGGTTTGTCGGACGGCTAGAGATCCTGTGGTAATACCTGCGGCTGTTCTGCGGGCGACGTGCTCTCCTCCAGCGGCCCGGGCGGCTCCCACTGCGTTGTTCCTGTGGGAATGTGCCAGTAGTATGTGCCAGAGGTGTCCTGCACCCGCATCCATCCGGAGGGCAGCTCCGAGTCTGTTTCAAACGCGCTGCCGTCCCAGTAAGACTCTAGGAGCGAGAAGGACAGAGGTGCCCATTTGTTTATTATGAACAACTCAATCGCTAACGGCTGCTGATAAAAGGCACAGAACAAGAAAACATCAAGCGTCTTACCAGGCTCTCCGTCCGGCGTGCTGCTGGCGGTGCTTCCCTGCGACAGCGACATGCAGCTGGAGTCCTCGTCGCTGTTAGCTCCGTTCTTAGCGAACAGCAAACAAGCGTTTCTGACGGCAACTTCGCCCTCTGACTTCTGAACGTCAGTCGCCTGCTCCGCAGTCTGGAAGTTCTCCTCCGGCTCTGTTTCGGCTCTCTTCTGCTCCTCATGTTGCTCCTTCAGGTCGGCAGAGGAGTAGATGAGGAGCGTTTCGTCGCGGCTCCAGTCGTGCAGCTCCGAGCAGAGAGATTTCAGAGCTTTGTTCTTCTCTTGGTGACGGCGCTGGGAGTTCTGGTTGGTGTTCTGCTGTTGAAGCAGATTCTGATTCTGGTCCTCTTTCATCCACTTGCTGTTGCTCTCGCCATCGTTTCCCTGCTGCTCGTCGTCCAGGCCTCCCATGATGCCTCGCTGCGGCAGCACACTTGTCGTGGTGGTTGTGTGGTTCTTCAGGCAGAGGTCAAACACACACACACACACACACAACTGCTGGAACGACACGACACGACACAACACATCAAATGACAAAATGATAATCACGAGACAATGAAATATATAGAGTAGAAGTTCGTCGATGTGTTAAAGCAAATACTAACCAACAGAAGACTATAACAGACACGCTAATACGCCGTGTTATTATTATACGTGACATTACACGCTGGTTGTTTCATGACGTGACAACGCTCATATACAAATACGCCAACCCTGAAACACTGTTGTTATTATGTTATTACTACATTTGTATTATTACACTGTTGTTATTGTCATGGTTATAAGTGAATACAGGCACATTGTGAATACAACGTCTCTCTCTGATTCACATTCGTTCGCGATACAATCACGATATAAAGACGATAATCGCGCGAGTCGTTAATAAACGCTAACCCACCTTTGATAGTCTGTCGATCACATCGATTAATTCTCAAAGCATCAACACCGTTATTCAGCTATCATGGCTAACGCTAGCGGACGACACGCAAATGACGTCACGGCCACTGACGCTGAGGTAGGCGGCGCTCACGCAGCAGTGGTGGCCGCTGCAGAGAATATGGGCGGACGTTAGACGTCCAGCGAGGAGGAGCTACAGATCCAGCGAGGAGGAGCTAGATGAAAGCTCCACCTCTGTGGAAATCGAAGCGTTCATGAAAGCTCTACGTCAGATCGTACTTAAGTAATCCTTGATACACATTAGATTGCCTGACCTGTGAATTTATCTCAATCGTTTAGACTTGGAAACTGCGTTTTCCTTGCGTGTGTGATATAAAAAAGAAACAAAATGAACCTATTAGCTTGTCTCATCCCGTTTCATCCTTTTAAATGTACACAGGGTAGATGGGAATCTAATGTATAAGGAATATCATTTTGGATGGATTCATAACGAATTGATTAAGAAGACATGGATCAAGTCCAGTAGTCTGAAACCAGCCACATCACACTAAAGAACAATAAAAACAAGAAGTGTGCTCTAAGACCATTGCAGGAACATTTATTAGTAGACAGGGATTGTTACTTCATTTACAATTTATTAGTTGCATACATCACTGCCCTCAAATGTTACTGTATTTATTACCTTTAATAGCAAACTTCAGTCGAGTGATAGATCTGGATAGAATCTTTCATTTAATTATTCTATTTCATTTATCTCATTCATTACATTATTCATTTATCATATGTATTCATTAATTTATTTTATCATTCACTTTTATTCATATTATTTGTTACATTTCGTCCTTATTTTCAATATTGTTTTACCTCGTCTGGAGTTGTATTGTCTTGATATAAGGCTCCAATGGTCTCCATCTCAAGGTTCATAATAACATCAGGAGACAACATATTGATACTGTTATCAGGCATGGTTAACAACACCTATTGAACCTGTTTCTAGTCAGACGAAGTTTGACAGTCCTAGACTGAGCATTAAAGCAAAACTGAGATTATTCAATAAATAGTTCTCAGTTTATTTAACATCACATCGTCTCCTGCCTGCTGTTCTTCCCTTCAGCTCTGTATCTCCCTGGTGGCTAGATTAAGGTATCGACTCACAAGGGATTTGATATTCCCGGATTTAATAAGTTCCTGAAGGAGAGAGATCTAGTGAAACTGGACTAAAATTTTAGATCTATAAGATCGGCAAGCCATATTCCATAGTTGGATCTATCACTAGCAACAAATTGTAAAAAACTAAATTGAAAATTAGTAAACAAAGAGGCAAGAAATCTTTCCCCATATAACTTAAATAAAAAAGTTTTATTTGTTGAAAAACAAGACATTTTTGCTATACCTAAAACCACAACACAATACAAAACAAAACCATTTACAAAAGAATATTTCAACAGATCTATCACTTAGCCGGTCAAATGTCAGGGTTATGCAGGGAAGACACACGCAGATTTCTTCTGTCATACATTTCCTGCATGAAAAACTCCATGTCCTCCATTCTTTCGAATGTGAAAAGGAAGGGAGCCCGTACTTTTTCTTCATCCATGTGCATTGTTGGTTATGGCCAACAATGCATCATCTTCACTCATACTTGTGATCTGTGGTAGGTGAACTTTCCCATTAAAGTGTGTTCGGTTCTCCTCCACCCAGTCACATGCGAGTTGAAATCGTTTAATAACAGCAGAGTCCTTTGTGCAAAAAGATAAGACATATCAATTATAATGTCAATATTCAATCAGTTGTCTCCACTCTGCTCACCACTAATTAAAGCCCTGATCAAACACTATTAGGTGATCAATCAAATTAGGTGTCACTGCTCTAAAGAGCATCTCTATAGTTTTACTTGCTTATAAATGTAACACCGATCAGAACTAAATGACATACAAGTAATTTGCCAATTTGTAAATTGTCTAGTACAACAGGAGTTAAGAGGGAAGGGGAAAGAGCAATACACAAGAATAATATTTAAATCAGAAAAATAACGAGTAACAGTGGATCTAGGGAATATTAATCATTTGTTGAGCAATCTACAAATTACATGTAGTGATTTAATTAAACAATTTATAAATGCCCTTGAAAGTCTGTTTTTCACATATTGCATTGTGTCATAATCTGTGCTATATTTTATGACAGAAATATGTCAGGATTAACAGAAATCACATATAGGTTTAATATATTTGTAATTACTATATAAAGTAATCTAAACCGTGTGCGCAGAAGTATGAGAACATTTGAGTTTCAGAGTTCCCAAAAGAAAAAGTTAACTGAATTCTGTTTTACTTTCAAATTCTAGGGAGAAATAACCAAGGCCAAAACATGTGGAAGTCAAAAGGGTTCATAACTTTCAAATACAATCACACACACGTTTAACTGTATAAGAAAAACTTACAATAATTCACACACACATACATACCTTCGTGATGAACTGCAACTCGAACATGTTCTAATACGTGACTTTGTACCTTATTTAAATGGTTCTATACCAATTTACAGTATGCACAGTGGTCTCTTCTGCAGCAGACTTTGCATTTCTCAATAGAGAGAAGGGTATCACGTCCTTTCTTAAGTATTGTCCGATGCATCAGTGCAAGTTTAACAAACAGATACTAACATATATGACAACGAGTAAGGCACATTTGATCAAAAATATTTGGTGTCCATATGTTAAGGCATGGATCGATTATAATATACACCGTTAACAATAGCTCAAACAAAACTTACAATGCTACACTAACCACAAATTAACGTGACATGAAACGTTAGTTAGGTTCTTGGGTTTTTGACGCTAACGTTAAACTATGCACGATTGCACATTCAGGGACTCAAAAACAGCTAATATTTATCTCGAGACAGGTCTACTCTAAGAAAGCATTTACAAAGAACTTTTGTCTTTAAAGATCATTTTTTGCATACTCCGACTACTGTCTCTGACTCTCGACTCCGCCATCTTCCCATGTGGGCCGAATCACGTGCTGCACAGTGGCGTCGCTGGACGTCTAGGGAGGAGGAGCTACACGAAAGCTCTGCAGCGAGTAGCCTCTCTCTCGTGGTGGCGGGTTGCGATGGTTATGGCTAGAAGTGATACAGAAATCAGAAGTGATGCAAAATCTCGCCATAAAATGGCAATAAACGACATTAGCTAATTCCTACACCTACCCTAACCTTACAATAACACAAAACTAGTAATTAACTGTAGTCAGCGCGTGACAAACATTATGCGGTACTTAAGTGCGCATGCCCAGTGGAGGGAGCTGTATCCCTTCTAGCCAAAACAGGTTGCGATGGGAGAAACGAAGCTTTCCAAAGATTCGAATCTAATGAATCATTTCTCCGCAAATGGTTCACGAAACACATTCTGGCGACAACGGCTGGTTCAAGACCTACAGACATCTTACAAAACAATGACAAACGGATTAAAATAATGCTGTCTGTCAAATCTGACAATTTGAAAAGCATTAAATAGCCTATTAGTATTTCGTGTAGGCCATTTTACTTTGGGTCTTTGCTCCACATGTTAGTAGAGCATTCTGAAAGACTGCTTAAATCAGTTTATTGTAAGAAACAATTTGTGATTTGTTAATAACTGCCTAGCTCAGCCAGTTAAGAGTTACCTTTAGATGGTATGTGTACTGTACTGTATAAAATCCCTAAAGCACAGGTTTTATCAGCTTTACATTTTTTGAATGCACATGTGTGATCCAGTCTGTGAAACCCAGCTACCGTCATTTTTGATGATTTCAACATAAACCCACCCTGCTGAGAAATAGAGATCATCACAGAAATTCTAGTACTTGATATTATAATACCATTATGAGCCATCATGGTCCATTACAAAACAAAAAATGATTTGGTCATTATTCCAATAGGATTTAATGGTGTTCTATTGATTCCATCTGCCAGATAACATCTCACCAACAGAATCCAGTAAACACCTGTATATTTTCATTAAAACCTATACAATTCCCATTATAACCTTCTAGCAAAGGATCAAGAATTTGAATAAAACTAGTTATATCAAATAGTGTGAATACTATGAAAAGTTATTCCACTCTTTGTATAAGTGAAGAAACAGAGTATAAACTGTTTAGCGTGTGAATGTCACATGGCTGTGGCTAGAAACACTAAACACTGCACATGTCATTCGTGTATTTCACAGTGCACAACACAATACAAGAAATAAAGAATACAGATGTAGATCTTGTTGTTGTGGTTTAAATTAAACTATAGCTGGATGAACTGGACATACAGGTTGTAATACAAGCACATTGTTTTTGTGTTGTTTTGTCAAATCTTTGTATTTATAATACTTTGTTTTCTGGCCTTTGTAGATGTTTGACAACAGGCTTTAATACACTGGAATGGCTTAGAGAAATAATGATAACCAACCAAACAGGAAAACCATTGACTGAATAACTGAATTATTTGCAGAATTGTATCCCATCAACAAAAAACAAGTTGATCATCTTCCTTGAGAGAAGCACATTTAAAGATAAGAAGGTGATGAGAAGTCACAAGGTGTGATTTCATAGAACTAGATCTCTCACCTCAGTTCAGGAATCCATATCCAGCCCAGTTTACTGCACATGAGAACAGAATGAAGCTGAAGGAAGTTCTGGGTTCAGCACTGGTCAACGGTTCAGCGCTTTGAGTTTGTACTCAAACACTTTCTCATTTCTCCAAGGGTCTTCAATGCTTTAGCTCTAATCAAACCCATCCGAGTCTTTAGGATTTCTACAGGCACGTTATCAGGGTCAGAGTTCAACTCGACGGGACTGCCAACCCCTGATTTATGCGAAGCCACTTAGAAATAACCTGTTGAGTCGTCTTTCAAGATTCTGTCAGCAGCTAATGACCTTCATCTGTCTGACACCGACAGCGCTTTACTCTGTGCTCTTTAATGCTAAATGTTCTGAAAACAGCAAGCACCAACAAACATGAATCACAAAGACATTTTAGATTAAAGTGAGAAATGTGGCCTAATGGTTAGAGCGTTGGGCTTGTGATCAGAAGGTTGCCGGTTCTAATCTCAGTGCCAGCAGGTCATGACTGAAGGGCCCTTGAGCAAGACACCTTACCCCTGATTGCTCTGCAGTAATGTGCCACTGTATAAAACTACTTATAAGTCGCTTTGGATAAAAGCGTCTGCCAAATGAATAAATGTAAATGTCTCTCAGCCACACCCTCCTATCTCCTGTAATTTCATTAGGGTTTCATTCCCATCGTCTGGTTGGTGTTTCACTTTCGTTAGGGTTTTATTCCTATCACCTGGGTAGTTGTTTCACCTCGTTAGGGTTTTATTCCCATCAGCTGTCACCACTCTCCCCATGTAATCACTCCTCGTTAGTGTCTCCCTTTATATAGTCTTAGTTTACCTCTGTTCAGTGTCGGTGCATTGTCTTATATCTTTTGTCTAATGTCTGTGATCACTGGATGTCTTGCTGTTCTTTGGACTTTGTGTTTTGGATTTCCTGGTCTAGTTTGTAGACATATTATTTCATTTTTCTAATACCCTTGTTTTGTCCCCCTCGTGGGAAGTGTTTGTTTGCCTTTGTTTTTTGGTTCGTGTTTTCCCCATTGTGGAGGTTTTATTTAATAAAAGTTTTACGTTAACCCTTTGTCTGCCTGCATCTGGGTTCTGTCCAAACCATTTCGTGACAGAATGCACCGACCAGTAAGAACCCAGCAGGCGGCGATTTTCCCTGCAAGGTCTCGCCAGCCTGGTCCCCTCTGCAGCATTCGCCAGGGGAACTTGGACCGGGATGATTACCTGGACAGGTTCCTGGAAGCTGCAGTGGAGGAGCTCTTCGGGGAGGAAGAGGTGACGGCGGCGTTCAACAGCGGCCTCAGGGTCCCCCTATCGCCTGCGGAGATGAGGAGGCTGAGACTGCTTGGCTTCGAGGGTGTACTCCAGTTCGCCATGAGCCGACCGGAGCCCAGTGTCTCTGTCTGTCCGAGGTTGTCTTCTCCGTTGGGTCCCATCCCTGAGGAACACATCCTGGAGCTTGGGGTCGTGACCACCACCGCACCATCAGTCTCGGACCCTGCAACCTCTCCACCACCTACCAGTCTTCAGGGCAAGCGTGGAGGGAGAGAGTGCATGGGGTCCTCTTCGGAGGCCTCCAAAGCGGAGCCAGCCCCGTCCTTCACCTCCTTCCTCCAGCCGACTACCAGGCAATTGGCTCGGCAGAAGAGGAAGAGGCAACGGAGGGGGGCACGTAACCCAGCCCAGCCGGCTCTCCTGCTGGTTCTCCAGCCGGGTTCACAGCCAGCGATCCAGCAGGCGTCCAGTCCTGCCCTTCCGCAGGCGGCCGGACCTGCCCATCCACAGGCGGCCGGACCTGCCTCTCCGCAGGCATCAGGACCTGCCTCTCCGCAGACGTCAGGACCTGCCTCTCCGCAGACGTCAGGACCTGCCTTTCCGCAGGCGTCAGGACCTGCCTCTCCGCAGGCGTCAGGACCTGCCTCTCCGCAGGCGTCAGGACCTGCCTCTCCGCAGGCGACCGGACCTGCCCTTCCGCAGGCGACCGGACCTGCCCTTCCGCAGGCGACCGGACCTGCCCTTCCGCAGGCGACCGGACCTGCCCTTCAGCAGGCGGCCTTCCAGACGGTGCCTCAGCCAGTTCTCCGGCCGGCATCACCTCAAGCTTTTTTTCCCCTTGGACACACACCTCTCCCTAGCCCCTTCAAGTCCCCGCCGGTCTCGTCCGGTTGCTTCAAGTCCCCGCCGGTCTCGTCCGGTTGCTTCAAGTCCCCGCCGGTCTCGTCCGGTTGCTTCAAGTCCCCGCCGGTCTCGTCCGGTTGCTTCAAGTCCCCGCCGGTCTCGTCCGGTTGCTTCAAGTCCCCGCCGGTCTCGTCCGGTTGCTTCAAGTCCCCGCCGGTCTCGTCCGGTTGCTTCAAGTCCCCGCCGGTCTCGTCCGGTTGCTTCAAGTCCCCGCCGGTCTCGTCCGGTTGTTTCAAGTCTCCTCAACCTGTTCCACCCTTTTTGGTGTCCCCAAGGTTTGGCCGCCCATTCCCCCACCCCCCATCCCATGTTTGTTGTTTTTGTTGACCCACCCGAACCCCTTCATAGCCTCCCTTATGTTCCCTTTAGTTTGTTCTGTGTTGTGCTTGTGGTGTTTGTCTTTGTGCTTTTGTGTTTTGGCCCGCTGAAGTTTCTCCCTTGAGACGCCATGGGGCGTTTCTGGGGGCGGGGGTAATGTTAGAACTCTGTCCTTCCTGTCTCGAGCTTTCTAGCTCCCTGGGCAGAGTCATGACATTGCCACGTCTTTCGGGTCTTTTCTGTTGTGTTATGTGTGGAGACATGTGGCCTTATGTTGTTACTTGGCGCCACGTGTCTTCCTGTTATGTCTCTCAGCCCCACCCTCCTATCTCCTGTAATTTCATTAGGGTTTCATTCCCATCGTCTGGTTGGTGTTTCACTTTCGTTAGGGTTTTATTCCAATCACCTGGGTAGTTGTTTCACCTCGTTAGGGTTTTATTCCCATCAGCTGTCACCACTCTCCCCATGTAATCACTCCTCGTTAGTGTCTCCCTTTATATAGTCTTAGTTTACCTCTGTTCAGTGTCGGTGCATTGTCTTATATCTTTTGTCTAATGTCTGTGATCACTGGATGTCTTGCTGTTCTTTGGACTTTGTGTTTTGGATTTCCTGGTCTAGTTTGTAGACATATTATTTCATTTTTCTAATACCCTTGTTTTGTCCCCCTCGTGGGAAGTGTTTGTTTGCCTTTGTTTTTTGGTTCGTGTTTTCCCCATTGTGGAGGTTTTATTTAATAAAAGTTTTACGTTAACCCTTTGTCTGCCTGCATCTGGGTTCTGTCCAAACCATTTCGTGACAATATGTATATATAAATATAGTGCATATAAATATCGCTCGAGTAGGAGTGTGATAGTGCTCTATATCTCAAATCACAGCCATGCTCACACACTATTTGAAGTGTAATTGGCTCCTGTCCCATTCCTGTAATGCAGCCAGCCACAAGGGGGCGATCAAAGAGCTTTGCCTTTTTAAGGACCTGTGTGGGGCCCCATAGATCAATCATAAACAACATCACAGTGTCTTTAAAACCTCCTGTTTTTAAGGGAAATGGGAACGACTTTCTTCTGCCACAAATCCAAGCCCAGCACACAGTTAGACAAACCTCTGTTGCTAAATCTAAACCTTCACGTCTTTTCAATTAGCGCTGTGCAAGTTTGTCACCTTGCAAAATGTTTAGGTTTCCCCCCTCCTGGTGATATTCCGCTTTGCCTTGTTAGTTTCAGGTTGGTTTCTGTTGGTGTTTAACTCGTTTGGTCACATTCACAATACTTCATGAGCGATCTACACCAGTATATGATGACGGTTACGATTCTTTATCGTAGTTTCTTTTTCGTCGTGTTTTGATTGATTGTCTTCAAACTCTCAGAAGAAGATTGAGTCCGATGGCGTGATAGAAAGTCATCATGAATTTTGTGCTCATCCAGAACATGGACAGCTGGATTGTCTGACTCAGGAGATGTTTCTATTCATTCAATATATTTTATATATATATTATATATATACAGTACAATATTTATTTATCTACAATATGGATTGAGTTTTGAGGCAGTAAATCGTGCCACGTTTGATGTGTATAGCTCAGGTGTTTGTTTGTTTGTGTGAGGGTTTGGCGTCGTGGGCAGACAGAGAGACTGCTTTGATTATGACGCCACCTGCCACGCAACATAACTTCATTTTACACACACACGCACGGAAAGAAAGATAGCTTAAGTCCCTGCGTGACTCTGTTAGAGGTGTGGTCACCCGAAACAAATCAAACAAATGAAAGATGCTTTAATATTGACCTTACTATAGTATACTACAGTAAATGTGTGTACTGTATAGTCATTTAACTTGTCCATTAACTCAATCAGCAATGTTTCTGAAACACTTCTCTCTTGCGTAGACAGCAGAAACAGTATTTCTCTGTGGCTGAAATAAAATTTTATATTACTAATATTTGCACATAATTTTAGAGAATGTGGCGCTGATGTCAAGCCTTGTTGCATGCTGGGTGCCCCGACCATATTTGTAGGTGGAAGTGGCTCTTTTCTGCTAGTAAGTTCAGTTCAATGTTTTTCCGTTTGACAAAGGAGACATAAACATGGCCGGTCGGTTGTGCTGTGATACAAAGTCATTTAGGACAGAAACTAGACAATGGAGTACGATTTTTTGTTTTTCAACTTGTAAATGTAGCAAGTGGCAGCAAACTGTGTGTCGACTACGCCACCCCGAGATCTAACCCGGGGAAATAAAAGTAACCACCAAGGCTTCTATAGATTTAAGCAATCAGGTTCGGGCATTGAATAAACAGAGAAATGCTTCCATACCAAACATACAATTTTATTAATCAAATACACAGCAAACGTAGTAAACACTCTGGAAGCTGACGTCAGCCTATTCTTAAAACACTACACTCAGAGCAAGGCTCAATACCACATCAAGATACATCCACATTCACAGCAATCCAAACAATTCATACAATCCACAACACACACCAATAAATAAATAATACACAAAGATGTGTATTTCAATGTACCAACAGACTCTCTCATACACTCACAAAACCGGGCATGAGGCGTACTGGTGGGCGTCCAGCGGCTCGGGCATGAGCATCCAAATAATCCACTCCAAAGCTTGTGTACAGCCACACAACCAGCACGGCAAAGGTCACACTGTGAAAGTACCCACACTACACACAAAAGGGAACCCACCACCTCGAGCACACCGTCCCCATCGTCAGCACTCAGCTCCTTTACATATAACAAGGACAGAATAAACCAAATTTAACTTCAACAACAGTAATACTGAGAAATTAAATAAACAAAGAATGAATTCTTAACATAAACAAACAGGGATCATGAAACAACGTTACGAAAACAATCAAATAAACAAAAGGGCGAAAGAAATGACTTTAACAAATGACTATAATGCTGGTAAATAAGATAAACAAACGAAAGGGGCAAAAGAAATGACTTTAACATATGACTATAATGCTGGTAAATAAGATAAACAAACGAAAGGGGCAAAATAAATGACTTTAACAAATGACTATAATGCTGGTAAATAAAGTAAACAAAAGGCAAAGGGAATGATCTGGCCAAACAGCTAATGCTGGTAAATGAAATAAACAAACTAAAGGACGAAAGAAAATGACTTGTACGAAACAATTCCCACTCAGTCGATCACAAAATAAATCACAAACACATCCACTCGTGAATATTACACATCCGAAAGCAGATATGCAATCGGCCACACAAGTGGCCTATGAGGTATTTTCGCCAGCCAAATGAGCGCAGTCCATTAACTCTGACTCGATGAAAAGCCCAGAACATGAAGGAGACGTGCGTTAACCGCACTTTGAGCAAAGCAGCAGTCGCCCCAAGGCAGGCCGCAAGCGCTTCCTTGCTATGATAGCTATCCCTAAAACACACAAAAGTGGTTTTAAGCTACATCCGAGAAAAGGTAAACACATAGCCCGACTGGGAAAGCACTTACCCGAACAGCCATACACAGCTACACGAATCTTGCAGACAATGCGCCGTGCGCAAGTTAGCAAAGTCTGTTACTCCGTTCAATTAAATGACAAAATGGGGTAGCCACAACACAGCAAGGGATTCTATAATAAAAATCCGAATCCTTACATGAACCAGCAACAAACTAGCAACAATATAACATTTGCGACCTACATACCTGCGACACCACCACAAACTAGGTGAACCGAAACATGAGCCTCTAGCGTCACGTACTGCCACCAAGGGGTACGTTCGGGTTATAACACCCCCCTCCTGACATGATTGGCAACCAAGACTACACCAAGAGCCAATCGTAACCAAGTGGGGAGGAGGGGCTACAATTAACCACAGTCCATCCTGCCACATAAACAACGTGAAGGAAATCACATCGAGGATCATTAATCAATCTCTAGTAAACAACCTCTGAAGATTACGGCTCCATCCCAGCATGCAACATGCCGTGACGTCGATTGACAAGCTAAGTTTCCTGGGAAACATACAGAGCTCCCTCTATCCATGTTAAACGCCATTGGTTTTGCAATGCCGACATCACTCGTTCATGTGTGCGGGCGTGAACTAATCTTAGCTGTCAGAGTTGACAAAGAAACTTCTTGAGCTGCTTCATGGTTCTGATTGGGTCTAATACATGTCTGATAAAGTGAAAGGATGAGTTTGTGAGAAGAAACGATTCATAGTTCACGTGACATTGGCAGCGGCCGCAGATGTTTGGGAATATATGGATAAAAACACCTGTTTCTTTCTCATATAAGAAGTTTATTCTTCAGCAAATACAGAACATCATTTCTCTCTTTCTCAGCTAAACACAGAAATTACCTCTTGATGTCTTTTTGTAGGCCAGATTACAGGACCTTTTATGTCTAAATAAGCTCGCTGTTGTGTTCATGTTTCAATGACACATTTTCAAAAAATTTAAGCGTTTTTCTTTTTTCTTCACTTCTCAATCCGGTCAGACACATCTCTAAAAACACAAAAAAATTAATAAATGAAAAAACTGATCTTTTCTATAAAAACTGGACAGGAACATGTTGATCGCTCTTCTGTATATTTTCCCTAATTAATGGTGCAAAGCATGACTTTGACTATCCTGCCGGCATATTCTTCTTCTTTTTCTTCTTTTTCATGTGACTGCCGCGTACTATTTGTCACCATGAATGAGCATAGAACACATAATAATCGGGTGTAAGTTCTACCCATGGGGTGTAAGAGCCACCCAAAAATGCCCCATAGAGATACTCTGGGGAAGAGAATGCCCATGAAACAGGGATTGTTTATCCTTCAATGGTCAATTGCAAAGGGATTTTGTATTGAACATTATTTGGTATCACAGTGCCGTAGACAAAAGGGGGTGAGCTAATTTTACTCAGGCAACCAATCCGTCTCAGGATCTTCATGGAGCTAAAAAGCAGCAAAGTGTCATAGAAACATGTGGATAGGCTAGTATGACTCGTGCAGCAAACAGCCAATTATACATTATTTTGACTACTTCCTTGCCACGTCCTAGCAAGCATTATCAAGCACAATAGCATAGCAAACATAAAGAGGAATATTTTCAAATCTAAATGTCATAGAGGCATGCTATGCGGGTTGGTTTATATCATTCATACTGGCAAGCAGCCTTTGCAGTATCATCATTGGCACATGCCAGGCTACTCCCTAGCAACCAGAGTACCCTAGCAACTATTTAGCAAGACCTAAATCTCTGCATCAAAACATTGTTGAGACTTTTTCTATTTTCACACTTACACCACATTGACATGTTGCCATCATTCCAAAAATATTTTCTCAAAGGGATTTAAAACCAGAAATGTTTGCTCTGGTTCTTAGAAAATGTGGCTTCATGATGACGCCTGTATGTATGGCTGGCCGTCAGCTGCTCTTAGCTTTGTTCGTGTTTTAAACAAAGCAAACTCTCTACTGGTGTACACAGAGCACTGTTTGATAAAAGTTCATGGAAAATGCAATGTAACTTAACTTGAGTGGAAAAATGACTTGCCCCCGCCTCTTCTCCTTTACGGGCTCCCTGCTCAACTCTGCCGAACCCTGTGTCTTCCGAGGATGAGGAAGAGATCCAGACGCCAGGGAAAGCATGGTGGTTTTCTGGTAAAAGTCAAGTCCCAACTGGCACTGTTTCCTGGTGCTGATCATCACTGGATATTAGCGGAACTCAATGTGGATCGCTGCCGCAATGTATCTCGACGTTCTCTGGATCCTGCGCGTCTCTGGCTGGTAGCGGTGGTAGGCTCCGATGATGAGCCACAGGTTTTTTGTTATCGGCCACTTCATCTTCGAAGAGGCGGTGTGGATGCATCTCTCCTTAGGCCTCTGGGCCTTGAACCTCCGACGATGAGTGACCCATCTCCTACTAGGTTGGCTCTTGCCAACGCTAACCAACAAATAATTTATTATAAATTACGTTTTTGTGTCCAATAATTTGGACATTCTGTGTGTGACTGAGACATGGCTGGGCGTTGGTGAGTAAAGTTTTTTTTTTTAAACTGTAGTTGTTTTATTTCCCCACGGCTTAATTCGGTCGTCAATGCTAAGATTCAGTCCTAAATTTCTTCATCTTCTAACAGCAGGCAAAGCTTAGTGATAGGTCTTTCCAAGAGACAAGTCTTTGTCTTAAATTTAACAGTTCTAATGAGTCCTTTGTAATCTGGTTGAACTTCTGTTACTCTTCCAATAGGCCACAATCCATGAGGTGCTGAACTGTCTACTACTAACACGATGTCTCCTTTCTGTAGTCCATTTTTTGCATTCTTGTAATAATGGTAAGTATTCTTGGGACCACCTTTTCCAAAATAGGTCTGCTAAATACTGCACTTGCTTTCATCGGCGCCTGATGTATACATCTGACTTCTGAAATAATCCAGGTTGTAAAGTAGGACTAGATTTTGACAGGCGAATGTGATTTGGTGTTTGGGTTCGAGGTCATGATGGTCTTCCGACAATGTAGTAATAGGACGACTATTCAAGATTACACCCCGAATTCCGGAAAAGTTGGGACGTCTTTAGATTTGAATAAAATGAAAACTAAAGGGGGGATCACGTGATGCTTGCAACTAGATAGACGCACTTCTTTCGCCTCCCCACTGGGTTGACGTAAAATAAATATTTTAAGTACTAATTTCGCCTTGTGACTCACTGCAACGGCTGTAATAAGTGTCAAAATGTCCCTGGAAAACTTTTTTGCACCGCCCGCATCGAGTAAGAAGAGAGACGGACGAAAGAAGACGGCTTGCAAGGCTAATGCTAATAGCATTGCTAACGTGGCGATCACTGCTGCTAGTCAAGTTGACACTGTACACGAAGAGGCCGAGTATGAGACGGAGCAGGCGGCTACAGAATGTGAAACGGAGCCGGAGAATGTCAACCTCCAAAGGGATGACATATTAGTTGAGAGAGTAACTACCAACATCGCTGAGATGCTAGACACTAAACTTGCTGCGGTTGTTAAACCAGTTACGGAACTGTCTCAGAAGTTAGACGGCATTTTGGAAAGAGTGACGGCTGTAGAAAATCGCGTATCTGATCTTGAGGATATGTCAACGGTGACTGGGCCGAAACTTGAATGTTTGGAAAATGCTCTCAAAAAAGCACTGGATCGCCTTGATAATTATGAGAATCAAAGTCGTCGCCAAAATATTAAGATCACAGGACTGAAGACTGGCTTTGAGGGGAAAGACCCAGTTACGTTCTTTGAGAAATGGATTCCTGAAGTTCTGGATATGCAGCAGGACAGGATCAAGATTAAAAGAGTCCATCGCACGGGGCCCGCGCATGGAGGAGGAGAGAAAAATGGTCCTCGGGCGGTCCTAGTGAGATTACACAACTACATCGATAAACAGAAGATCCTTAATGCAGCAAGGAACAAGAACAGGCTGACAGTGGAAGGTCAGGAGGTGTCCTTTTATCAAGATTTCTCGGCTGAAGTGATCAAGAAGAGGCAAGAGTCGGCAGGTGCCCGTCGGAGATTACGAGAAGCGGGCATCAGATATGCTTTTGTGTACCCGGCCGTAATACGGATCTTTCAGCAGGATGGAGTTACGAAAACACTTTCCAACATGAAAGATGTCAACAACTACATTAAAGGACTAACCGAGAGATCAGACACAGGTAACTAAATTAGACTGTGTTTCAGTGATAGCAACGTTTGGCTATTACTAAGCTTCAACGACGAATGACTGAACTTAAATAGTGTTTAGACGAATGCTATGACAAACATTACTGAGCTTCACTCTCCGTTAAGTCACGTTATGGGTTAAGACACTCAATCCGTATCTGTTTTAATTAGTGTTATCACAAGGATTGTTATATTGACCAACGACCCAGTTGGGAAGGTTTTTTGTTTTCTTTCTTTTGTAACGATATTCTTTTTTTTCAGACACGCTAAGACCCCAGTTGTACATTCCTTGATAAGAGTATGACGAAGTTTGCTTTTGGTTTTCGTATCCTCCACCTTTTAATAGGTTTGTTGTGGATACTTAGTTCACTGTTCGTTACTCCAAGCTGTGTGTTTTGTTTTTGCTTGGAATTTTTGTTTTCTTTATCAGCACAGGCACACTTAAATGTTGGGATTGGACTAAACATACTTATCTCTACCTTTTTGAAGCATTACAGCATTAAGTACATAAAGTATATTATATTTAGTAATGAGTATTAGAATTTGTACTTGGAATGTCAAGGGATCCAATAATCCAGTGAAAAGGAAAGCTATCCTAAACAGTTTAAAAAAGGACAAAATCCAAATTGCATTTTTACAAGAAACACACCTCAGCGACAACGAACACAATAAATATCTCCGGGAGTGGGTTGGTCAGGTTTATTACTCATCTTATTCAACAAGTAAGAGGGGGGTAATAATATTGATACATAAAAATTTGCCGTTAGTTGTTACAGACACATATAAGGATACGGAGGGGAGAATCATTTTAGCTAAAGGAACGCTTTATGGGGAAATTATTTTGTTGGGTAGCATCTATAGTCCTAATGTAAACGATGACGATTTCTCTGCCTTACTTTTTGACCGGCTTGTTGAAATGGACTCCTCAAACATTTTGATAGGAGGCGATTTTAATTGCTCTCTTTGTCCTTTTCTAGACAGGAGCCCAGCTCAGAGCATACAGTCTAAAAGCGCAAGATCGCTTAATAACACATTAGAGGAAATCGGCCTGTTAGATATTTGGAGGCATTTGAACCCTTCAACAAAAAGTTTTACATTTCACTCCTTACCTCATTCATCAATGTCCCACATTGATTATATATTTATTTCAAGGCATCTGGCCCATCTAGTGGAGAAGTCAGATATAGGAGTTATTGCCATTTCTGATCATGCTCCTGTTAGTTTAGAGATGCAACCGCCCAGGCCACTAAAACAAACTATTTATTGGAAGTTAAACAAACTATTACTTTTTGATGACAATTTCATTAAACTATTAGAAGAACAGACAGATTTGTACCTAAATATCAATGATAAAGAGGACACTGACCCTAGAATTGTATGGGAGGCTTATAAAGCCTATATGAGAGGAGTTATAATATCATATACAAGCTGTAAAAAGAAGGAACGAATAATACTACAAAACGACCTTGAAACTAAAATTAAAAGGCTGGAAGAAGATTATTATGCATCAAAATCAGAGGAAATCCTTAAGAAATTAAAGATATCCAGGGACATGTTAAGTGACTTAATAACTAGAAAAGCTGAGAAGGATATGTTATTTGCACAACAAAAACTATTTGAATTTGGCAATAAACCAAACAAATTCTTGGCAAGGCTGGCAAACAATGCCCCACCTAAATTCTTCATTTCGGCAGTTAAGGATGATAATGGTCAGCGACATATGGATAATAAGCACATTAATGAGTGTTTTAGACAATTTTATGAGAAACTGTATAGTTCCGAGACTGACTCTGATAAATTAAAGGATTGTTACTTTCTAAACAGCTTGAATATACCACGACTAACCGAAGAACAGGCTAACTTAGTGGAGGGTCCCGTTACATTATTAGAAATTGATACAGCCATTTCATCACTCCAATCGGGCAAATGCCCTGGAGCTGACGGATATCCCGTTGAGTTTTTTAAGGTTTTGAAAGGCAAGATTAACAAACTATTACAGAGAGTATTTAATGCATCCTTTGAACATTCAAGTCTTCCGGGGACTATGTATATTGCCAATATTACAGTAATACCAAAAAAAGATAAGGATCCAGAACTACCTTCTTCCTATCGGCCGATAAGCTTGCTAGGAGTAGACATGAAAATATTGTCAAAGATTTTGGCCAGTAGATTGGAGCGGGTTGTATCAGACATAGTAAGCACAGACCAGACAGGATTTATTAAGGGTCGTTTGTCCTCAAACAATACAAGACGCTTGATTAATATTATCAATTATCTTAATCACCATCAAATACCAGGCGCCATTGTTTCAATGGATGCCGAAAAAGCCTTTGATCGTGTTGAATTGGAGTACATGTTTGAAGTGCTAAGAAGATTTGGTTTTAAATCCACTTTCACAGACTGGGTGAAGATCTTGTACAAGATGCCTGTAGCCTCTGTCTTGACAAATGGTCTTTTATCCGCACCATTTAAACTTGCACGCGGTACTGCTCAGGGCAGTCCTTTATCACCTTTGCTGTTTTCCCTGGCTATAGAGCCGCTTGCGATAGCCGTCAGACAGAATATAAATATAGGAGGAACTTTAATAGGAACAAAACAGCACAAAATTTTATTATATGCCGATGATATTCTTTTAACTTTGACAGATCCCGATAAATCAATCCCAGCACTGATTGATTGTATCAAAGAATTTGGACAAATATCGGGGTATAAGGTAAATTTCGAAAAGTCAGAAATAATGCCTTTAATAAACAGTGTTCAGGTCGAGCCTGCTTATGTTAAACCCTTTCGCTGGGCACCTAAAGGATTTAAGTATCTAGGAATAAAAATCACACCCAGAGTTAGTCAGCTGTATGCGGAGAATATCAATCCTTTAATTAGTCACATAAAAGAAAAAGTTACAAGTTGGAAAAAGCTTCCTTTGTCAATGCTTGGTAGGATTAACCTTATTAAAATGATAATACTTCCAAAAATTTCTTATCCAGTATCAATGCTTTTTGTGTTTTTGAATCCAGATGATCTTAAGGACATTAATAAACTGATATCAGACTTTATCTGGGCAGGCAGAAAACCTAAGCTTAAAATGGATACTTTACAACTTCCAAAACATCAGGGTGGTTGGGGCTTACCAAAGATTGAGAACTATGTACTGTCTATTCATGCTAGAATTGTTTCAGAGTGGGCAACTGAACAAGATGTGACACCTTGGCTTGAGATTGAAAAAATAATTAGCCAACCCTGCTGTCTTATAAACTTATTAGATAAACGTGCAAGAGAACTACCACCTGCTGTTAAAGACAATTACCTAATTAATAATGTTATCAAGTCATGGAGTATTTTGAAGAAATTATTTGTGAAGTCTACGGCTCTTAACTTTCTT
This sequence comes from Barbatula barbatula, assembly GCF_947034865.1. Taxonomy (NCBI): domain Eukaryota; kingdom Metazoa; phylum Chordata; class Actinopteri; order Cypriniformes; family Nemacheilidae; genus Barbatula; species Barbatula barbatula. Next base: position 280,552 of record NC_136787.1, read on the forward strand.
GCAATTTTGGTAGAAATCCCAGATTTAACAACAGAGGGTGCTGGTCTCAATCTCAAGTCATGGCACGAAGCTGGTATCAAGAGAATGTATGATCTGTGGGACAAAGGTAAATTTAAGACATTTGAAGATATAAGATCACAATATAACATACCTGCCAAAGACTTTTATAAGTATCTCCAGATCAGGCACTATGTAAAATCAAAGACTGGATCCCTGGAGCTACCAACGAACTGTTACTTGCTTGAAAAAACTCTACTTGAATGTCGGAAACGTGGACGTTTTGTGTCTAGATTCTATTCTGAGTTACATTCTATAAAGGTAGACAAACTGAAACATTTACGAACAACTTGGAATATGCTGCTTAAAATGTCAATTGATTCTGAGTCGTGGGAGGAAATAGTAAGACTACCTTCTAGAATATCAATCTGTAATAGATACAAAGAAATGCAGTTCAATATTGTACATAATGTTTATATATCACCTTATATATACAGTAAGTATACTCCAGGTGCTTCTCCGAATTGTCCTAAATGTAATTCAGCTAAGGGCACTAGATATCACTGTCTTTGGGAGTGCAAGAACATTGAGGTATTCTGGCAGGCAGTATGCAGTGAAATCAGTTTGGTGATAGGACAGATAGCTCCAACCAGCCCGCTCATGTGCCTACTGGGGCTTATACCTGACCCTTTGAGAGCTCACAAAGAGACTGTTCAGTTTCTCCTAATGTTAGCTCGAAAGGCTATAATGGTTAAATGGGTTGGTAGTGATGCCCCCTCTACTCAGATGTGGAAATCTATGGTATCTGAAGTTGTAACTCTAGAAAGATTGAGGTATTGTCTCAATGGTAAATCGCACCTGTTTAAAAAATGGGAGAATATTTTAAAATGTCTAAAGATTAAACGGTCATAAACCAAAACTGGATAAAATGTAGGTACAATCATATGACAAAATGATGTATGTAAATTGTCCACATGGTTATAGATATGTTAATTATTTCCTGTGCTGTGTTTTTGTTTCAATATGTTTTGTTTGAAATAATTAAAATGTTTAATAAAAAGAATTGTAAAAAAAAAAAAAAAATGAAAACTAAAGGAATTTCAAAATCACATGAGCCAATATTTTATTCACAATAGAGCATGGATAACATAGCAAATGTTTAAACTGAGACATTTTACACTTTTATCCAGTTAACTAGCTCATTTAAAATGTAATACCTGCTTACAGGTCTCAAAAAAGTCAGGACGTGGGCATGTTTACCATCGTGTATCATGTCCTTTTGTTTTCTAAACAGTTTGAGGACGTCTGGGCATTGAGGCTATAAATGCTGGAGCTTTGGTGTTGCAATTTGGTCCCATTCTTGCCTTATATAGGTTTCCAGCTGCTGAAGAGTTTGTGGCTGTCTATGATGCATTTTTTGTTGAATGATGCGCCAAATGTTCTCTATAGGTGAAACATCTGGACTACAGGCAGGCCAATTCAGTACCCGGACTCTTCTACGACAAAGCCATGCTATTGTAATAGCTGCAGTGTTTGGTTTTGCATTGTCCTGCTGAAGTATACAAGGCCTTCCCTGAAATAGACGTCGTTTGGAGGGAAGCATATGTTGCTCTAAAACCTTTATATACCTTTCAGCATTCACAGAGCCTTCCAAAACATGCAAGCTGCCCATACCGTATGCACCCCCATACCATCAGAGAGGCTGGTTTTTGAACTGAACGCTGATAACACGGCACCTCTTTAGCCCGGAGGACACGACGTCCGTGATATCCAACAAGAATGTCAAATTTGGACTCGACTGACCATAGAACACTATTCCACTTTAAAATAGTCCATTTTAAATGAGCGTTGGCCCACAGGACACGACGGCGCTTCTGGACCATGTTCACATACGGCTTCCTTTTTGCATGATAGAGCATTAGTTGGCAGCTGCTGATTGTGTTTACCGACAGTAGTTTCTGGACGTATTCGTGGGCCCATTTAGTAATGTAATTGACACAATCATGCCGATGAGTTATGCAGTGTCGTCTGAGGGCATCCAATAAAGGTCTCCGGCCTGGTCCCTTACGCACAGAGATTTCTCCAGTTTCTCTGAATCATTTGATGATGTTATGCACTGTAGATGATGAGATTTGCAAAGCCTTTGCAATTTGATGTTGAGGAACATTGTTTTTAAAGTATTCCACAATCTTTTTACGCAGTCTATCGCAGATTGGAGAGTCTTTGTCCATCTTTACTTCTGAGTGACTCAAAATTACATTTTGTAATTGTTAGGTAACACTGTGTTGTTCTTCCTGAAGGGTAAATCAAGAATGTAATGTTCATCTTCCAACTTAATTAGAACTTAATTCTGCAATGTTAATGAACCTTTTGTCTTCTACAGACATTTTAGCCTGATCTTCTCTTGAATTCTCATTAAAATCATGATTGTACTGTTGTTTTAACATTTCTTCCAGGTTTGAGACAGCTATTCTGTTTACAACACAACCATGTCATATGTTCCTGTTGGCTGTGGCTTTGCCTTGCAAAGGACCAATAACAACCCATCTGAGAAGAGTCTTTACTGCATATGGCCCATCTTCAAACCCACTGACGATGTAAAAGGGCCCGGATATATCCTGGTTGCTTCCTTTGCTTGCTGCCATGTGGTTTCAATGTGGTTTCATATTTTGTCCCTTGTTTCTTAACCACTGTGGGAGGGGTTGATGCAGTGATCTGACTCTTGCTGAGTTGCTTGAATAGATCAGGAATAGATGACTCCGTGGGCTCTAAGGTCCTTGGCAGCAGGCTGATGGGCGATTGACTGATGGAGGACCACCGAGGTGCCTGTTCAGGTGCTGCAGGAGCCATAGCAGGTGACGGAGGGGATGAAGGAAGTAGGTTAATGTTTCATAGAAATGTTAGGAGGACATACCAACATGACCTAATAGTCATGTATGCTTAACTTCAGTTACAAATACTAGATAAGCTAAACGTTTGTGAACAAACTGTATATGAGCGCGAGAGAGAGAGAGAGCAAGAGCGAGAGCGAGAGAGAGAGAGAGAGAGAGAGAGAGAGGGAAAGAGAGAGAGAGAGAGAGCGAGAGTTTTTTTTTCACCTAAAAGCACAGAGCTAGTTGATCGCTGTTGGATCCGTGGCCCATTCAAGTCGTTCAGGCTTTGTTTTGCTAATCGAGAAGGCGTGTTAAGCTCTTTTGGTTAGCGCTCCTCTGAACACATACTTAAGCAGTACCTCTGTGTTGGCGCGGTAAGCGTCTGCGGTAGCGTTAGCCCTCGTGCTCAGCCCTCCTCGTGTGAAAACCGACGAGAGTAAAGACCTGCGACTCTACCTGCGCGACTACGCCGAGCAAAGACACCGACAAGACACATTAGTATATTTAACATACCTTTTGCTTTTTATCTCTTTTATTGTATACTACTATCATGTGTTTCCAGTTTATTCCTGTACTCCATCACAGACAGTGCTCTCGCCCAAGACGCAAGGCAAGTAACTCACACTCTCACGCATGTCCCATTCATGCATCCACTTCGACTCCTCTGACTCCCTCTGTGGGTCTCTGGAACTGCCAGTCAGCGGTGAACAAGACCGACCTCATCCCTGCTTTTGTTAGCCTGTCTGACATTCACATTCTAGGTCTTACTGAGACATGGATTCATCCTGAGGACTCAGCCACACCTGCTGCTCTCTCTACCAACTACTCCTTCTCTCACTCCCGCCGTCAAACTGGAAGAGGAGGAGGCACAGGTTTGCTTATCAACAATAATTGGAAATATTCCACACTTTCTTCCCTATGCAACAACTACTCATTTGAGTACCACGCTGTCAATATAACTTCTCCTACTCCGCTCAGTATTGTCGTAGTTTACCGCCCCCCAGGTCCTCTGCACAACTTCATTTAAGAATTAGTTGTTCTGCTCTCATCATTTCCGGAGGATGGTGGCCCTCTTGTAGTCCTTGGGGACTTCAATATCCACATGGACAAACCCTATGCTTCTGACTTCCACACTCTCACTGCCTCGTTTGACCACACACGCCTCCCCACAGCCGGTACTCACAGATCAGAAAACCAGCTTGATCTCATCTACACCCTTAACTGCATCACGGACAACACTAAAGTCACACCTCTTCACATCTCTGACCACTTCTTCATAACTTTCAACGTGCTCCTCCCTACATGCACTACACCAACACCACCACCTGTTTATTTTAGACGGAACCTTCGCTCTCTCTCTCCCCTAGCACCCTCTCTGCTAAAGTGTCATCCTCTCTTTCCTCCAACTTTGCATCTCTAGATGCTGACACTGCCACCAACACCTTATGCTCTACACTTACATCCTGTCTAGATAATCTCTGTCCTTTGTCCTCCAGACCAGCTCGTGCCACCCCCTCCTGCCCTTGGTTGTTTGACATCCTCCATGAACAACGGTGTACACTCAAGGCCGCTGAAAGGAAATGGCACAAGACCAAGAGTCTGGCTGATCTAGGGGACTACCAATCACTACTCTCCTCTTTCTCTGCTAGTGTTACCATGGCGAAAACCTCTTTTTATACCACCAAGGTGAGCAATGCACCTAACACTCGGCAGCTTTTTAAGACCTTTCACTCTCTTCTCTGCCCCCTCCTCTTCCGCCCACTACCTCTTTGACTGCTGAGGACTTTGCTGTATTTTTCACTGAGAAAACATCAGCCATCAGCAAACAATTCTCAGCGCCACAGACCGCTACCCTCACTTCTAACACCGAACTTTCGCCCCATTGTCTGACAATGAAGTCACACGACTTCTCTCTCGCCACCCCACCACCTGTCCGCTTGACCCAATCCCCTCCCATCTCCTTCAGGCCACATCCAACACAATCACACCTGCACTCACGCACATCATCAACACCTCCCTGCTCACCGGCACTTTTCCATCCACATTCAAACAGGCCCAGGTCACGCCCCTACTCAAAAAACCCACATTGGACCCTACTATTACCGACAGTTACAGACCTGTCTCTCTCCTCCCTTTTATTGCGAAAACTCTTGAAAGGGCAGTTTTCAACCAAGTTTCCTCATACCAATCCCAGAACAATCTACTGGATGACAAGCAGTCTGGCTTCAAAACAAACCACTCCACCGAGACGGCACTGCTATCGGTCACAGAATCACTGCGACTAGCCAAGGCGGAATCCAAATCCTCGGTCCTGATTCTGCTAGACCTATCTGCAGCGTTTGACACGCTCAATCACCAGATACTGCTAGCAACCCTGTCATCCTTAGGAATCTCTGGCTCCCCTCTCCGCTAGTTCCAATCCTACCTATCCGGCAGATCATTCAAGGTGTCATGGAGAGTCTCGCTGTCCACTGCTCACCATATGATCACTGGGGTCCCTCAGGGATCGGTGCTTGGACTGCTGCTTTTTTCCATCTACATGACATCCTTAGGACCCATCATACGGGCACACGGCTTCGCGTATCACTGTTATGCTGATGACACCCAGATCTACATCTCATTTCATCCAGACGATACCACTGTAGCAGCTTGCATAACAGCCTTCCTAGATAACATCTCGGCTTGGATGAAAGAGCATCACCTGCAGCTGAACCTAGCCAAGACAGAACTACTCGTGTTTCCGGCACATCCCATGGTCCAACACGATCTCACCATCCAGCTTGGCAAGTCCACTATCACTCCCTCCAAATCAGCCAGGAACCTCAGAGTCATATTTGATGAACAGCTGTCCTTCAATGATCACATTGCAAAGACAACGCGATCATGCCGATATGTCTTATTTAACATTCGCAAGTTTAGACCCTACCTCACTGAGCATGCAGCACAACTCCTTGTCCAGGCCCTGGTCATCTCAAGGTTGGACTACTGCAATGCTCTCCTTGCTGGTCTTCCTGCAAAGGCAATCAAACCACTTCAGCTGGTTCAAAACGCAGCAGCATGCCTCGTCTTTCAACAGCCCAAAAGGGCTCATGTGACACCCCTTTTCATCTCTCTCCACTGGCTACCGGTTGAAGCCCGGATCAGATTCAAGTCACTGATGTTTGCCTACAGGACTATCAGTGGATCTGCGCCGGCATACTTTCACACCCTACTACACTCCTACACCCCATCAAGAACCTTCACACCCTACTACACTCCTACACCCCATTAAGAACCTTCACACCCTACTACACTCCTACACCCCATGAAGAACCTTCACACTCTACTACACCCCATCAAGAACCCTGCGTTCAGCAAACCACCAAGCGTGGACAAGCGTCTTGTGTTGCCTTCTCATAAGGGCACTAAATCCCTTTCCCGCTCATTCTCCTTCACAACTCCTTCCTGGTGGAACATTCTTCCCAATGCGGTCTGATCAACCACATCTCTCACAACATTCAAAAAACTACTTAAAACACACCTCTTCGGCCAATACTTGACAGACAAATAAATTATAAAAAATAAAAATAAAGTACACTAACCCTCTTCTCTCAACAGGTAGTGGTCTAGCTATTGTTGAAACTAGTAACTTTGTATTAGCACCTATTGTATTATTGCTCTTTTATGACATATCGCTTATTGCTCCCTGAACTCTTTGTTAGTCGCTTTGGATAAAAGCGTCTGCTAAATGACTAAATGTAAATGTAAAATCAGAGAGAGCGAGCGAGAGAGCGAGAAAGAGAGACAGAGCGAGAGAGAGAGAGACAGAGCGAGACAGACTTTGACTTTTAAATACTCTTTATTTAACAATTTTCTATATAACCATTTTTTTTTATAATTTACTTACATAAAAAACACATATTCCATTTGAAAAAAAATAAAAAAAATAACTTAATTAAAATATAGAGAGATCTCCAACTATAAATACATGTGCAAAGTACCATCAACATCAGCTTCACACAAAACTTGATTCACTCCCCAACAATAATTAAAAGTTTCTAAGTCTTTAACCATGTTGTAGTATGCATATTCCAACATTAATCTTGATTTAACCAAATTTTTTAAAATTGACATTGTATCAGTTGACCCCACACCATTAAGTTTACCTTTACGTGAGATCCATATTGCCATTTTTGCTTGGCCGAATAAGAAATTAAGCAATACATGGACTTCTTTTTTACTTTTGTTATACTTAATACCTTAGATAAAAAGCATTGGTGAGAAAAAATCTCCTAAACTTGTGCATCATTCTTCCACTTGAGCTAAAATATTAACAAGTCTTTCACAGTAAAAAAATGAATGAAAAAGTTTCTGATAAACCACAAAAGGACACCCCTCCACTACCTGTGGATCAATGTGTGCTCTGTATCTGTTTGTGGCTATTATACCATGCACAATTCTCCACTGGAGGTCACCTGACCTTTTCTCAATAGTAGGTTTGTACAAGGTCCTCCAACTACCTTTAGGGGAACTGTCTGATCCAAAATTCTCCTGCCATTTGGATTCTTTAAGTCCTTCCAAGGACCGAATATGTGAGACTTTGACACATGTTACATAAAGTGCCCTTTTCCCTGTTTCACTAAAAAGTCTTAGCTCTGGAGTATTGAAATTGAGCAATGCCCCCTCTTCCTCTTGGAAATGGCCTACAGCAGGTGCAACTTCCAGCTCTGGGAATGGGACAACTTTATCCACCTCGGCAATCTCCAAAGCATTTTTTACATTAAAGGGCATGCTTTCAAAAATGTCTTTTAGTAGTCTCTCTGTCAGGCAAACTGACCTAACACCAATCTTTGTAGAAAACATTTCAGCAGTCATCCATCCTTCGTTTGTTATCAAACGTCCCCGTGTTGTAATTTCTGAATTTTTTAAAGCTTCTCTCAGAGATGGTGACTTTAAAATTCCTGAATCTACAAGAGGATTATGCAGTAACGGTTCCTCTCTTTGCCAGAGATCTCGCACATCCCTGAGATTCCTTGTCACATTTAGAGTTTTCCATGCACCAAACATCGACTGATAAAAAGCAGTAAGTCCATAAAGATCAACATTTTGGATGTCCATCAGAAAAAGATGACGATCTAGTCCCATTCCACCTGCTTTTCTTAAGAGGGCACACGCCACACCAGACCAGCTCACATCTTCTTCATAAAGCAGCCTTTTTACAGTCTGAAGCCTAAAAGTCATTATTCTGCTTTTGATGTCCACTAGTCCTTGTGGGGCAGACAAAACAGAAATCCTCCCGCAGATATTAAAATGAAAGCAACCGGAACAGCGTCCGTAGATGGGGGGAGAAAGAACCACTGATCAGTTAGTCCCTCGGGAGAAGACGCAGCGGGCGGTCAGCGGAACCCCGAAGCGGCAATGGTGAAAAACAGCCGTAGCACTGAGCAGACACGGAGAAAACAGGTTAGAGCATCAATAGCAATATCTGCAACACAACGATACCCGGGAAGACAGGAGAGCTAGGGCAGGGTAACTCCTCTCATCGGAGAAACACAAACAGTCCGACAAAGGGATAGAGAAAAGAGAGGAAAGAAGTAGCAAGCGTAATTACCGGGAAGAGAGTACAGGTGCGCGGAATCTGGCGGAAGGCAGGGGGAAACGAGAAACAGCTGGAGGAGAGTGTGATGAGTGCGTGCGTTAAGTAGGTGTGCAAAATACTAAGTGTGATCAGGAGAGGGAAGCAAAGGATAGGAAGAAAGACAGGATCATAACAAAGCCAGTGTTGCCCAGACCAAAAGAAGTCTATCAAGTATTTCTGCAGACTTTCCACCAGTTCATTAGGAGGTTCCAGGATACTCATCTTGTGCCATAAAGACGAGGCTACAAGGTTATTGCAGACCAAAACTCTTCCCCTATAGGAAAGCAGAGGTAGCAGGCTTTTCCGTCGAGACAACCGAGCACACACCTTTTCCATCAGGCCCTCCCAATTTTTCCTCTTATATTCCTCTCTACCTAAGAAAACCCCCACATCTTCCCCATTGTAAAAAAGCTGGAAGTAATGGACTATTGTGATCAACACCACACCATAGACTCCCAGTTGACTTTAGCAGATGATGCTTTCCGATAACTCTCTAAAATATTTCTTAGTGCTTGAACATCAGTATTATTTCTTAAAACAACAGTTACATCATCAGCATATACTGAGATTTTAACACAATCATTAGGAAAAATACTATTAACATTTAAGCCCATTAAGTTTTCTCTTAATTTACACAGGAGAGGTTCAATGACCAAACTATAAAGCTGACCTGAGAGAGGGCACCCTTGTCTTATTCCCCTCTGCACCTTAACAGGTATACTGAGACCACCTGCCATCTTAATCATACATGTGCCATTGTTATACACCAACTTTATCATAGAAACAAATTTCTCCCCAAAACCAAAAGTCTTTAAAACTTTAAAAAGATACTGGTGATCAACTCGATCAAATGCTTTTTCTTGATCAAGTGATAACAGCCCGATATTAACACTATTACTCATAGCATAATCAACAGTGTCACGTATTAAATGCAGATTATCAAGAATACATCTTCCTTTTATACAATAGGATTGGTCCTTGTGTATTATTTTGTCCAGTTTTTTGTTCAATCTGTTAGCCAGACACTTTGAAATCAGTTTATATTCAGAACACAGAAGTGCCACGGGTCTCCAGTTCTTTAATGAGTTAAGGTCTCCTTTCTTTGGCAGTAGTGTTAAAACTGCCCGCTGGCAACTCTTTATCAGAGAACCAGTCCGAATGCACTCTTGTAGCACTTCAAAGAAATCATTTCCAATTGTAGACCAGAAATGTTTGTAGAATTCATTTGGAAGCCCATCTATTCCTGGAGTTCTGCCTGGAGAAAGACCCATAACTGCAGTACTTAGTTCCTCAAAAGTAATTCCAAGCTCTAATTCATCTTTATCTTCCTCATTTAAACAGGGAAGATTCTGCAAAAGTTCATCTTGGCTCTGAATATCAGTGTTCTCATCAGAATATAAATCAGAATAAAAGTCCACCGCTAATCTGCGCATTTCTGCAGGATCACTCGTTTCATGTCCATCACTGTTTTTCAAACTATGCATAAGTTGTCCTTGTACGCTTTTGTGCTCCAAATTAAAAAAAAACTTGGTGGGTCCATCCATATCTTTCATTGATAAAAACTTACTTCTTACAAGAGCACCTTTAACCTTCTCATTTAAAATGAAACTTAGTTTAGATTTCTTTTCGTTCCACTCATGCAAATGATCAGAAACATCTCCATCCAACATATTCTTTTCAATTAACAGGATTTCTTTTTCAATCCACTCCAAAGTTCTCCTCAAACATAAACTTGAATGTGAGGTATATTGTTGACAAAAATCTCTTATGTGGACTTTTCCTATTTCCCACCAAAGTAAAATATCTTCAAACCTATTTTTCTCACTTTTCCAGTTTTCCCAAAAAAGTTTAAAAGTTTCACAAAAGTGTATATCCTGCAGCATTTTTACATTAAAATGCCAATAAGCTTTTCTAGATCTTTTAGAGGTCATTATACAGTCAACAGTTATTAGTTTATGGTCTGTAAAAGACGTGGGGACAACAGCTGTACGTACAACTTTACTTTTCATATTTTTGGATACATAGAATCTGTCAAGACGTGCTGCTGAAATTCTTCCTCCATTTACCTTTAACCAAGTATATTGCTTAACTGAAGGATTCAACTCTCTCCAAATGTCTGTAAAGTTAAAACCTTTAATTAAATTACCTAAAAATACAGATGACTGAAAATGAGGTTCCTCTCCATTCCTATCACATAAATAATCCAGTGTGCAGTTCCAGTCCCCTCCTAAAACTATTAGGTCATCATTATATTGTTGTCTTAGAAACATTTTTAATTTATTTAAAGTATCTATTCTCTCCGTCCCATTATTAGGAGCATAGATATTGACGAAATTAATAAAAGACCCATCAATTTCAGCTCTCACTGCCAATAATCTACCTGGTTCAATTTCCTTTTTCATTAGGATTTTAACTTTAATACTTGGAGAAAAAAGAACTGCAACTCCTGCACTCAAGTTGGTCCCATGAGAGAAAACACATTCATCCTTCCACCACAGTCGCCAATCCACCTCATTCTGTTCATCACTATGAGTTTCTTGCAAGAAGATCACATCTCAGATGCGACAAACTTATTCAGATCTGGGAAGAACTCACCCACTTCAGTCCTTTTCCCCTTTGTTTCATTAAGAAACTCATTAATTTGATCCACTGAGTACAAATCATCTTTCGTTGCTTTTAACAACTCTGACCCTTCTGACCATTGATCATCATCTCTCATACCATCATCAGTATATTGAGACATTCCATCAAAATCCTCTTCTAAGCTTTCTTCTTCATGTTGAACCTCACTCTGAACCACATCACAATTTCTGTCAGCATCCTCCACCTCATCAATAACAATGGCGGTGCTGCCACCAGCTTTATCACAAGTCTCAACATTATCATCGCATTCACTCACCTGGTTGTGCCCGTTGACCTTCTCTATCGGCCTTTCGCTTTGTTTTTCTGTCGTTTGTTTTGTCTGTGTTGCTGTAATTTCCTCGATATTGATATTTACGTTATTATTTGACGACCCGCTGCCTCCAGCTGTTTCAGTAGATGACTTTCGTTCACTTTCCTCTTTTTTATGTGGACAAGCGAACCTTTTATGACCTAAATCTCCGCATTCAAAACACCTAAAATGTTCGGTGCTAGCATACAAAATGTATGAAGTTTCTTCATGACTCACCCGGAAAGAAATCTCCAAACTACGTTCCGATGAAGACAGAAACATCAACACTTGCCTTCTGAAAGAGAGGACGTGTTTGAGAGACGCATTTCTAAAACCCAGTGGGATCATTTTAAACGGACTTGCAATTTTACCGTATCGTGTTAATTTTTTTGCAATAGCATCATTTGAAACGAACGGTGGCACATTAGAAATAGTTATTCTAGTAGTCGGGGCCACTAAAGGAGTCACGGGCACTGGTTCACTATTTGTTCTGTTTTCACAAACACACTCTCTCTCTTTTTAAACACTTTAAAAAGAAACAACAGATCAACATCCTGACCAGCATTTTTACATTGATGTGTTTTCAGGATTGCTAACTTGGCTTGACCCATTAAGAAATTGGCAAGGACACACTGTTCGCGCCATGACTGTTTATACTCGCAACCAAAAATAAACAAGGTATTCGTAAAAGAAAAACCCAATTTAACCATTAGTTTATCCAAAAGTATAAAAAGTGGACCCAGTCTTGGGCACTCATAAAATAAGTGAAATACAGTATCAGAGGCCTTACAGAATGAACATTCAGGTAAAACCGCTTTGTTAAATTTAGAAACAAAGTTGTTTGTGGCTAACACGCTGTGAAGTATTCTCCACTCTAAATCCCCACATCTTTTTGGAATCGGAGGCTTATACAGCAGCCTCCATGAGGGACTCACTTCTCTGGGCACTGAAAGGTACTCCCTCCATTTAGTATCTATCCTTTCCTTCAACTGACCAAAATGTGCAGATTTAGCACAAACATGATAAACAGTTTTCTTCCCCATACTTTGGAAATCCATAAATTCAAACCCCTTTAACAAACAAACCTTAGTGTCCTCTTCGATTTCCAAATTCTTTGGCACAACGTTTAATGCTGGAAAAGTCTTTGGTAACAAGCCATTGTTTAGAGCAGAAAACACAACTGATGTCAATACTGGGGGCAAACAAACCTTGAAGCTCTCGACTACCCCTTCCACTATTCTTACTGACCTTATCCCAACCTGGTCAGCAAGTGACTGAGCCGTACGCCACTGACCTCTTGTTATATCAAGCAGATCTATCACTCTAATTATTCCAGCATTCAAAAACATTTCAATTACAGAGCCTGACAAAGGAGGCTGTATCTTAAACAGAGGGTTAAAAAACAAAGGTTCTGCACAACCATAATTTTCCTCACCCACTCTTGAGAATTTTAACATGCTCCATGATCGAAAGATTGATTCATAGAACTTTAAAAGAGAACAAAACACATTTCTAACACAAGGCTTCTCAATCAAGAATAACTCTTTGTCAAGGTCTGTTCCCCCGAGTTCTTTAAGAATATACAAAGAATATTCAATCCATGGCATACCATCAGAGCAGTACAGCAATTTTTGCAAAGTTTGCAATCTCATTGCTGCAATTTTGGATTCCACATGTATAAGACCTTGACCTCCCTCTGCAACGGGCAGATACAGCACTCCAGGAGGCAGCCAATGATGGCCGTTCCAAAAGAAATCAACAAATGCCTTTTGAACCTTCAAAAGCAGTTCTTTAGGGGGATCCAACACTGTGACTTTATGCCACAGCATTGAAGCGGCCAGATTATTAATCACCAGGCATCTCCCTCGATATGAGAGCTGTGGAAGAATCCACTTCCACTTTTCAATTTTGCCACTAACCCGGTCAAACACTCCTTCCCAATTTTTCTCCATGTACTGGTCAGTTCCAAAATAAATGCCAAGAACTTTAAAACCCTCCTGTGACCATTTACAATGCTTTGGCAAATTAGGGGGTCCTGAACTATGCCAATCTCCCATCAGCAAAGAAGTACATTTTTCCCAATTTATACGTGCGGATGTAGCTTTCTGAAAAATATTCAAACATGAAATTATATTATCAATATCATCCGTATTTTTTATTATCAGAGTGACATCATCTGCATAAGCTAGAAGTTTTACTTGGGGAACTTTGGGGCAACCTGGAACACCAATACCACACAGCCTTTTTCTCAGCAGACTTAAAAAAGGCTCAATAGAAATAGCATAGAGTAAACCTGATAGAGGACCCCCATTGTCGTATTCCTCTGGTCACTGAAAAGGGTCTTGTTAATGTTCCATTCACTCTTAACATGCTATAAATATCCCTGTACATGAGTCTGATAAAAGACACAAAATGATGACCAAAGCCAAAAGCCTCAAGAGTTTTAAATAAATAGGAGTGGTCAACCCTGTCAAAGGCTTTTTCTTGGTCAAGAGATAGAAGACCAATGTCCAGATGATGTCTCTTTGCCACTGTAATAATATCTCTAACCAAAAAAAGGTTGTCAAATATTGTTCGGTTAGGAATACAGTAGGACTGATCATTGTGGATGACAGTTTCTATACATTTCTTCAGTCTGTTGGTTAAGGCTTTTGAAAAGATTTTCAAATCAACGCACAGCAAGGAGACAGGACGCCAGTTCTTTAAGCAACCATGGTCTCCTTTTTTGGGGATCAAAGTTAATACTGCTCTCCGACAGCTTAGAGGAAGGGTATCTCTTTCAATACTTTCCGCCAATACATTAAACATGTCTTCGCCAATTAAGTTCCAAAAAGCCTTATAAATTTCGGAAGAAAGACCGTCCAAACCAGGTGACTTTCCGGGATTCAACTCCTGGACCGCTCTCGATAGTTCAGCCATCGTTAAGGGGTTCTCAAGATCCATCTTGTCCCTGTGTGATAATTGAGGCAAGTCACTCAGAAGAATATCAGCTTCCACTCCATTGCATGGCTCCAAACGGTATAAGTCTTCATAAAAAGAAATAGCAAAAGCATTCATCTCTGTTTGTGTTGTTAACATTCTTCCATCTGGCAGCTTCAGTTGGTGGAGATGCTTATGTGGCCTTGGCTTCTTTTCAAGTCCAAAGAAAAATGCAGTAGGAGCATCCATGTTATTTAGGCGGATGAACTTTGCCCTTAAAAGGGCAGTTTTTCCTTGTTCTTCCGCTAAGTTACGTAAGAGAAATTTCTTTCTTTGAAAAGATTCAGTGCATATAAGACCTGTGGCACTATTACTGCTTTCTCCAAGGATTTCTTGTTCGAGGGCTTTCATTTTCTCCACTAGGGCACTCCTAGTATGTGCAGTAAACTGCTGACAAAAGATTTTTATCTGGACCTTGCCCACGTCCCACCATTGACTTAAAGATGGGAAATTTACTCTCTCCTCTCTCCAAGCATTCCAAAAGAGGTGAAAAGAGTGGATAAAGCAGTGATCCTGAAGTAACCTACTATCAAAGTGCCAAAGTGAATTATAAGATTTAGTGGACTCAACAGAAACAGCCATAGAGATATAATGATGGTCTGAGAGAAAAGTAGGTGAAATCGAATTCCTACAAAACCTTCCCTTATGACATAATCCAGTATAAAACCGATCAAGTCTAGCTCCAGACATAATATTTGAGTTCACTTTCATCCAAGTATACTGTTTAAGACCAGGAAATGCATCTCTCCACAAATCGACAAAAATATAATAATCAATTAGACTTTTCAGAATCTTGGCTGATGAAGGATGTGGTTCATTATGATTCCGATCCAATTGCTGATTTAGAGTGCAATTAAAATCACCCCCCAGTATAACAATATTATCCCGGGGACAGTGTGATAACGCATCTGATAGTTTCCCAAAAAATGCAATACGCTCCCTGCCCTCATTTGGCGCATAAACATTAAACAGAGAAAAAACCGTGTCACCCAAAGTAACATCTACTCGTAATATTCTTCCTGGTATTATCTCAAAACTCTTTAAAATACCACCAACCCGGGGTGAAAACAAAAATGCTACCCCTGCACTAACATTTGTGCCGTGGCTCAGAAGCACATTACCCTTCCAATCACTCAACCACTGTGACTGGTTTAACAAATCCGTGTGCGTTTCCTGAAGTAAGATCACATCAGCCTTTTTAAGAATTAAATAGTTGAAGAGATCATTTCTTTTTACTGTACTACGACAACCATTAATATTCAAAGACCCAATATTAAACAAAATCATGACAAGACTTATGAAGGGGTATAAAACAAAACACCACATCTGCCTTCTAACGCTTCTCATGAGATCAACGCTTTTTTATACGCGAAATTAGACTTTTTCTAACCATGCTCACAAGTTTTTTAAGCCTATAGCGTTTCGGTTGATCTAGTTCCTCCAAAGTTGCCTTTCGCATAGCATTGGCACCAGACTCCACAAAAAGTTCCAAATCAGGAAAGTGTTTTTCCAATTTGGGTTTTCTCTGATTTTTAGTAGCATCTAAAAAATTGCTCAACTCCTGAACTGTGTAACAATGAGGTTTTATATGGGGAGTAAGATGATTCCCTACAGAATTTCCTTGTGAAATTGCATCATATTCTTCATCTGAACATTCATTTTCAGAGTCATTCTCAGCTAAGTCATCAGTTCTCTGTGACAACAGATCTATATCAGATAAAGGCTGTGACAGGCTTTGAACTGATGAGTTCTCAAGCTCACTTTGCTTTTCTGGGTAACTTGAATCACTAACTACCCCTGAAGCACTGAGCTCCTCATCAACTTGAATATTGTCACCTTCATGTGTACTAATGACGGAAGCTCTATCTGTATCTTCAGTGGGACAATCTTGTTCAGGCAAATCAGAACTCTCTCCACTGTTAGGTACAACTGCAGTTTCATCTGTCTGTACGATTTCAGTAGTAGGCCTACTTTCTGTAATATTATTATCATTATCCACAGCGATATTTACCTGTTCCGTTGCAGAATTACTCTCCTTCTCAGCCTCTACATTTAAAGGACACATTTGTCTTACATGGCCCTGTTTTCCGCATTTAAAGCATTTCATTGAATCGACAGAGATAAAGATCGTATAATTTTTCCCATTCAACGTCAGTTTCACAGCAACTTCCAGGTTTTGAAATTCAGCATTCAAAATCATGTACGTGTGACGTCTAAATGACATGATGTGCTTTAATTCTGGGGATTTTAAACCAAGCGGCATCATTTTGAGCGGTCCCATTAATTTTCCGTAACGCGCAAGAATGCGCTCAAGTGTATCATTTGGAATGAACGGAGGTACGTTTGAAAGGATAACTTTCTTCGAGGGATTAGACAGCGGCAAAACCGGAAAAAATGCATCTCTCACTGATAATCCATGCTCAACCAAACAATCAACCATAAACGTTTCCCTCAGAAAAATAACGACTGCCTTGTTCATTCTTGATGCAGACAAGATGTTCGACGCACCAACTGCGTTAGCAGCAGCAACTAAACAATCTTCTACAGACACAGTCTCGTCTGATAAACATTTGCGCCCTTGGCGTGCCGATAAGGACGCAAATCCATCAGAATTCGACCCCATTGTTGCACTCTTTTGCCGACAAAGTCAGCTAGAACTTAAAAACTTGCACAACCAAAAAATGTAGCCTACCTCAATCTATAAAGAGAAAAACGGCAAGATTTTGGAACTCACTCAAACACGCCGCTCAGTCACTCACGCACACTCCGCACATGCGCACAGAGAGAGAGGGAGAGAGTGAGAGAGAGAGTGTGAGAGAGAGAGAGAGTGAGAGAGAGAGAGAGAGAGAGTGTGTGTGAGAGAGAGAGAGAGAGAGAGAGAGAGAGAGACTTTTTTTTTTACTTTTAAGAGTACATTTATTACAAAAGATTTAAAAAGTTAGTGTATACATTATTTCAAAATCACATTAATAAACAAAAAATAATAAAATAAAAAATAAATAATAATAATAATAATAGGTTTTTACTTAGACATATATTTCTAAAATGCCATCATGATTTACATCGCAAAAACACTGGTTTGTAGCCCAATTATATTTAAATGTTTCCATGTCATTAACAAGTTTATAGTAAGTAAACTCAATTTTAATACGAGATTTTAGTAGGCCCTTTAAGATTGATACGCTATCGGTTGACCCAGTACTATTCAACTGATTTTTCCTTGACAGCCATATAGCTAACTTTGCTTGCCCAAAAACAAAATTAACTAACGTATGAGCTTCCCTCCTACTTCTGCAATACTTTGGCCCATAAATGAAAAGGACTGGCGTAAAAACTTCTCCCAATGTATGACACCACTCTTCTAATATGTTGAACAATGATTGAAGTCTTCCACATTTCAAAAACAAATGAAAAACTGTTTCCTCCTCACTACAAAAAGAACACCCCTCCCCAACTTGTGGATCAATGTGGGCTCTATATCTGTTTGTAGCTATAATCCCATGTACAATTCTCCACTGAAGATCTCCAGATCTTTTCTCAATGGGTAATTTGTACAGGGACCTCCAGCTTCCTTTGGGGGATACACCTGACCCAAAAAAAACCTGCCATTTGGACTCTCGCACACTCTCTAGTGCATTAAGATTACACACTTTCAAACACGTAATGTAAATAGCCTTCTTATCAGCATCGCTAAAAGAGTTCAGGTGAGGAGTCTTAAAAGTTAATAGGCGGCCTTCATTTTCTTGCCAAAATCCAGTCCCAGCTGAGAAACACAACTCTGGAAAATCTTTTTTTCCTGCCTCTTCATCAAAGTTTTCCATTGCAAGCCTATAGTCATGAGGCAGAGATTCTATTGTCTTAGTCAACATGGTCTGTACCACCCTGATTGACTTGGTTCCTAATTTATCAGCAAGCTTCTCAGGGTTTATCCATCCTTTTTTATCTCTTAAATGTCCAATCTTTGTAATATTTGCTGCCAACATGGCTTTTCTGAGAGTGTCCGATTTAAAAGCATCCAATTTTAGAGCAGGGTTGAAAAATAATGGCTCTTCATTCATCCAAAATTTGAGGGTGTTACTTTCATCTCGTGAAAAATGTAAAAGCGTCCATGAACTTAAAAGTGATCTATAAAAGGGGCTCAGTCCACTCAAATCCAGTTCTTTAATGTCCATGAGGAAAAGGTGGCGGTCCAGTCCCATTGTTCCTGCTCTTCTAAGGAGGGCACAGGCTACTTCAGCCCAGCACACATTCACTCCGTAGAGCAGTCTCTTTGCCGTCTGAATCCTGAAGGCCTTTAGTCGCGATCTGATGTCAATCAGCCCCTGGCCTCCTTCTTGTCTAGGTAAGTACAACACCGCCGCCTTCAACCAATGATGTCCCGACCAAAAAAAATTAACTAATCGCTGTTGTATTCCTCTCACCAGATCCTCTGGTGGTTCAATTATTGTCATTTTGTGCCATAATGAAGATGCAACCAGGTTATTACAAATCAGAACTCTCCCCCTGTAGGACAACTGAGGTAGCAACCAGTTCCATCGAGATAACTGAGCACACACTTTCTCCACAAGCCCCTCCCAATTTTTTTTTCTGTACTCTCCTGTCCCTATAAAAACACCCAAATATTTAAAACCTGTTTTTCCCCACTGTAGCCCACCAGGAAGTATTGGACCTTTAAGATCTCTTCCACACCATAAAGCATCACTTTTACCCCAGTTAACTGCTGCTGAGGCGGCTTTTCCATAACACTCTAGAGCCTCTTTAAGCAATTGAATATCACTTTGCTTTCGGATTATAATTGTGCATCATCTGCATATGCAGATAGTTTGATTGAACAGTTAAAAGTATTTATATAGAGTCCAGTAAGCTCTCGCCTCAGTTTACACAGCAAAGGTTCAATTGCAATGCTATACAGTTGACCTGAAATTGGACAACCTTGTCTTATCCCTCTTTTTATGTGTATGGGAATACTTAAACCGCCAGCCATTTTAATCATGCATGTTGCTTGAGTATACAGAAGTCTAATTTTAGAAATAAATTTCTCCCCAAAACCAAATTTTTTTAAGGTATCAAACAGAAAAACATGATCAACCCTGTCAAATGCCTTTTCCTGATCCAAAGAAAACAATCCCATATTCACATCATTATAGTAAGCAAAATCAAAAACATCCCTCATTAAATGAAGATTGTCTGTAATTGATCGATTTTTAACACAATATGACTGGTCCTTATGTACAATCTCATGCAATACATTGTTTAGTCTATTGGCTAAAACTTTTGACAAGATTTTATATTCGGAGCATAGAATTGCTACGGGTCTCCAATTTTTTAGAAGTGTTAAATCTCCCTTTTTTGGGAGCAGGGACAAAACAGCACGTTGACAGCTGGTTGGGAGAATTCCTTCACTGCAACATTTTTGTAAAACTTTAAAATAGTCATTTCCAATGGTAGTCCAAAAAGTCTTGTAAACTCAGATGGTAGACCATCTAATCCAGGACTACTACCTTGTGAAAGTCCCTTAACAGCCAAAGTCAATTCTTCAAAAGAGATGTCATCCTCTAAGCACTCTTTTTTTTCTTCAGATAAAATGGGTAGGTCCTTTAGAAGTTCATTTCGACAATGTTTATCAGAAATTTCTGCAGCGTACAAATTTGAATAAAATCCAACTGCAATTCTTCGCATCTCCAGAGGGTCTGATGTAACATGCCCACTATTGTCCTTCAATGAAAACATTTGTTTCTTTTGACCCACTTTCCGCTCCAGATTAAAGAAGTAGGCAGTAGGGGCATCCATATCCTTCAAAGATAAATAGCGGCTTCTTATCAGGGCTCCTTTAACTCTTTCATTTAAAATTGAGCTCAGGTGACTTTTCTTCTCACTCCAATTATCTTTTAAATTAGAAGCATCATTTAAAGTCATATTCATTTCAATGTTGGTAATCTCTGTTTCCAGCCACTTTAAGGTATTTTTTATCTGTACAGAGGAGTGAGCAGCATATTTCTGAGAGAAATCTCTTATGTGTGCTTTACCCACTTCCCACCATTGAACAATACTTTCAAAATGACTCTGTTCTGTTCTCCATTTCTCCCAAAAAGATTTAAAGGCATCACAAAAGAGTGTATCTTCTAAAAGTTTAGTGTTGAAATGCCAGTAAGAGCTTTTATGTGAACTTTGAAGCAGGGTGAAAGCTACTGTAATAAGTTTATGATCAGAAAGAGTATTGGGAATAATCTTTGTACTAAAAACTCTATTTCTCAAATTACAAGATATATAAAAACGGTCTAAACGTGCTGCTGAAATCCTTTCATTACAGACTCTCACCCATGTATATTGTTTAGTAGAGGGATTATGTTCTCTCCATACATCTAAGAGCCTCAGTTTTTTTAAAACACCAGCTAAACATAGAGCTGATTGTGCATGAGGTTCTTCCCCATTTCTATCTAGTGTAAAGTCAAGAGTGCAGTTCCAGTCCCCACCTACAACAATGAAAACATCTTCCTTTTCTTCTTTAACTATGCTCTCCAGTTTAGTAAAAAAAACTCTTCTTTCTGCACCAACATTAGGGGCATAAATGTTTACAAACAAGAATTTAAATGTATTGATTTCAGCCTTTACAGCTAAAAACCTTCCTGGCTCTACTTCAATTTTAGATAAAACATTCACTTTTAGAGAAGGAGAAAAAAGCACAGCTACGCCAGCACTTAAGTTGGACCCATGACTCAAGACATACTCTCCTTTCCACCATAAACCCCAGTTGACTTCATTACTACAAGTACTGTGAGTTTCTTGTAAAAAAGTGACACTCAAATCTTTTAAGTCTATAATTTCTGATAAAATTGCATTCTTTCTCCCATCCCTCATTCCATTGATATTAAGAGATCCCAACCTCAAAAACTCCATAAGAAAGAGAGAAAAACACAGAAAAGAAAGTTGACCCAAACAAGAAGAGTAAGCAGCCATTATTATATCTTAGACTTTCCCCTTCACTTTACTAATCTTTCTACCTGTTCTGAGTACAGTTAGATATTTATTTAAACGATATCTTTTTTGTTGAGAAAGTTCATCATTGCTAGTTAATTTCTTAGCTCGGATCACAGAAGAAATAAACTTCTCAACATCAGGGAAGTGCTCACTGACTTCAACACCTGATTTTCCTTTAGTTTTGTCAAGGAAGGTATTTATCTGATCAATAGTATACAGATCTGTCTCAACCCTGTTAGGCACATCAGACCATTGCTCATCATCTCTTATTCCATCATCAGTGTATTGTGACAAACTCTCAGTATCATCTGCGATATTTTCCTCAGAGACACCTGACTGTATGAGTTCACTGCTCTCACATAAATCTTCAGCATCACTCTGATCATTATCATTAACTTTACCAACACTCACAACAGCTTTATCAGGCACGATAATGCATTCAGGTTTCTCTACACTGCCAGTATTGACATTAATGACACTCACCTCTTGCTGTCTCTTTACTTCTTGTGTAGCTCTTTGATCCTGTTCTTCAGCTCTCTGAGATTCTCCCTTATTGATATGATCGATATTATCGCCGTCGCCACGAGATGTAGATGCACGTTGTTCGTTTTTATGCGGACACGCAAAGCGCTTGTGTCCCAAATCACCGCATTCAAAACATTTCATGTTCTCAGTGCTTGCATACACCATGAAAGAGTCCTTACCGTGAGTAACACGGAAAGAGACCTCCAAGGTTCGCTCTGGAGAATTAAGAAACATGTAAACATGTCGCCTAAAGGAAATAACATGCTTTAAGGCTGCATTCTTACATCCGAGGGGCACCGTTCTAACAGGGCTAGCGATCTTACCAAATCTCATCAACTCTTTAACGATGACTTCATTAGGAACAAAAGGTGGAATATTGGAGACTGTGATTTTCGTTGCTGGCGCTGATAGCGGGGTTACTGGGACAAAGGTCTCTTTCACCCATATTCCGCTCACAGTCAACTCATTAACCAAAGATTCCGATTTTAAAAACACGACTACCGCTTTGTTCATCCGCGAGGCCGAGATAATATTTTCAAACCCTAGTTTTTCACCAATTATCACGAGCAGTTCCTCCACTGTCACCCCAGGTTCAGGAATACACCTGCAGCCATTCCGGAGTGACAGAGTTGATGAACCTTGCACATGAAAGGACGCCATTGCGGCGGCCTAAAGCACGCGCACACAAAACAACAAACACTACACTAATACTAATAATAATCTAACTTATGAAGGGGAAGAAAATAAGAAAGAAAGAAAGAATGAAAGAAAGAAAAAGGAATGAAATATAGGTCACAGTCACTCTCAACACGCGCTCAGCACCTTCACACACTCCCAGCATGAGAGAGAGAGAGAGAGAGAGAGAGAGAGAGAGAGTGAGAGAGAGAGAGAGTGTGTGTGTGTGTGTGTGAGAGAGAGAGAGAGAGAGAGAGAGAGAGAGAGAGAGAGAGAGAGAGAGTGTGTGTGTGAGAGAGAGAGAGAGAGAGAGAGTGTGAGAGAGAGAGAGAGTGTGTGTGAGAGAGAGAGAGAGAGAGAGAGAGTGTGTGTGTGAGAGAGAGAGAGAGTGTGAGAGAGAGAGAGATGGCAGTTGGCAGCATAGTCATCAGCTCCTGATTTGGCATGTTTTTTTTGCCAGATAACGTATGATTTTTTTACTAAAACATAGTGTACGTGATGGGATACTAACTCAAGAACAAAAGAGGCAGAAGATTTTAAGGGTGAGACCTCAAATTAAAATTTTTGAAACATCTAAAGTTTATATAGAGTCAGTACACTTTAGTCATGGCAGTTAAGACTGTTGAAGCAGAGGCATCTTTTATAAATGAAGAGGAGCTGGAGCATATATTATATCCAGCAGATGTTAAATCATCGAAGGAAAAGAAGAAGATAAAAGAGATTATTCTCAGAGAAAACCCAGAGATGCTGTTGTCCGACTATACTGGAGCAGAAAATAACAGAGTTCGCTGTAACCTGTTGTTCTTCACTGAACACCCTTCAGTCTGGCACACGGTCCTCTCATCCAACATGACATGCTGCAGAAGAGGAGGAATCAGTAAAGGTAGACAGCTCACACTGGAGGGAGAAAATGACTTCAAGATTATTGTTAACCTCTATCACAATGGGACAGTCATGGTTCAGGGTCCAGAGTCCAGTCTAGAGGAATTTCAAAGGAACTTCAAAAACTTGAAAAAGGAGGTTCAGAAAATAAAAAAGGATCCTGAAGTGAAGAACAACACACCAGATGAGATGTGCACCAGCACCACAGCGGACAACAACACTGATCTGAGCTCAAACTCCACTCCAGCATACAATGACATGAGCACTCCAACCTCACCTAAAATAAAGATCCTGAGAGACAACCTGGCTGAACTAGAGCAGGACTACTGTCTGTTTAAAGAAGAAACCAGCAACAGTCTTCACCAACTCCAGAGTCTGAGCATCCATCCCAACACACAACACATACAACAACTCCACTCCACTGTCAGACAGCTGGAGGAGGACAACGATGAGCTGCGACAGGAGCTGAGGAGAGTGAGACAGGAGCTGGTCAAGAGAGAACAACACACCTACATCATGGAGAGACAGATGGATGAGATGAGGAGCCAGTTAAACACACTCATACAACACAACAACTCCTCAACACAACATCAGCCTGATGTTAACACACAAACACAAAGCATCTCTACTGCTGAGGAGACACAACGTCTGCAAGACATCATCTCATCAACACGGAGCACATCTACTGAGGGGAACAGAATAAACACAACTCTGCAAGGACAGAGCATTGGCACACAAACAAAGAGTATCTCTTCAACTACAATCACACAAACATTTAATCCAAAAGACATCAGGAGGAAGAAGAGCAGCGTCAGACAGAGCAATCCACTGAAAACAACATCACCCGACAGAGACGAGAGGAGAAAAGAGAGCATCGTCATCCTGTGTGACTCCAACGGCCATCACCTCCATCAAGGACGAATGTTTCCAGGGAGAAGCGTGAAGAAGTTCTGGTGTCCCACCTCCCAGACTGCACTGAATCTACTGAGAGAAGATGTGCTGGGCGCACCATCACACATCATACTCCACACCGGAACCAACGACCTCACCGGTAGAAGAACAGACGTCACCAAAGCTTTGTCGGAGGTACTGAAAACAGCCTGCAGGATTTACCCCAGCGCTAAAGTCATCTTCTCAACCCTTCTGCCCCGTCGTGACATTCCACAAAACATAATTAACATAATTAACAGAGAGATAGCTGGAGTCTGTGCCCAGCTTCAGAACGTCTCCATCGCAAACCATCAGCGCATCAGTCATGACCATCTATATGATCACATCCACATCCATCGAGACGGCATGAGACTGTTTGCAAAAACACTAAAGGAGGCAACTTTAAGAAGCCCCCACAAAACACACTGTGTCCATGACGAGAGAGTCAGACAGACGTCTCGGTTACGTATGTAACCTCTGTTCCCTGATGGAGGGAACAAGACGTTGTGTCGAAGCCGACAGATGGGGTTCGCCCTTGAGAACCAATCGTCTCTGACTATTTTGAAAAGGCCAATGAAAATTTGGCGAATGAAATTTGCATGCCGGGCTCCGCCCCCGGAAATCCGGGTATAAAAGGGGAGCCGGCGTGCTCATTCATTCACCTTTTGTGCTGAGGAGCCTGAAAGCATCTCGTGACTGCTGCAGCGGACGGCTATTGTCGTGGCAAGAAGGACACAACGTCTTGTTCCCTCCATCAGGGAACAGAGGTTACATACGTAACCGAGACGTTCCCTTTCTGTCGGTCTCTCGACGTTGTGTCGAAGCCGACAGATGGGGTTCCTATTGAAAACGCCACGGCAATAGCCGCGTCACAATCTCCAGCGAAGCGACGTTGGCCAGCCTAGGCGAGTCAGACGTAGCGCTCTCGCGAGATTGTAACCTTCCAGTAGGTAGACAGGGGGACCCAGAGCTTTCAGAAAAGATGGGTAGCCCCTGCCCTCTGTCAACTCAGACGGCCCCAATGGCGAGAGCCGTCCAGCCATAGGACCACTGGGTAAGCGCTATTCCCTCAAGGGGGAGGTGCGCTACGGAGACCACTTCCCACCCTCGGGGGGAATACAGTGGAGAAACCGCATGGTCTTACCGGCAGGGAAGAACTCATGGGAGGTATGTGCGAGAATCCGCAGGGTGGATGCCCACCCGGGGAAGGTCACGGGTTCCGGGGGGAACAGCTCATGACAGAATCTCAGACGGAACCACCCTGCTGGGGGGTTACCACGTCTGGAGCACTGAGGTCGGTTAGAGTCACACGTAGATAACTCAACTTGTGCCCGCCAAGGTGGCCGGCTGCTCCGCCCAGCCCGCCGCCTTGAGTGCTTAGTGATGGATGGAATGCCTCTTCTTCGCCCGAAGGGAAAGAAGGGAGGCAGACGAGTGCGCACTGACCCACCTAAGAGGGGGCTGGCGCTCGTCGCAGGCGTACGCCCTGCCGGCCGCTGGTCTTACCTGGTGTTATCCTGCAAGACTCGAGCTGACACCAGATCCACGCGGAGGTTGTAGAACCTCGCGAAGGTGTGGGGCGTAGCCCAACCCGCAGCTCGGCATATGTCTGCCAGAGAGGCGCCCCGAGCCAGTGCCCACGAGGAGGCCACACCCCTGGTGGAGTGCGCCCTCACTGCCAGCGGGCACGGGCAATCCTGAGATCGGTACGCAGTCGTGACGGCGTCCACGATCCAGTGCGCCAGTCTCTGTTTGGAGACAGCTTTCCCCTTCTGCTGACCTCCAAAACAAACAAAGAGCTGCTCAGCCTCTGAAGCTCTGCGTGCGGTCCACGTAGAGGCGCAAGGCGCGTACTGGACACAACACTGATGGGGTTGGGTCTTCCTCCCCGGTGGGGAGCGCCTGCAGGGTCACCACCTGGTCCCGAAAGGGAGTGGTGGGGACCTTGGGCACGTAGCCGGGCCGAGGTCTCAGGATCACGTGAGAATCACCGGGCCCGAAACTTAGGCACTCTGTGGACACGGAAAATGCTTGCAGATCCCCCACCCTCTTGATGGAGGCGAGCGCCGTCAGGAGAGCCGTCTTCATCGTGAGATGAGAAAGATCGGTCTCTCCGAGGGGCTCGAAGGGAGGCCTCTGAAGGCCCGCCAGGACCACGTTGAGGTCCCAAGAGGGTACGGAGCGCGGTTGAGGTGGGTTAAGCCTCCTCGCGCCCCTGAGGAACCTGATGATCAGGTCATGCTGCCCTAGAGGTTTTCCAGCAACTGGTTCGTGATGAGCGGCGATAGCGGCTACATACACTTTCAGCGTGGACGGAGAGAGCTTACTCTCCAACCTCTCCTGCAGGAAGGACAGCACGTGCCTGACCGAGCAAATCCGTGGGTCTTCTCTGCGAGAAGAACACCAAGACGAGAAGAGGCGCCACTTAAAGGCGTACAGCCGCCTCGTGGCCGGTGCCCTAGCCTGAGTGATGGTCTCCACCACCGCGGGGGGTAGACCACTCAGGATCTCCTCGTCCCATCCAGGAGCCAGACGTGGAGGTTCCAGAGGTCTGGTCTCGGGTGCCGCAACATGCCCTTCCCCTGCGAGAGAAGGTCCTTCGTCAGGGGAATCGGCCAGGGGGGAGTTGTCGTCAGGAGCATTAGCTCCGAGAACCAAGTCCGGTTGGGCCAGTAAGGCGCAACTAGTACCACTTGATGCTCCTCTTCCCTGACCTTGCACAGGACCTGTGCAATGAGGCCCACTGGGGGGAAGGCGTACTTCCACTTGTCCCGTGGCCAGCTGTGCGCTAGGGCATCCGTGCCGAGGGGGCCCTCGGTCAGGGAGTACCAAAGCGGGCAATGGGTGGTGTCCAGGGAGGCAAACAGGTCCACCTGTGCCCGCCCGAACTGCACCCAAATAAGCTGGACCGCACGGGGGTGGAGTCGCCACTCTCCACGGGGCGTCGACTGACGAGAGAGCGCATCGGCTGTCTGGTTCAGGTCGCCCGGTATGTGAGTGGCATGCAGGGACTTCGTCACCTGCTGACTCCAGAGAAGGAGGCGTCGGGCAAGTTGCGTTAACTGTCGTGAGCGTATACCCCCCTGGTGGTTGATATACGCTACGGCAGTCGTGCTGTCTGATCGGACCAGGTGGCTCTCGAAAGAGCGCCACCTGCCTCAGCGTGTTGGACCCCCAAGCGTGTTGGACCCCCAAACACCTGACGCAAGCATCGTGTCCGTCCCCCTCCTCAATGAGGGAACCGCAACCACGAGAGCAGCGGGACATGCCACGCTGAGAAATTTGCTCTTTTAGGAAATATCTCTTTCAGAAAACACCTCTGGAACTGCTGAAACGCCGGGGGGATGATCGCTGGAAGGGACAATCCGCTGCACCACGTCAAGAATTCAGCTGTAGTAGTCGTCATTCGATGCGAAGGCTCCGAAGAACAAAAGGTGAATGAATGAGCACGCCGGCTCCCCTTTTATACCCGGATTTCCGGGGGCGGAGCCCGGCATGCAAATTTCATTCGCCAAATTTTCATTGGCCTTTTCAAAATAGTCAGAGACGATTGGTTCTCAAGGGCGAACCCCATCTGTCGGCTTCGACACAACGTCGAGAGACCGACAGAAAGGGAACGGTCAGTTACACTACAGCAGACCTCGGTCAGATCAAACACATGCTGAAACTCATTTGTGACAACTTCTTACACTAAATATCCTAACAATCCATGTGAAGTTAGTTAGGTACATTCATCTCTTCATCTACCTATTTTCATTATTTATATTATACACATGTTAATCTATTTCTTGATTTACTTTAATATTGTTATTTACTCTGCAATATTGCCTTTTATCTGCATAGTGTAAACGGAAATCGTAC
>NC_136787.1:309000-375147 GCF_947034865.1 Barbatula barbatula
AGAGTCCAAAAACATGTAAACTTGTCTTCTAAAAGACTGAACATGTTTTAAAGACGGATGTTTACAACCTAAAGAGATCATTCTGAAACCGCTGGCAAACTTTCCGAATCTCACCAATTCGCGTTCCAACGCCTCATTAGAAATGAAAGGCGGAATATTTGAAATAATTATTTTACTAGAAGGTGCATAAAGCGGAGTGAACTGCACAAAATTATCACGTATGACAATACCATTTTCAATCAACCTACAAGCAGTGTTTTTCTCTTTTACAAATACAACAACCGCTTTGTTCATTCGGGAGGCATAAATAATACTTTCAAACCCTACCTCATCTCCCACTGCCACGAGAACGTCCTCGACCATAACACCGTCATCAGGTGCACACCGCACACCATGCTGCAAAGATAGACATGGCGTCTCCAGAGACGCCATCCTATCGCGCAACTTAGTTGCGCTCAAAAAATTTACCGCTTACTATCAAAACCAAAAAAAACTGTCAGAACATGCAAAGGAGAAAAAAAAGGAGAAAAAAAGACAAGAAAAAGAAATAAAGAAGAAAAAGTTTTGCAGGTCAGTTCTCACTCAACACCACTCTCACCCCAAAAACACTCCCAGCATGCAGAGAGAGAGAGAGAGAGAGAGAGAGAGAGAGAGAGAGAGAGAGAGAGAGAGAGAGAGAGAGAGAGAGAGAGAGAGAGAGAGAGAGAGACAGAGAGAGAGACAGAGACAGAGACAGAGACAGAGACAGAGAGACAGAGACAGAGACAGAGACAGAGACAGAGACAGAGACAGAGACAGAGAGAGAGAGACAGAGAGGAGAGAGAGAGACAGAGACAGAGACAGAGACAGAGAGAGAGAGAGAGAGAGAGAGAGACAGAGGAGAGAGACAGAGACAGAGACAGAGACAGAGAGAGAGAGAGAGAGAGAGAGAGAGAGAGAGAGACAGAGAGAGAGAGAGAGACAGAGACAGAGACAGAGACAGAGAGAGAGAGAGAGAGAGAGAGAGAGAGAGAGAGAGAGAGAGAGAGAGAGAGAGACAGAGAGAGAGACAGAGACAGAGACAGAGACAGAGACAGAGACAGAGAGAGAGAGAGAGAGAGAGAGAGAGAGAGAGAGAGAGAGAGAGAGAGACAGAGACAGAGACAGAGACAGAGACAGAGACAGAGACAGAGACAGAGACAGAGACAGACAGAGAGAGAGAGAGAGACAGAGACAGAGACAGAGACAGAGACAGAGACAGAGACAGAGAGAGAGAGACAGAGAGAGAGACAGAGACAGAGACAGAGACAGAGACAGAGACAGAGACAGAGACAGAGACAGAGACAGAGACAGAGACAGAGACAGAGACAGAGACAGAGACAGAGACAGAGACAGAGACAGAGAGAGAGAGAGAGAGAGAGACAGAGACAGAGAGAGACAGAGAGAGACAGAGAGAGACAGAGAGAGACAGAGAGAAAGAGAGAGCCCATCAGCTCAAACCTGGCGGTGAGATACGTCAAGAGAGAGAGAGATTTGATTTGATTTTCAACTCATACATTTATTAAATCAGTTTCAATCACAATAGTACCAATAACACACTCACATCAACAAAGCAAAAGATTAAAAATTTAATCTTCTTCCAAAACAGTACAAAATGCTTAATTAAAACACCACTGTAATACAAACACATCTAAATCTTTCACCCCTTTATAGTATTTAAATCAACCAGTTTTGCCTGCAATTTTAATAAGAGTCCAGTAGGGGGGTCTACACACCAAAGCTTATGCCATAAGGCTGATGCTACCAAATTATTTGTTATTAAAACTCTTCCTCTAAAAGACAATTGAGCATGTATCCACTTCCATTTCTGGAGTCTACCCTCCATTTTTGCCATTATTCCATCCCAATTTTTATGCTGTATAGAGGCATCCCCAAGGTACACTCCCAAATATTAAAACAAAACCCTTTTTCCAGATTAAACCACCAGGTAAGGTTGGAACACCATTAATCCATTTGCCACAAATCTTGTACAAGGTCCTCCAGCTGCCTTTCGGTGAAGGATCCAACCCTAGCTCTTCTTGCCATTAAGTGTCTTTTAGTCCTTCAAGAGTCTTAAGATGTGAAACCTTCACACATATAGTGTACAACGTTTTCTTACTTGTGTCACAAAAAAGACCCAACTGCGGCATTTGAAAAGTAAGCAAACTTCCTTCTGCCTCCTGCCATGTCCCAACTGCAGCTGAAATTTCAAGACCTGGGAAAGCAAGAACAGTTCCTTCTTCTGGACATAGTTGCATAAAGTCTTCTGGAAGCAAGTCTTTGACTTTTTTCAGCAGATTTTGCACCAGTCGGGCTGACTTAATGTTGCCACATTAGATCTCTAAGTGACATTGACTGCAATAATTCCACCTCCATTGCAGGATTGCATAGAAGAGGTTCTTCTCTCAGCCACAAACCGACTATTGAAACATTAAACACTTCCCATGCATTCAGTGTCACGGGTTGACTCAGTATTTTTTTAGTTAGAGACATTAGGGCCTTGTGTGCTGTCATGTTTCCTGTGTGCATTTATATATTGGCACTCTGTATTGTAGTGGTTAATCACTGTGCATGCGCAATCACATTTGTAGTGGGTTTTGTTACCATTTTTTAAATTGCCCAACATGACTCTTTTTAGACTTCTATTTATGGACAAACCTGGCAACCGGCTTCCTGTTTTATTATTAAGCCCATATTTGGACTGTGCTTCCTCCCCTGCTAATGTGAACCCATTCTGTTTATTAGAATTCATCACCATGCTCCACCTTTCTGCCCATATTTGGACAATACTTCCTGTAATTGTGTAACTTTATTATTGCCTCTGCATTGCTTCTAATGATTGCAATTAGTGACTAATTGTTTAACAGCTGGCCATGAGGGTTTTGAAGGAGATAAAAACTGGTTCTTTGGATCCTTTAATAGAGTGCTGTGAAGCGATAGTGTTTTCCCTTTAACCCTGTAAGCCCATGTCGCAGTTTACAAAGGAAAGGTTCGATTGCCATACTATACAGCTGACCTGAGATTGGGCAACCTTGTCTAATGCCTCTCAGTACCTTTATAGGATTGCTCAGGCCACCAGCCATACCTATCAAACAGGTAGCATCAGTGTAAAGTCACTTTATCATAGAAACAAAACTTTTACCAAACCCAAAAGCTTTCAAAGTTTTGAAGAGATACGAATGATGTACCCTATCAAACGCTTTTTACTGATCCAATGATAAAACGCCAACATTACTGTCAATAAAAAGACCATAGTCTGTGATATCTCTCATCCAATGTAAATTATCAGTGATCATCTTTTTTCTATGTTTGTCATCTGTATTTTATAGTTATTATAACTTACAAAAAAAGTCCAACTGCAGTTGATTAATATCAATTGTAATACACAAAAAATTATAAACCGTTAAATAATAAAAGACATGTTTTTGCAAATAAAGTCTTCACTTGTTTAACTTGTAACTTAAGAGTATATTTTATAATCTTCATTTGAGTATGACTTCATGCTAAAATCTTGATATAAATGTGTCAGCGTGACGCCTCATTCTATAATATTTCTGTGTAACCAGTGTAGGACTGCACCAGTTCAAATACTTCACTCTCTGAGTTGTGTTGTTCAGGAACAATAAGACACGGGTGCTTTTACCCAGATCTTTTATTTTTTACGAGATTTATGAGTGTCCATTGCCCTTAAATATATATATATATATATATATATATATATATATATATATATATAATAAAACATTAAATTATAAAATAAATACAAACATTGATGACCCTGTGCTTACATTCCCATATAGACATAAACAATTAAAAGGAGTTAAAATGGCCAGAATGATTGCTCAGGTAATTCAAATACCATTTTACACATCAACTGAAGTGAACATATGCAAAAGGAAAATAATAAAGACAATAAAATAAAGATAATAGAATGCTAAAGAAAACCCACCTCTCCCATGCGGTTTCAAAGCCGAAAGAGAAGAGGCAGCGCTAAACAGGAAATTATGTTGACCCGTGCGATAAGCCATTAAAGGAAAAAGCATTCACATTTTCTTATGAATTTGTGTAAATTATATCTTTCATATGCACACATTGGACAGTACATGCTTTTCACATATGATTAAATGACTATTAGACACCCAAACTCTACCGATCAAAACCATGTGGACACTATCCATAGCCCTTTCATCTTACCTTAAGATTTCTTTCTGCTCCTTAGTAAAAGGTGCTCTCAGCAGCGTTGTGAAGAGCTTTCAAGAATTTAACTCTTAACCCTAAACTTTTACAGTGGTTTAGGAGAACGCCGTGTTAAGATGAAAGGTTTTGTGAAAACGGGCCCAGGTATATATTGTCAACTTCAGGTGTGCACACATTGCTGCAGAGCTTACAAAGAACAGCCTGCTATGGCAGATAACATCAAAGCATCGGAGTGTCTTGACTCAAGGAGGTAAACCAGTTACTTCTGATTTAATGAAAAAGTGAAGACTTCTAAACTGAGATACAATGGATGAGCGATTTATATATCCAACATTACACAAGGCGTCATTTAAATGTGCATAGTTGGTTCATATTTATTTTCTACGAATAAAAATGTGTTGATCAGTATTATTTCACATTTCATTGAATAACCATGGATTAATACAACAACAACCGTTGATTGATACAATAGAGAAAATCCACCTGTCCAATACTAGCGTGTGGCACGTTACCATGATGAAGAACCGCTATAAGAGCCAGACTTATATTTTCTCAGCAAGCCATGTAACTACATTCATTCATACTTTAATGGTAATTAAACATCATTAGTTGTGCTTTCTGATCATCATGTTCCACCTCAAGAGAAATGATGATGATGATGATGATGGTGATGAGAAATCACAAGATGTGTGCGTTTACTGTATATACAGAACAGTAGCATCATAGAGAGATAAACCAGTCAGTGTTTAAGAGAGAGAAATCATTCGATGACAGTCCTTTGTTTCCAGTTTAAAGTAAACTTTAAAAACCCAACAGGATCATCTGTGACATAATAAATCACTTGTATTCCACAGGCTCTTCACCATCTTCTTTAAGCAGACACGTGCGTACCAGAGCTTCTGTGACGGCGTACGGATCGCAGTTGGCAGCCGGACGACGGTCTTCAAAGTATCCCTTCTGTTCTTGACCTACAGGTCGTGGTATTCGGATGCTAGCACCACGGTTAGCCACTCCAGCAGAGAAATCATTGATGCTTGACGTCTCGTGATGGCCGGTGAGGCGTCTGATATTATCCAGACCTCCTTTAGGATCGTAGACACGGATGTGGTACTTGTGTCTCTTGGACAGCCTCTCAATGGATGTTTCAATGTGTCTAAGAGGAAAAGAAGAGTTTGACATGTGAAGATTGTTGATGATGGTGATTCAAATAGAAACAATTCCCCTCATTTACACACAAATCTCATTTCTTCAGATAAACACAAATACATGCCATGTCAATATGTAAAACGTTAAAGCCATAGAAAAACCCAAATGACTGGAGTGGCGAAACAGAGGATTCCACTGACATTCATTCAAACATGCCTCACGGGTTCTTGCGCCACTAACTGTCGTGTGTCTGTTGTGTCACTGGACACACAAGAACCAACATGTTGAATCTCATTCAGAATTGATAACATAACAACGGAGTATAAAACTATGAAGAACTTAAACTCTAGGGTGTCAACATCACAGGTCATAATTCTTCATGAGACATTTGCATTTATGCATTTGGCAGACGCTTTTATCCCAAGCGACTTGCATTGCTTTATACTATAATTTTTTTTGTTTCTAAGTATGTGCAATCCCCTGGGGTCCAACCCACGAACTTGGCATTGCTAGTGCCTGCTGAGCTACAGGAAAGCCACACTGGCCGTGTTCTTGAGAAATTGAGTGCAATGGATGGAAATCATTCCGTTGAAGGTCACAAAGGTTCCTTCTAAAAAAAACTAAACCAATGCAACCAGTTGTGTCTCACAGCAGTGAATTTGTCAGAATACAACAGTATCATTATCAGGTCAGATGTGTGTTTTCACAGAATAAAAAAAGTGAGAAGTGTGTTGTTTGATAAATGACCTGATGAACCGTATGAGAAAAGAACAGATGAAAAGACTTCAGTAACTGACTTTCTTCTACAGAACACAAAATATGATACGTGGAAGAATGTCGATAATCAAACACTGAACCGCACAAAAATCCACAGTGATATTTCTCAAAAGATCTTCTTTTGTGTTCCACCGAAGACATAGTCACGTACAGATTTACAACCACACGAGAGAGAGAACCAAGGGCAAGCGTTTAGAGAATGAGTTTCCCTTGACGGAGAAGAGATCTCACTCACGGGTGTCACTTACTTCAATCCTCCTTCCTCTCGCATGTCTTTGGTACTGAAGTTGGTGTGACAGCCGGCTCCGTTCCAGTTGCCCGTCATGGGTTTGGGGTCCAAAGAGGCCACGACACCAAAGTCTTCACAAACTCTGTGCAGGATGAAGCGGGAAATCCACAGGTGATCTCCCATGGCAATGCCTTCGCACGGCCCGACTTGGAATTCCCACTGAACACACAACACCACCGCAGTAAGGTTAGCAGATGACAACAGAGGTCAGATGATTGTCATGGTTTTGATAGCCCCTGACCTGTGAAGGCATGACTTCAGCGTTGGTGCCGCAGATTTTCACTCCAGCATACAGACAGGCTCTATAATGTGCCTCCACGATGTCTCGTCCGTAAACTTTATCAGCTCCCACACCACAGTAATACGGCCCTGAACAAACCAAAGTCTTCAGTCCTGTGGCCTGTACCGCAGAGCCGGTTTGGGTTTTTACCCAAGTAAGGTTGCGTTTAGTTTGATCATACGTTTCGGGCTCAAGAAAGTGGATTGGTTCTGAGCGGGTTTTGTCGCCATGGTAATTTAGGCTACACATCTTTTATTCTGGATTAGAGATCGCAAACCAAAACGGGACCAATCAGCTGTGAGAAAGTGACGTATATCTGATGTATACCACTCCCCTCGTATCTGTCGCTCCAAATTAAATAAAGTTTAATGTAAAAACATGTTGGAGCAAAACTCTTTTGCTGCCAAGTGATTATTTGTATTGTATATTTACATTTATTGATTACAATTCAAAACAGTCATATAATTATTATAAGAGTTAATAATAAATATTTATTAATTCATCTTAAACATAGCATTTCAATTAATATAACTATATTTGTATAAAAACAAATTTTAATATATAAAGCATTTTAAAGTAATGAAGTTTACATATTATCTTTTGATCTTCTTGTAAACCTATATAAATCATTTAAGTTCAGTTGATTCTGTATTGATATAGTCAGTCACTGCCTTTAACTTTCACTGCAGTTTTTATTCGGCCTCGTAAATGTGTTTCAATTCATTCGATTTTTTTGTAATAATCTCTTAAACAGAAAAGTGAATTGTGCCAATACTCGTGAGAAGTCAAACAAACTGATGATGTTTCCATGTTCCCTGTGATTGGCTGTTTGCCGCACGCGTCTTTCACTTTCAGGTGCACATGACTCACAAACTCTGGAACACACCCGAGTTGTGCTACAGCTGAACCGGATCTAAACCAGCTTGGGTTTGTCAGGCCAGTGTCGCACTTCATACCATCAACACAACACGCAGGATTTATGATACACACCTTGAGCGCCAGGGAAACCGTTGGCAGGCCATCCGAACGGACGACCATCCATGCCCAGAAGAGTGTACTCCTGTTCCATTCCAAACCACGGCTGCTGATCCCGCACCATGTCCATCACCTTCTCACACGTGTGACGCAAATTGGTTTCTTGGCAGAGACAATAACCAGAAAGACTGGGTTAGTGCAAGACATGCTCTGGTATGATGTGATCTTGTAAGCAACATCAGACGAGTCACCTGCAGGTTTGCGGTTGTATTTGAGAACGTCACACAGCACCAGTTTGTTGGGATCTCTCCTGAAGGGATCTCTGAACATGGCTCGAGGAATCAGGTACATGTCGCTGTTAGATCCTTCAGACTGATACGTGCTCGAGCCATCAAAGTTCCACTCGGCGAGCTCTGAAGCGAAAGAACACCGCAAATCTTCAATGACAATAAGAATCATAAGTAAAGTCAACACATTTGCGTCACTGTATTAGACCGAACGGTTCACAGACTTTCCCTGATTTTATATCAACAACAAACATGATTTGACTCAATTCTTCTCCTGAGGAGCGGTTATGATATTTCACTACGTTGGGTTTGATTCAGAAGCGTTTTTCCTCACAGGACCACACAAAATCAAATGATTCCCATTTCACAAGAAACCATTTGCGTCCAGAATGTGAGCAAGTCAAACACTGGAAGAATTCAACTACAACAACCTGTTGTTACTTTATTTCCTCGGTTCACTTATTGACACCAAATGCATGCAGTTGTTATTCATTCAATATGAAAGAGAAGAACTTTGTCTCTTATATTCGAGTCTATTGTGATGGTGTGATGAAGTACCTTGGATGGTTTTGGGATGCGAGTCCAGAGTTCTGCTCTTACATCTCAACCCTTCTCCACTTCCATCGATCCAGACGTACATCAGCTGAACTTGATCAGGCTGACACAGATCCATGTAGTGATGTTTCACATCTTTATTCAGTTTACAGCTCACTGAAGTGCTCATGTTTGTGCTTTATCAACCCTAAAGTGAACCTGAACTCGTCCAACACCCTGCGGGGAAAAGTCCACATCCGACATCGATTGTTAGTGAAAATGAAATCAATGATATTCAGCTTTTAACAAACGTTCATAACACAATTCATTGAAATGATTGATATCGCTGCTGGAATGACAACCAAACTAAACGACACTCAGCGCATTTAAATGTGGTGAACTGACAGATAAAACACAATAATATAAGACCGATATCACCGCATACCGAGCCGTCCGTGTTAGAAGCGCTGCCGCTGTCCGAGTCCAGTCAGTCAGTGCCGGTCTCAACTTATAAAGCGACGCTCAGAGACCGCAGCGCCTGATTGGATGGCGTGGCTTTGTGACGCCAAGAAATAAAGGCTTTTCATTGGGCATTTACAAATACAGGTTTTAACAAAACATCAAAGATCCTGAAAGTATTTATAAGTTAGTTTATGTGCTAACAAAGTGTAATGTTTGTTTATCTCAGCTGTAAGACTTACAATGATACCACGAGAGCTGCACATTGGCCTATAGCGTGTTTGTGTATTTATATTGTATTTACTTCCCCTAAACTTCTTTGTTCATATTACTTGCATTGTTGATTTTACGTTCTGTGTGTTCTTGTATTCTTTTATTGGTTTTCTTCTTCATCTGCATTGATGCAACGCAAACTGAAAGCGCTCTAAAAATGAATTGAAGAAATACGTCAGTAAAACTGACTGAAGTGTAACGTGATCCATGACGCCACCTAGCGTCGCTCTGAAGACAGCAGCTGATGAGCTAAATGACATTTATTCCCTTCGTTAGTAACTCTACGACTCTTTTACTTAATAAATTAAAGCAGCGATACAGTTTGCTATTACACACGAGATTTTAATGTGATGTGTGTGGTGTTTGAGTGATGTGTGTGAGAGTGTGTGATGTGTGTGGTGTTTGAGTGATGTGTGTGAGAGTGTGTGATGTGTGTGGTGTTTGAGTGATGTGTGTGAGACTGTGTGATGTGTGTGTGTGGTGTGAGTGGTGTTTGAGTGATGTGTGTGAGACTGTGTGAGAGTGTGTGGTGTGTGATGTGTGTGGTGTTTGAGTGATGTGTGTGAGAGTGAGTGGTGTGTGTGTGGTGTGAGTGGTGTTTGAGTGATGAGTGTGAGACTGTGTGGTGTTTGAGTGATGAGTGTGAGACTGTGTGGTGTGTGTGTGGTGTGTGTGTGGTGTTTGAGTGATGTGTGTGAGACTGTGTGATGTGTGTGTGGTGTGAGTGGTGTTTAAGTGATGAGTGTGAGACTGTGTGATGTGTGTGTGAGAGTGTGTGATGTGTGTGTGAGAGTGTGTGGTGTGTGTGTGGTGTGAGTGGTGTTTGAGTGATGTGTGTGAGACTGTGTGATGTGTGTGTGGTGTGAATGGTGTTTAAGTGATGAGTGTGAGACTGTGTGGTGTGTGTGGTGTGAGTGGTGTTTGAGTGATGTGTGTGAGACTGTGTGATGTGTGTGTGGTGTGAGTGGTGTTTAAGTGATGAGTGTGAGACTGTGTGATGTGTGTGTGAGAGTGTGTGATGTGTGTGTGTGAGTGTGTGGTGTGTGTGTGGTGTGAGTGGTGTTTGAGTGATGTGTGTGAGAGTGTGTGGTGTGTGTGTGGTGTGAGTGGTGTTTGAGTGATGTGTGTGAGAGTGAGTGGTGTGTGTGTGTGTGGTGTGAGTGGTGTTTGAGTGATGTGTGTGAGACTGTGTGATGTGTGTGTGGTGTGAGCAGTGGCGGCGCCAGGGGGGGTCTTGGGGGGTCTCAAGACCCTTCCAAAAAACGCCTTGACCCCCCATTAGACCCCCCACCCCTTCCTGATTAAAAAATATTTGATATATATTAAAATATATATCCGGGATAAAGATTTAAAAATCGTTCTCTTCAAACTACGCAGAACAATAATAATTAATAATTTAATCGACATATAAAAAAATATAAACATCAGAATCAATGCGACGCCCTATGAACGTTGCTGCCGCTGCGTCTTGCGTCATTGCGTTCAAGGCGCTGTCGCGCGACCGCAAGAGCTGCTACGCACTTTTCTTGAAGCTAAAAATGGATCGTTTTGTCATACCTAAAAAAGGGCGGAAGAGACAGGTGAGCAGATGGAAAGAAATGGCGCCTCATCGAGCGCTACAGCGGGCACAGATGGTGGGAATCCTGACGGCGGAGAGGATTTAACTGGGGATTTAATCCATTGCCCAGCCGAGAAACCAAGACAGCCTCAATTTAAATCATACACGCTTAGTTCGTTTGGATTGTAAATATGTTTTCTGTCATGGGTGTGGCAAACGCCGCCGCTACCACGCGCTGTTATGGAAAGCCAACAGGGTCAGAAAACGCGTGCTTTTAATCGCCGTATTAATATTGAAACGCCGATTTCTTAACGCCGCCAGGCGTTAAATAAACGCCGCTTGACGCTAAACTAACGTCACACGCCGCCACGCGTTTAAATAACGCCGCACGCCGATTGGCGTTAAGTTAACGTCACACGTCACTCAAAATGCAAACGTAATAGCTCATTTGCATAGCCCGTCCTTTTCTAGGTTGCGGGCTCTACGGCAAGTCGGAGCATCCAGTTTTGCAAAAGCGCGGGTCAAAGGGATTGATTTAAAATAAAGTCAGGAGTTCAATTCATTCTTATTATGTCTACAGAACCTAATCATCATTTTAGAAGACGCCTATCTGCAATAAGGGATCGCATAAATTCACAACTTGATTGTTTGTTGGAAGCATCACCAGAGCATGGAGAACAAAGTATTGTAGACAGGTAACATTAATAGCTAATTATAACGTCAGAAATGTATTGTTCATTTTTTAATACCAAGATTTTCCCCTAAAGTATTAAACATCATTCACTGCAGTCAAATTAACCATTAACTTGCCGTAGAGCCCGCAACCTAGAAAAGGACGGGCTATGCAAATGAGCTATTACGTTTGCATTTTGAGTGACGTGTGACGTTAACTTAACGCCAAGTTAAGTGCTGAGGCGAC
The DNA here is from genome assembly GCF_947034865.1 of Barbatula barbatula. NCBI lineage: Eukaryota > Metazoa > Chordata > Actinopteri > Cypriniformes > Nemacheilidae > Barbatula > Barbatula barbatula. The sequence goes on from NC_136787.1 coordinate 320,713, forward strand.
ACCAAAATAGCATAATGAAAAACATTTTTTCAAATCTAATATTATTTCATTAGGCTATAGAAAAATGATTAGGCAGGCACATTTTAGCCATGTATATGTAAAAAAAACACGGCCGAACAATCCCATATCACCACCACCCGCCCATGTACGGTCCGCGCGGCAGCGCCGGTTGATGGCGCGTCCGCCTGACGCAGTGTGACAGACGGAAATGGCCCCGAAAAGACATTAGGAGTCAGGATCAGAGAAAAGAAAGAAGAAGAAACTGCGAGATGATGACCGTGCATCACATGCAGGTATGTCCATGTTTAATTAACTTAAATTCGGGAAATGTGGATGTGCTGCTACTAATTCTGTTTACTGAAGAAAAGTTTGCACTTTCAAATGTGTAGTGTGTGTTGGCTATTCTACATATGTTTGACAAAGTCAGCAAAGCTGTGAAGATTTTACTTTCTCTATTTAGTGTTCCTAGGTTTTATACTGCGATGCTGCTATTGTGTTATTGGTATTGAGTTATATGTTTGGTAATAAAAAGTTAAACTGGCAAATTTCAGGGTGGGGGGAGGCATCATAATGGAATTATGCTTAGGGCACCAATATGACTAGCAGCGGCACTGGGTGTGGATATGGCAATTAAAGTTCGAGCATATTGTTTGCAAACTACAATTGATTAATTAATTAAAAACAAAGTAGTTGATATGCTGTGTTGTTTTATTTGTTTATAGCATTAATATGCAGTTATTACCCGTGTCCACTGTATTTTCTGTTGGTTTTCATGAGACCCCCCTTTAAATGACCAGGACCCCCCATTGACCCCCCAATCAAAATTGTCTGGAGCCGCTACTGGGTGTGAGTAGTGTTTAAGTGATGAGTGTGAGACTGTGTGATGTGTGTGTGAGAGTGTGTGATGTGTGTGTGAGAGTGTGTGGTGTGTGTGTGGTGTGAGTGGTGTTTGAGTAATGTGTGTGAGACTGTGTGATGTGTGTGTGGTGTGAATGGTGTTTAAGTGATGAGTGTGAGACTGTGTGGTGTGTGTGTGGTGTGAGTGGTGTTTAAGTGATGAGTGTGAGACTGTGTGATGTGTGTGTGAGAGTGTGTGGTGTGTGTGTGGTGTGAGTGGTGTTTGAGTGATGTGTGTGAGAGTGAGTGGTGTGTGTGTGTGGTGAGTGGTGTTTGAGTGATGAGTGTGAGACTGTGTGGTGTGTGTGTGGTGTGAGTGGTGTTTAAGTGATGTGTGTGATGTGTGTGTGAGAGTGTGTGGTGTGAGTGGTGTTTGAGTGATGTGTGTGAGACTGTGTGATGTGTGTGTGGTGTGAATGGTGTTTAAGTGATGAGTGTGAGACTGTGTGGTGTGAGTGGTGTTTAAGTGACTGTGTGATGTGTGTGTGAGAGTGTGTGATGTGTGTGTGAGAGTGTGTGGTGTGTGTGTGGTGTGAGTGGTGTTTGAGTAATGAGTGTGAGACTGTGTGGTGTGTGTGTGGTGTGAGTGGTGTTTAAGTGATGAGTGTGAGACTGTGTGATGTGTGTGTGAGAGTGTGTGATGTGTGTGTGAGAGTGTGTGGTGTGTGTGTGGTGTGAGTGGTGTTTGAGTGATGTGTGTGAGACTGTGTGATGTGTGTGTGGTGTGAATGGTGTTTAAGTGATGAGTGTGAGACTGTAAGGTGTGTGTGTGGCGTGAGTGGTGTTTAAGTGACTGTGTGATGTGTGTGTGAGAGTGTGTGATGTGTGTGTGAGAGTGTGTGGTGTGTGTGTGGTGTGAGTGGTGTTTGAGTGATGTGTGTGAGACTGTGTGATGTGTGTGTGGTGTGAATGGTGTTTAAGTGATGAGTGTGAGACTGTGTGGTGTGTGTGTGGTGTGAGTGGTGTTTGAGTGATGAGTGTGAGACTGTGTGATGTGTGTGTGAGAGTGTGTGATGTGTGTGTGAGAGTGTGTGGTGTGTGTGTGGTGTGAGTGGTGTTTGAGTGAAGAGTGTGAGACTGTGTGATGTGTGTGTGAGAGTGTGTGATGTGTGTGTGAGAGTGTGTGGTGTGTGTGTGGTGTGAGTGGTGTTTGAGTGATGAGTGTGAGACTGTGTGATGTGTGTGTGAGAGTGTGTGATGTGTGTGTGAGAGTGTGTGGTGTGTGTGTGGTGTGAGTGGTGTTTGAGTGATGAGTGTGAGAATGTGTGGTGTGTGTGTGGTGTGAGTGGTGTTTAAGTGATGAGTGTGAGACTGTGTGATGTGTGTGTGAGAGTGTGTGATGTGTGTGTGAGAGTGTGTGGTGTGTGTGTGGTGTGAGTGGTGTTTGAGTGATGTGTGTGAGACTGTGTGGTGTGTGTGTGGTGTGAGTGGTGTTTAAGTGACTGTGTGATGTGTGTGTGAGAGTATGTGATGTGTGTGTGAGAGTGTGTGGTGTGTGAGTGGTGTTTGAGTGATGTGTGTGAGACTGTGTGATGTGTGTGTGGTGTGAATGGTGTTTAAGTGATGAGTGTGAGACTGTGTGGTGTGTGTGTGGTGTGAGTGGTGTTTGAGTGATGAGTGTGAGACTGTGTGATGTGTGTGTGAGAGTGTGTGATGTGTGTGTGAGAGTGTGTGGTGTGTGTGTGGTGTGAGTGGTGTTTAAGTGATGAGTGTGAGACTGTGTGGTGTGTGTGTGAGAGTGTGTGATGTGTGTGTGAGAGTGTGTGGTGTGTGTGTGGTGTGAGTGGTGTTTGAGTGATGTGTGTGAGACTGTGTGATGTGTGTGTGGTGTGAATGGTGTTTAAGTGATGAGTGTGAGACTGTGTGATGTGTGTGTGGTGTGAATGGTGTTTAAGTGATGAGTGTGAGAGTGTGTGGTGTGTGTGTGGTGTGAGTGGTGTTTGAGTGATGTGTGTGTGAGAGTGTGTGATGTGTGTGTGAGAGTGTGTGGTGTGTGTGTGGTGTGAGTGGTGTTTAAGTGATGAGTGTGAGACTGTGTGGTGTGTGTGTGAGAGTGTGTGATGTGTGTGTGAGAGTGTGTGGTGTGTGTGTGGTGTGAGTGGTGTTTGAGTGATGTGTGTGAGACTGTGTGGTGTGAGTGGTGTTTGAGTGATGAGTGTGAGACTGTGTGATGTGTGTGTGAGAGTGTGTGATGTGTGTGTGAGAGTGTGTGGTGTGTGTGAGAGTGTGTGGTGTGTGTGTGGTGTGAGTGGTGTTTAAGTGATGTGTGTGAGACTGTGTGATGTGTGTGTGGTGTGAGTGGTGTTTGAGTGATGTGTGTGAGACTGTGTGATGTGTGTGGTGTGAGTGGTGTTTGAGTGATGTGTGTGAGACTGTGTGATGTGTGTGGTGTTTGAGTGATGTGTGTGAGACTGTGTGATGTGTGTGTGGTGTGAGTGGTGTTTGAGTGATGTGTGTGAGACTGTGTGATGTGTGTGTGGTGTGAGTGGTGTTTGAGTGATGAGTGTGAGACTGTGTGATGTGTGTGTGTGAGAGTGTGTGATGTGTGTGTGAGAGTGTGTGGTGTGTGTGTGGTGTGAGTGGTGTTTGAGTGATGTGTGTGAGACTGTGTGGTGTGAGTGGTGTTTGAGTGATGAGTGTGAGACTGTGTGATGTGTGTGTGAGAGTGTGTGATGTGTGTGTGAGAGTGTGTGGTGTGTGTGAGAGTGTGTGGTGTGTGTGTGGTGTGAGTGGTGTTTAAGTGATGTGTGTGAGACTGTGTGATGTGTGTGTGGTGTGAGTGGTGTTTGAGTGATGTGTGTGAGACTGTGTGATGTGTGTGGTGTGAGTGGTGTTTGAGTGATGTGTGTGAGACTGTGTGATGTGTGTGGTGTTTGAGTGATGTGTGTGAGACTGTGTGATGTGTGTGTGGTGTGAGTGGTGTTTGAGTGATGTGTGTGAGACTGTGTGATGTGTGTGGTGTTTGAGTGATGTGTGTGAGAGTGTGTGGTGTGTGTGTGTGGTGTGAGTGGTGTTTGAGTGGTGTGTGTGAGACTGTGTGATGTGTGTGTGAGAGTGTGTGGTGTTTGAGTGATGTGTGTGAGAGTGAGTGGTGTGTGTGTGGTGTGAGTGGTGTTTGAGTGATGTGTGTGAGACTGTGTGATGTGTGTGTGGTGTGAGTGGTGTTTAAGTGATGAGTGTGAGACTGTGTGATGTGTGTGTGAGAGTGTGGGATGTGTGTGTGAGAGTGTGTGGTGTGTGTGTGGTGTGAGTGGTGTTTGAGTGATGTGTGTGAGACTGTGTGATGTGTGTGTGGTGTGAATGGTGTTTAAGTGATGAGTGTGAGACTGTGTGGTGTGTGTGGTGTGAGTGGTGTTTGAGTGATGTGTGTGAGACTGTGTGATGTGTGTGTGGTGTGAGTGGTGTTTGAGTGATGAGTGTGAGACTGTGTGATGTGTGTGTGAGAGTGTGTGATGAGTGTGTGAGAGTTTGTGGTGTGTGTGTGGTGTGAGTGGTGTTTGAGTGATGAGTGTGAGACTGTGTGATGTGTGTGTGAGAGTGTGTGATGTGTGTGTGAGAGTGTGTGGTGTGTGTGTGTGGTGTGAGTGGTGTTAGAGTGATGTGTGTGAGACTGTGTGATGTGTGTGTGGTGTGAGTGGTGTTTGAGTGATGAGTGTGAGACTGTGTGATGAGTGTGTGTGAGAGTGTGTGATGTGTGTGTGAGAGTGTGTGATGTGTGTGTGGTGTGAGTGGTGTTTGAGTGATGAGTGTGAGACTGTGTGATGTGTGTGTGAGAGTGTGTGATGTGTGTGTGAGAGTGTGTGGTGTGTGTGTGGTGTGAGTGGTGTTTGAGTGATGAGTGTGAGACTGTGTGATGTGTGTGTGAGATTGTGTGATGTGTGTGGTGTTTGAGTGATGTGTGTGAGACTGTGTGATGTGTGTGTGGTGTGAGTGGTGTTTGAGTGATGTGTGTGAGACTGTGTGGTGTTTGTGTGGTGTGAGTGGTGTTTGAGTGATGTGTGTGAGACTGTGTGGTGTGTGTGTGGTGTTTGAGTGATGTGTGTGAGACTGTGTGATGTGTGTGTGGTGTGAGTGGTGTTTGAGTGATGAGTGTGAGACTGTGTGATGTGTGTGTGTGAGAGTGTGTGATGTGTGTGTGAGAGTGTGTGGTGTGTGTGTGGTGTGAGTGGTGTTTGAGTGATGTGTGTGAGACTGTGTGATGTGTGTGTGGTGTGAGTGGTGTTTGAGTGATGAGTGTGAGACTGTGTGGTGTGTGTGTGTGAGAGTGTGTGATGTGTGTGTGAGAGTGTGTGGTGTTTGAGTGATGTGTGTGAGACTGTGTGATGTGTGTGTGAGAGTGTGTGATGTGTGTGTGAGAGTGTGTGGTGTGTGTGTGGTGTGAGTGGTGTTTGAGTGATGTGTGTGAGACTGTGTGATGTGTGTGTGGTGTGAGTGGTGTTTGAGTGATGAGTGTGAGACTGTGTGATGTGTGTGTGTGAGAGTGTGTGATGTGTGTGTGAGAGTGTGTGGTGTGTGTGTGGTGTGAGTGGTGTTTGAGTGATGTGTGTGAGACTGTGTGATGTGTGTGTGGTGTGAGTGGTGTTTGAGTGATGTGTGTGAGAGTGAGTGGTGTTTGAGTGATGGGTGTGAGAGTGTGTGGTGTTTGAGTGATGTGTGTGAGACTGTGTGATGTGTGTGGTGTTTGAGCGATGTGTGTGAGACTGTGTGGTGTGTGTGTGGTGTGAGTGGTGTTTGAGTGATGTGTGTGAGAGTGTGTGGTGTTTGAGTGATGTGTGTGAGACTGTGTGATGTGTGTGTGGTGTGAGTGGTGTTTGAGTGATGTGTGTGAGAGTGAGTGGTGTTTGAGTGATGTGTGTGAGAGTGTGTGGTGTTTGAGTGATGTGTGTGAGAGTGTGTGATGTGTGTGGTGTTTGAGTGATGTGTGTGAGAGTGTGTGGTGTGTGTGTGGTGTGAGTGGTGTTTGAGTGATGTGTGTGAGACTGTGTGATGTGTGTGGTGTGTGAGTGGTGTTTGAGTGATGTGTGTGAGACTGTGTGATGTGTGTGTGGTGTGAGTGGTGTTTGAGTGATGTGTGTGAGAGTGAGTGGTGTTTGAGTGATGTGTGTGAGAGTGTGTGGTGTTTGAGTGATGTGTGTGAGAGTGTGTGGTGTTTGAGTGATGTGTGTGAGACTGTGTGGTGTGAGTGGTGTTTGAGTGATGTGTGTGAGACTGTGTGATGTGTGTGTGGTGTGAGTGGTGTTTGAGTGATGTGTGTGAGAGTGAGTGGTGTTTGAGTGATGTGTGTGAGAGTGTGTGGTGTTTGAGTGATGTGTGTGAGAGTGTGTGGTGTTTGAGTGATGTGTGTGAGACTGTGTGGTGTGTGTGTGGTGTGAGTGGTGTTTGAGTGATGTGTGTGAGACTGTGTGATGTGTGTGTGGTGTGAGTGGTGTTTGAGTGATGAGTGTGAGGCTGTGTGATGTGTGTGTGAGAGTGTGTGGTGTGTGTGTGGTGTGAGTGGTGTTTGAGTGATGTGTGTGTGATGTGTGTGGTGTTTGAGTGATGTGTGTGAGACTGTGTGGTGTGTGTGTGGTGTGAGTGGTGTTTGAGTGATGTGTGTGCGAGTGTGTGGTGTGAGTGGTGTTTGAGTGATGTGTGTGAGAGTGAGTGGTGTTTGAGTGATGAGTGTGAGACTGTGTGGTGTGTGTGTGGTGTGAGTGGTGTTTGAGTGATGAGTGTGAGACTGTGTGATGTGTGTGTGAGAGTGTGTGGTGTGTGTGTGGTGTGAGTGGTGTTTGAGTGATGAGTGTGAGACTGTGTGATGTGTGGTGTGAGTGGTGTTTGAGTGATGTGTGTGAGAGTGAGTGGTGTTTGAGTGATGTGTGTGAGAGTGTGTGGTGTGTGTGTGGTGTGATTGGTGTTTGAGTGATGAGTGTGAGACTGTGTGATGTGTGGTGTGAGTGGTGTTTGAGTGATGTGTGTGAGAGTGAGTGGTGTTTGAGTGATGAGTGTGAGACTGTGTGGTGTGTGTGTGGTGTGAGTGGTGTTTGAGTGATGAGTGTGAGACTGTGTGATGTGTGTGTGAGAGTGTGTGGTGTGTGTGTGGTGTGAGTGGTGTTTGAGTGATGAGTGTGAGAGTGAGTGGTGTTTGAGTGATGAGTGTGAGACTGTGTGGTGTGTGTGTGGTGTGAGTGGTGTTTGAGTGATGTGTGTGAGACTGTGTGATGTGTGTGTGGTGTGAGTGGTGTTTGAGTGATGAGTGTGAGGCTGTGTGATGTGTGTGTGAGAGTGTGTGGTGTGTGTGTGGTGTGAGTGGTGTTTGAGTGATGTGTGTGTGGTGTGAGTGGTGTTTGAGTGATGTGTGTGAGATTGTGTGGTGTGAGTGGTGTTTGAGTGATGAGTGTGAGACTGTGTGATGTGTGTGTAAGAGTGTGTGGTGTTTGAGTGATGTGTGTGAGACTGTGTGGTGTGTGTGTGGTGTGAGTGGTGTTTGAGTGATGTGTGTGAGACTGTGTGATGTGTGTGGTGTGTGAGATGTTTGCCCCGCTCAGTGACGCACCGACTGAGAAACCTGCTGAAAGTGCCCTAGTTATCTGTGATTCTATTGTTCGGAACGTTAACATAGAGGCACCAGCCACCATAGACAAATGTTTACCGGGAGCCGGAGCGCCTGACATCAAGTCATATTTAAATGTGCTGGCTAAGGCTAATCGTAAATTCAGTAAGATTGTTATTCACATCGGCACAAATGATGTTCGACTCCCTCAATCGGAGATCACAAAAGATAATATTAAAGAGGTGTGTGAGCTCGCAAGCACAATGTCAGACACTGTAATATTCTCTGGCCCCCTCCCTGCTTACCGTGGTGATGAGATACATAGCAGAGTATCATATCTAAATGGCTGGTTGTCTGAGTGGTGCCTGCAGAATGATATAGTTTTTATAAATAACTGGAAGAGTTTTGAGGGCAGACCTGACCTGTTGAAGAGTGATGGTCTCCACCCCTCCTGGGCTGGAGCTTCTCTACTGTCTAGAAATATGGCACATAGTCTTAATGCTAAAACTTGAATCACTGGGGCCCAGGTCAGGGAGCAGACAGAATGGCTTAACCAACGGTCTGCTTGCCGTCTCACGTTGCAGAACACACTAAATACACAACATGCGATAATACTTTCTCCCAAACATCATAAAATAGAGACTGTGTCTGTCCCCTGGATTAGCAAACATTCAATTCAATTCAATTTTATTTTATTTATATAGCGCTTTTCACAATTTGCATTGTTCCAAAGCAGCTTTACAGGGGAAAATAAGAAAAACACAAAAAAGGTGAAACACAGAACACGAATAGTTTAACTTGTTATATAAACACCTAGTAAATAATATCTAATGTCAGCATCTCCTGGTGGTTTATTTAGCATATTTGCATTAAGTGAATGCTTGTCTGTAAAGATGTGTCTTTAATCTAGATTTAAATTGGGCGAGTGTGTCTGATCCTGGAATAATATCAGGAAGGTTATTTTAGGTGCTACGTATGAGAAAGCTCGACCCCCTTTGGTGGATTTAGTTATTCTAGGTGTTATCAAAAGAGTTTTGAGATCTTAGAGAGCGTGATGGGTTGTAGTGTGATAGAAGCTCTGTTAGGTAGGTAGGGGCTAAACCCTTTAAGGCTTTATAAGTGATTAAAAGAACTTTAAAGTCAATACGATACTTAATGTGTATCCAGTGAAGGGTTGATAACATTGGGGTCATGTGATGGTATTTCTGGATCTGGTCAGAACTCATTGTTCCAAGGTTACTAGAGCGGGAAGCAATCCATACCCAGACCTGACAAATGCTGTGATGATAGACCTGGACAAAGGACGTGGCGACTCTAATAATCTAATAGCGACTGAAGATTTGTAATGATAATTTTAAATCTAACTTTGTTTTTTATTTTTGCCTTGTTGTGCAAGCACTGTCGAGCTTGTGCAGAGGCTGCAGTTTTTGCCAGAGGGGAACTGGAATCCCCTGGTTAGGCCTGTTTTCCCTCCGAGGTTTTTTTTCTCCTCCAATGGAGTTTTGGGTTCCTCGCCACCGTTTTCATACTGTTTTACACTGTTTGCCTGGCCGGGGGGGCTGCTAGAATTTGATAGTCTTATTTAATTAACACTGCATATAGGAATTTATTGTGTGTCTGATATTTGACCTGTGTTTTGACTTCCATAACCTTTTATGTTTTACTTATAGTCAATGTTTTCTTGTACAGCTGCTTTGTAACAATGAAAATTTGTAAAAAGCGCTATATATGTAGCGTCTGGTCGGACCAAAGGCCAACACATGGGATCGTAAAATGTAAATGGCCGAGCTATCACCTATCTGGACTGACCAGGGGACATTCCGACACTCTCCCTGAGCTTCAAAGGCATTCTCGGGGGGGGGGTCCCGAATGCGTCCTAAGGTGACAAAAGCCATGTGGCACCAGGAACAGAGAGAGATTCAAAGTCTACCAAAGAATGTCTCTTTCTCCCCTCTTGCCACCTTAGAAAGGCTTAAAGTGTAAATAATTGTTTCTACCGTTTATGGTTGTTCCCATGATATGCTAGCCTAACCATAATATCAAAGGCATAGGTGTTACACCGTAACTAGGCTCATAATTGTGTTCTTGTACAAATTATGGGTCAATGTTCTAATAACCCTATCATGTTTCATACATAAATGTTCCCCTTTTCCTTCTTTAGATGATGGTGTATAGCACAGTAATGTATTGTATACCATACTCGTTTTATTTTCATCTAAGAATATTACAGCGCCAAAACTTCCAGTTGACCATAAATGCAAATGGGCTGTTGAGCCGGACAAAGGAACCTTTCCCGCTCAAAAATCAGCTCACTACATTGGATCGCCCACTCGGGAGGGGCGTGACGCCCTCAGGGTTAAAACATCTGTGCACGGAAGAAAATGCGCTCGTTGCTGTTCCTTCAATATCTCGAGACCTGTCTCCTCCCTGGAGACAGCCCTTTTCCGGCATTTTGCTTCGGCTAAGTTCGTACTTCCTTCGGCAGCCAATCCGGTTCTCAGGGAGAACCCAACGGACTCACCGCTCGCTTTAAACGCATCAGGACTTCCATCAGCGCAGACCAGAACATGTCCCAGCACATCTAAAAGCCAATGCAAGTATCTGGTCTTTTTATAAATAGCTGCGCATAAGTTTTACCCCTTTCAATAAGGAGATTGTCCTTGATGGTTTATGCAGATGTGAATTGCTGAGGTAATACTGCCACTCCTTCTTTGTCTATTACTTTCATTCTTTACTGCTTTTACGTTCCATGGGTGTTTGTCTAATTGTTCATCATTGTTTAGTTAGTTGGTTTATTTCCCCTTTGTCTCGTGTTTATTAAAATCCCAAAAAGTACATTTGAACTGAATCTGTTATTTGCACCACATGCTCGAAGTCAATGAAACTAAGATATTGACGTTACCTACGCTTTAGCATATTACTATTTCAGTGATATAAACTGTACGAACCTAGGAAGTATTAATTTGTCCTGATCAGAAAATTAAGACTATTTAGACGTTCGTAAGGCAGTAATCCCTTATTGAGAATTGAGTGGGAAGTCCATAACTATAGTTTGCAGGACAAACGAAATAGTCAGATAACTTAAACAATTCTATAGAGGTTACTTGTACTAAATTAAACATATTTCCTTATCGGGAAATTTGAGATTTAATATGAACGACCAGCAGATTATATTCATAAATCAATGAATATTCAATCCATTTGAGTTTGATTTTTCCCCAAGACTCATTGTCGCTACATATTAATGGTGGAGAATGCGGGCAAGTTTCAAACGTTTGTGTATGTGAGCAATATTCATATTCAGATGCATGTTTTTTTGGGGGGGTATTAATAGCACGCACGCGCGTTTTCCAATCGCGCAAAGGGAACTCACTAAAGTGACCGGCACAAGCCGCGAGCTCAGCTCAAGCATATTGAACGAATGCTGATACATGTCGAATAATGTATTGATATGTAAGCCTATATTAATGAAAGTATAGATTACCTTACACGTATCTTGCAATATAAAATGTCCTGGGGATAACGAAATCTCTGCACATTCTTAATATTGTTTTACCCGCGCTGATTCAAACGAACGCGGAAGATTGAAATTAAGCGAGTTTCCCTTATTTCAATAATAGGCCTAATAAGAGCCTAATATTATATCGTTAAGATAAACGGTAAACTTTGAAAAGCTAGTTGATATTAATGAAAGTATAACTAGACTTATGTTGCGATATTAAATGTCCCGGGGATAACGAAATCTCTGAACAGCACATTCTTAATATTGTTTTACCCGCGTTGATTCAAACGAGTTTCTTTGTTCAAGCGGAAGATTGAAATAAAGCGAGATTCCTTTATTTCAATAATAGGCCTAAGTTCTTGTAAATGTGAAATCGACAGACGATAATTCCTGTCTCCAACACATTTTGTGACCCTATAAAACGAAGAAATCTTTTATAGTGAGTCTCAATACTGCCGCCCTAAATTAAGTTAATAAATCTTTTTAGCGCGAAGGAAATAGAGAAGAAGCGAATTCCTTCCTATTTCGTGTATACGGCCGAATTTTGTGTAAGTTAGATCGATGCATTGTAATGTGTCTCAACCACTGCACCGCTCTCGAAGTTAATCGTTAGTTTTAGCTAAATTAATGTGGACTTTTTCGTTTTCTCTTTGGGTAAACGAAGGCGTGAGGATACGGTCGTCATTGTATGTTAATACAGTAAAAATCGTAGAGGACGATCGTTAAAAGGGAGTGTTATGAAATCTTGATCGAGTAAATTTTACAACGGCGTAGAAATCCCGTTGTTTCATGTTGTTTGTTACTGTGTGTTTAACTCAACGTTTTGGGCAGCGAGGAGATCCTGCCGCGTGTCAGGACATCTAATGAACTGACGCGTAACGTTTTGAATCACCGAGCGTCACCATCGGTGATGATCCCCAGCGGATAATTTGTGTTGAATTGATATCAAATTGACGTCAAATGCTCAATGTCAAATTTCTCCTAATAACCGGTTTTGGTGTTCATTGTGTGACATGTGTTTTGACGTAATTTTTGATGTGCATTCTTTTCAACAGCAATTGCCGCTGGAGTGTTTAAATTTAAGTGATTGTTGAAGTCTTTGTTTAAAACGAGTTCTAAACCTAAGACGTAATCACGTTGAAGTCTAGGGTAGGGTGTTATGTCTTACAAACACCAGAGGGCAGTGTGTCATAAGTGACCAACATTTTCCTAACTCCACCCCTTCCTACCTGACTTCCCTTGGGCGTGGCTCGACCACGCCAACTTGTGGGCGCACTCAGTCAGCCCTTCCAGTCTTAAAATTCCCTCATAGCCGTTTATTTTATTTGTTTACTTGTTTTTATGATTTCTTTATTTTCATTTATTTTTACTTTCAGTAATTAATTATTATAATGATAATTAGTTTTCAGATTTCTTGGTTTCAATTTCTATTTTCCTTATTCCAATATTGCAATTTTTGCATGTTTCCTCCCTCAGTTATTACCTATACTGCTCCCTATCTAAAAACACAGTTAATTATATTGAGTTTGCTTTCTTAGCTCTTGCTTAACTTAGTTTGCTCTCCCTGTTTATTGCATTAACTCTGGCCCCCGGTCAGCCTTTGTGTTTCCTTATAGATAGTACTTCCCTTGGGGCGCCTGGGTAGCGAAGTGACAACTCTCTCCCCGAAGGTATCTGGTCTGCAGGTTTGGCTGTTCTGGCGTGCCTGGCACTGGATGTGGATGGCCCCGGATTCCTTTGTCCCCGACTCGAGGTGACCGCACGCAGGGAGACTCCAGCCACTGGCACTCCTCTGTAAGTGGGGACCAATAGCACTGGCTGGTGCACTGCAGTAATCTTGGTGTATATAACGCCGGGAAGTGCCACTTAGCGGGAAGAAAAGCCTACGGGCTATGTCTGTTGCGAGTGGCACCCCTGGGTAAAAGCTCAATTTTCTCTGTGCCCACTAGTCGGTCACCCACTTGGTACGGCCAGGTATGCTGAGAGTTGTAACTGTTTGAGTGGTCGCACCTGAGTGGCGTGTAGGGCAAGGGGTCCGAGGTGTCTGCCGCTGTGTGTCCAGAAAGGCTGGAGAGTTGGATCCGCATGACTGGGACCCACTTGAGAGTCCTCACTTCACTACCAAGCCTATTTGAACAAGGTACAGCCCCACTGAGTTGCTATAGGCAGACAGAGAAGGAACGCTCCCTTCCTCAATCAGTTTTAATTTTTATTTTAAACTGCTTAGTGTCCCTGTTGTTTGAGCTCAGCTGTTTCCCTAGGCCATATGAAACCATAGCACCCTTTACATGTAGGCCCTTTCATAACCCTAGTGTTGCCAACCAGCTGAGCCAAGTATTAAAACTTTCTCTTTTCCCTATGATATCTCTATAATTTTGTTTTGGTATTGTTTTGGTTAATCCTGTCGTGTTTTACCTGTAGTTTCTAAAAGACAGAATCTGCATGAACCATCAGGGAATTCTCTGTGAAATGTTGATGAAGTTAACTTCCCTGGTTGTTAAAATGACACCTTAAGTTCAACCCATTAACACATTTACCCAGACTCTGTCCCTGTGCCCACACACTCACACCCCTACTATCCACCCTGCCAATTCACCGCCAGGATAAATAGGTGTTAGGTTGCGTCACTGACTGTTCACCCCAGTTAACCGCACAACACATGATACATAAGTATTATAGAGTGTAGGGACTTGCATTGGTCTTGTGTGCTTTTCTCTCTCGCCCCCAGTGCACCAAAATGTCCAGATCCTCCAGCCCTGCCACCCACTGGGACCAGCTAGAGACCTGGCTGAGCGTGATGGCGGGGGCCCTCCTGCCCGAGGCGGCCAAGCACCTACAGAACCTGAACCGTGAGCAGCTGGATGATGACTTGAACCGGCTGATGGCCCACGATCCATTACAGAGCTACACCCACAAGGAGTTGGCCAGGATCACCGGTGCCCTCGCCCACAACCTCATCATCCAGTCGAAGCTGAGCGACGGAAGCGTCACCCTCTTGGAACAAGAGGCAGCAGCACTAAGGCTTCAGGCGGAGGAGGCTCACCATAACCAGTTGGAAGCCCAGAGACGCCTAGATCAACTTAACCTGGAAGCCCAAACCCGGCAGCCGGCAACGAATGAGCGGTGCCCAGAGCTACAGGAAGAGTTTGAAAGGCTCCAGGACACCTTGACATGCCTCCGTACAGATGCAGAGCATAGAGAATGGTTGGAAAACCAGGCCCGCAAAGACCTGGAATGCAAGCTCCAAAAAGCAGAGACTCTTTTAAAACGGGCTGAAACCGAACTGAAAGAGAGAGAGGCAAAAGCAAAAGCCTCTAAAAGACACTTTCAAGCAGCCCAAGCTGAAGCCCAAGTCTTGGCTCAGCAACAAGATCATCTCAAAGCTGAATTCGATATGGTGCAAAGAGAACTAAAGTATGCATATCTATTTCAGGCTGAACAAAAGGGGGGAAAAGACACCTTTGAACTTCCCCCAACAAGCAGGACCAGACTTCCCGGCCAAGCATCATCAGAGAAAGAGGAAGCTGGTAACCTGCCGTTTAAAACATCGTCCGCCAGCGTCCAAGAGCCCCTAGATGCCACTGAGGGATGGGAGCATCTCCGGAGAACCCCTACAATGACCCACAGCATGGCTCCCAAGGATTTGGACAAAGTGGTCAGAAACATCCCCACGTTTACCCCAAACCCTGCAGGAGGACACGACGTACACGCCTACCTGCAGGATATTAACTTTCATTTGCAAACCATGGTAAATGTTCCCACCAGAGCCAAACTGTACTTGCTCAGGATTACCTCCAGCCGCGAAGTGCGCAGCTTCCTGGACCGGCAGTCGGACACTGTCAAAGGGGATTATGAGCAACTGCAACAGGCTCTCATAATGGAGTTTTCAGACCCGGAGTCTGAACAGGGACTCATTGCTGCCATGGACCTTAAACAGGGCCGTCACGAAACCCCACAGGCCTACTATAACAGACTGAGACGAACCTACTTTGGGGCCAGAAATGAGCCGGGAATGGAGGAGGATTTCAACTTTAGGACTCTTTTCTTGCGCAACCTGCATCATAGTGTGAGTCAGCACTTAGGAGTCGTGGCATGCCCCCGCAATATGACAACTCAACAGCTGCGGGACCTAGCCCATAAAGCCTATGTAAAGCAAAAGACTATCTCTGAAAGAACTGTTAAAAATCCTGTAATTCTCCCTGTCTCCGAACACTACCCAGAGCTGACCCTAGAAGGCACCCAACCGCATCATGATGCCAGGCCTGTCAACAGAGAGGCAAAGGATTTTACTACTAGCTGTCCAACCCATCTGTGGCAGCGATAACACGCAGCCAACGCCTTGCAGATGCTGTTACACCTGCATCACAACCTCAAGCACTGGCTCCACAGATTTCAGACGTTGACATAGCGTCACTCCAAACTACTGACAACGCCACACTATGCCTAACTACCACCTTAGGGTATGCCCTTACTCTCGGCCTATTCCCCATGCTTTACAAAAGGGTCAATGGAATGCAGGAGTGTGTGAAGAACTATACGGCAGTGTTTCCTTGGGCTTTCAAACGGAGCCACGGAAAGAGAAACACGCTAGTTAAGCCCGAGCCTAACCTCATTGAGATCGATCCACTGCCAGTGCGCCACAGCACTGAGGACCAGTAAGACCAACCTATTACCCCGGCCATTACGATCCACACAACCATCGCCCGACTAAGCTTCTACGTGAACCCTGTCGTCCGAAAGGGGGGATATGTAGCGTCTGGTCGGACCAAAGGCCAACACATGGGATCGTAAAATGTAAATGGCCGAGCTATCACCTATCTGGACTGACCAGGGGACATTCCGACACTCTCCCTGAGCTTCAAAGGCATTCTCGGGGGGGGTCCCGAATGCGTCCTAAGGTGACAAAAGCCATGTGGCACCAGGAACAGAGAGAGATTCAAAGTCTACCAAAGAATGTCTCTTTCTCCCCTCTTGCCACCTTAGAAAGGCTTAAAGTGTAAATAATTGTTTCTACCGTTTATGGTTGTTCCCATGATATGCTAGCCTAACCATAATATCAAAGGCATAGGTGTTACACCGTAACTAGGCTCATAATTGTGTTCTTGTACAAATTATGGGTCAATGTTCTAATAACCCTATCATGTTTCATACATAAATGTTCCCCTTTTCCTTCTTTAGATGATGGTGTATAGCACAGTAATGTATTGTATACCATACTCGTTTTATTTTCATCTAAGAATATTACAGCGCCAAAACTTCCAGTTGACCATAAATGCAAATGGCCTGTTGAGCCGGACAAAGGAACCTTTCCCGCTCAAAAATCAGCTCACTACATTGGATCGCCCACTCGGGAGGGGCGTGACGCCCTCAGGGTTAAAACATCTGTGCACGGAAGAAAATGCGCTCGTTGCTGTTCCTTCAATATCTCGAGACCTGTCTCCTCCCTGGAGACAGCCCTTTTCCGGCATTTTGCTTCGGCTAAGTTCGTACTTCCTTCGGCAGCCAATCCGGTTCTCAGGGAGAACCCAACGGACTCACCGCTCGCTTTAAACGCATCAGGACTTCCATCAGCGCAGACCAGAACATGTCCCAGCACATCTAAAAGCCAATGCAAGTATCTGGTCTTTTTATAAATAGCTGTGCATAAGTTTTACCCCTTTCAATAAGGAGATTGTCCTTGATGGTTTATGCAGATGTGAATTGCTGAGGTAATACTGCCACTCCTTCTTTGTCTATTACTTTCATTCTTTACTGCTTTTACGTTCCATGGGTGTTTGTCTAATTGTTCATCATTGTTTAGTTAGTTGGTTTATTTCCCCTTTGTCTCGTGTTTATTAAAATCCCAAAAAGTACATTTGAACTGAATCTGTTATTTGCACCACATGCTCGAAGTCAATGAAACTAAGATATTGACGTTACCTACGCTTTAGCATATTACTATTTCAGTGATATAAACTGTACGAACCTAGGAAGTATTAATTTGTCCTGATCAGAAAATTAAGACTATTTAGACGTTCGTAAGGCAGTAATCCCTTATTGAGAATTGAGTGGGAAGTCCATAACTATAGTTTGCAGGACAAACGAAATAGTCAGATAACTTAAACAATTCTATAGAGGTTACTTGTACTAAATTAAACATATTTCCTTATCGGGAAATTTGAGATTTAATATGAACGACCAGCAGATTATATTCATAAATCAATGAATATTCAATCCATTTGAGTTTGATTTTTCCCCAAGACTCATTGTCGCTACATATTAATAAAGCTGACTTGACGTGTGTGTGTGTGTGTGATGTGTATGAAGTGTTGGTGTGTACAGCAGAGTTTATAAGACAGACACAAAAGCAACACATTGGAAGCGGTGGGTGACATCATCTCGCACTCAGCTTTTATTACTGATGATTTAAACACGTGTTCATTTCTAACATTCACTCGAGCATCGGTCACCACATAACATACAGTATCTGATCCAGAAAGGGAGAACGGATAAATGCTTACAAAACACATGGCTGTATGAGAATAAAATCCTGTGTAACCCGTGAAGAATGTAGTGTTCATTCAAACTTTATGCCCTGAGCCAGCGGCAGATCTTTGCTGTAGTTGATGGTGCTGTGGAAAGAAGAAGAAAATAAATCACAGAGCTTCTTTACTGCATTTGCACAAGCAACGTTTTATCAGCATTCAGAGAAAAAATTCCCAACATCAATTTTGTTTCGTGTAAATCAGGATCCTGATTAGCAGATTCATTCAACGATACGCTATTTCTTCACTAACAATTTAACTTTCTTGACTTTTGATGTACAATAAAAACAGTAGTCTTCATACTTAAGCTCTGGGAACATTGGCTGCTTTCTTTGGTCCATATGACTGACAGGTAAAGCAACCAATTACGTCATGTTTAGAGGTGTGGAAATGTCCCGGCAGTAACAGACCTATACATTCATCAACGTGTCAGAAGTTACCAATGTAACCACTGTAATGTTTATGAGTTTATATCGTGAACCTCGCATACTTGAAGGAATTGAGTGTTTAGTCGATCGTGATGAATTCTTATAGCACTGATGTAAACACGACAGCTTACTTCTTAAGATCATACGGCTTCGTGTTGATTCGTTAAAGAACGTCACACCGGACGAGAAGCACAGCACAACGTCACGTCTACAGCGTCTGGAGTTGTGAAGGAGCACCGCTCTTACTGTGTGTTTGTCTTCATATAAACAATTAATGTTTTACATGTTTCAAAAAAACGTGTTGTAATGTAACGCTTCTCATCCGGTGTTTTAGATATAAAGCAGGTCATTACAAAATATCCCTGATGAAATGATGGCAGAATGAGAGGTTTGGATAAACACTGACCATGTGGATCTTCTCATGTACTGTTTCCACGAGTCACTGCCCGACTCACGGCCGCCTCCCGTGTGTTTCTCTCCACCTGTGTAAATACACGCAAAACAAAGCAGTTAAAAATAAGTTGTAAATATCTCTATTAACAACAAGCACAGAACGGTACGGGAGAAGATGACCATTCTAAACAGCGAGGGGCCTTTAAATCCTGCTACGCTAACGTCAGACGCTGGACTTGAACTAGCACTAGCCTGCCTCAGATGAAATATCAGTGATGCATGCTGAGCTATAGCAGCACATTTAACCTCTGTAACAGCTTCAGCATTAAGATGAATGACCCTGCTGTCATAGATTTATTCATGTCGTCAATCTACTGGACAGTCTTGAGAACTCTCTTGGCATCAGAGGTCAGGTGCAGTTGTTAACACGTTGTTGATGATGTACGGGTGCCTGATTTTGTTTGCTTGAACCGCACTGGAGTCGGTTTCATTTGGGCAGGTGCAACCTGAAGAGGTGACGTGGTCTTGGTACGCTTTCAAACCAACCCTGGAGCGGTTCTTCCGACCTCATAACAGACACAACTACACATTTTTGGACTAACCCAGTTGCCCTGTGCATTATTCCTTGTTGACAGTTCGCACTCGCGGACAAACTTAGAGTTGTGAGGAGGTGCAGAGGAGGACTGGTGTATAAACTATGTCGTAAATGATGACGACCCGCACAGTCGTCTCTTCATTCCATGATGATGCCTTTCCTCATTTCTCTCTTTACTTCCAAGAGTTCTCCCACACGTTAATTCTGTCCAATCAAAATGACACGTGACCAACGAGTGACATGGATGTTGTCACGTGACAAGATTCAGCTAGTTTAGAGCAGAGCAATCCATGTGGTGCAAAAAACAAAACGGCAGACCAAATGAACCGATCTACAGGTCTGAACGCACCCTAGGGGCTGTGCCCTTAAAGACGGAATCCAATGGCAGAGAAAAGTTCATGTCACGTGTGTGTTGTACAGAATTTTCCATGCTCTTGGTTATGGGAATGTTTTTCTGTAATACAGATGTGAGGATACGTACCGAAGGCTCCTCCAATCTCAGCGCCGCTGGTAGGAATGTTGACGTTGACAATGCCGCAGTCAGAGCCTTTGGGTCTAAAATGTGACAACTACTGTTACATACTAATAGTCTCCACATGTGAAATATTGCACTTCCCATTACGCCCACATAAGCCCAATAGAGAGCGGCATCCACGCACCCTAACCAGCGGAACACTCGCCCCATGTCTCTGGTGAAGATGCTGCTGGACAGTCCTTGTTTCACTTCATTATTCCAGGCAAACGCCTCTTCCTCTGTCTGAAACATCACAGCATGATGTCGATTAAAGCACGGCTGTAAACGCAGCGGGGTGAACTGTGCTTCTTGTTGGCTAAAACATCTGAATAAATGTAAGTAGTTACCTTGAATTTGAGAACGTAAAGGATGGGAACGAAGGTCTCCGTGTGAACTATTGGAGCATCGTGTGGCAATCCAGTTATAATTGTGGGTTCCACGTAGTTCCCTGGACGCTCCATGACCTGCCAATAAGATTCTCAGCTCACTTCACAAACATTTCCTCCAGATAATCAACTAAATAAGTATAAAGATTCACAGCTCTATTAGTCATTTGTAATGAGTAATCATGTGATTTTGTTATGGCCGTCATTGGGTGCTACTTCCAACAACTCATTTTCTTTCAACTAATCTGAAAAGTTTGACAACCCCTAGTTTAGATAATACAATTATTATACCATGAAAAATAGTATATAAATTCATATGAACATAAATTAAATGAAATATAAACAGTAATATTGTCAGGCGCTAGCCAGACTCATGAACACAGAGTGGAAGTTAACTGCAGTCCAGGCGCCATATTGATGAAACATAAGCAATAAGCACTTATGACAAATCGCTTTATTGTTATCCTCTGCAAGTCACTTTGGATAAAGCTTCTGCTAAATGTAAATATTTAACTAAATGAACCTAGCAAGATTAAAACATCAGTGGTGGTTAAAATTAATATTTAAATATCTATGTTTACAAGTAAAATTATTCCTAATTCAAATGAATAGAATTCTATCTGAAGAATAGACAAGCTCCTGAAACTAACTCATTCAAATGCTTTTCATGCAGTTAGAATGCACTGAATTGAAGTGTCGTGTCCTTCATGAACCAGTGAATGATGGGAGTCGACTGTCAATTCAGAATACAAACCCTCAACACAATCTCCACTTTCAAGTGAAATCTTGTGTTGATGTTTGTGGGTACGAAGACGTTGCCGTTTGATGCGCACACACATCTCAATGCAACACTCAGTGTTTGTGTATGGAGTGCACATGTGTACAAACATCATGATGGGCACACAGACAGTATTGAGTATGAACGGAGCGTCACCTTTCCTCCACACACGAGCGTGCCGCCCTGCTGTTTGGCTTGTTCTATAGCTGACAGATACTGCTGAACGGCCTGTTTGGTGTGCAGAGGTCCATACAGAGTGTTTGCTGTCAACAAATAAAGAAGAATTATCACAGGACCTGCTTTATAAAGGTACTGTTCTCCAGAGTAATCAACTCACGGTCCCAGGGGTCGCCCATTCGGATCTGTTTGTAGGCTTTAGAGAGCTTGGCCACAACCTCATCGTGAACACTTTCATGAAGAATCTGCATGACGAACAGAGCGGTTACATTAAGATCAACAGATGTGCACAATATCCATCTAGTGCATGTGTCTTTAGTACGTCACACTAACAAGTCTTCTGGTAGTAGTGCAACGCTGACCGGCCGTTCCTACGGAGGCAAAGACAGCGGACGGCACAACCAGACTGAGATCAGCGTCCTCAAACACTGAAACACAAACAACTGCATCACGTCTGTGGACCACCAGAGCTTATTTACTGTTGATCCAAAAACATCAAGAAGTAAAACATTCAAAGAGGCTTTAATGAGTGAAATGTGGCCCACCGATGATGGCGTTGTTTCCTCCCAACTCCAGCAGCTGACGACCTGAACGACATCAATGTCATGACATCATCAGAGAGCTTAAGATACGAGCCATCAACCATGTGCTTTTCTGTGTTTCTAAACAGCGCGTCAATCTATATAGATATCAGTGAATTACAAGATGATAATTCTGCACATTTCTGTGTGGATGTGAGCGATGAATGGTAGAGGTTCTTATCATAACTGCTCATTGACTCAGTTATCCCACCACACTAGGGCTGTTCATGAGACACGTTAATTATAAGTAACACGCTATGCAAAACGAGCGCAATTCTTTTTGTTGTTGATGGTATTTGACGTGCCCGTCCCGCCTGAGACACAAGTATCTGACCTGCACGTGTCATGTTGATTTAATGCAACAGTTAAAATAATGCGAAATTACAATATATTTTACAGACAATATTGTCTGTTTTACATTTTTTCATTAGCTTTTATCCAAAGTAACTAACAAGTAGGACAGCATTTTGTCAACACGCTAAACAGTACCGTTAGTTTACAAGGCCATGCTACAAGGAGGATGAAATCTTAATTTTCCAGCTAAATGATTACCTAGAAAATCACATAAGAGTTTTAAACCGTGAGAGAACAAAAACAGAGTCCTGACTGTGAACACTCGCAAAGTCTCTCGAGACTTCAGAATGAGTTATTTATTATTGCACTGTAAGCTTTGTTCATTATATATGTGTTCAATATAAACAAATGTGTACATATAACCTATTATATCATTTAAAAAATATGATTCATGGTTGAGAAATTGCTCAAGCAGCGTCATCTAAAGCATTTAAGGTGGAACATCACTAAATATAACAATTTAAATATTGTAGTATTTATGTCGTCACAGTAATTAAAAATGAATATTAATACTGTTTGATAAAAAATAGCTGCTTACATCATCACCCGAAAGTGTCTACTGGCTCCACTGGACCTATTGTTTCTGTTCCACCTTAAAGCATCCGAACACTCGGACCCAACCACTAACCTAACCTACACATAGCCTGGTTTATATTGAAATGATTGGTAATTGCCATGATAGTGTTTGTAATGCTTTTGACAGAATAAAGAAAAGGGTTTGATGAAGTGATAACTACGGTTGTTAGATTCTTTCTGCTTGGTTATTGTTTTGCTCCATTTGACAGTCAACAGAGTTCTTGTGCGCGTGTGTTCCGTCCAATCGGCAGTAACTACCCTGGTCACACCTCCCTTTTCCGGTTTTACTGATTTGTCGTTGTGTTTTCTGACTTTTTATTTTGTTTCCGGAATTGTTGTTGTGTTTTATGGTTTGTTAATTGTGATTCAGGTTTAGTTTTTTGGCTTTTAGATTTGTTGGGCACCTTACGGCTTCCGTACTGTTGTCTAGAGAAACCATAAGTCATTTTCCAAGAAAACAAAACATGATATACATTTTACACATAAACATATGGCTTGCACTGCCTCAGACTGCATGTAGCGCGTCCACGACCCAGTGTTCACGAGTTCTTGGATGTTGAATGACACGTTATACGTCTTTGTGCAGATTGTTGTTTAAAATGGTCAGTTCGTGTGCATATCAGGGATGTCTTCATCTTTTTAAATCTACGTCACGCGTGACCTTTCCAACATGATTGTGTAATATGAAGGTTGTGGACGCACATCCCGGAGGACCTCCGAGGCAGAGCAAGCCATATATTTATGTTTCAAACGTATGGGTTTTTACTTTACTTGTAAAAGAACGAATGGTCTGGCTAGTCAACACCCTTATTCATCGGCTGGTGTCGTGTAAGTTAGGGCCTTTTGAAGCCCCCGTTTAAGTGAATCATATTGAGAACTTCTGCAAAAGCCTCAGTTTGTTTTCAACAGAAGACAAACACACAGGCATGACATGTGGGTGAGTGAATTATCATGACATTCTAAAGTGAATTAAATTCATCATCACATC
Source organism: Barbatula barbatula (assembly GCF_947034865.1). NCBI lineage: Eukaryota > Metazoa > Chordata > Actinopteri > Cypriniformes > Nemacheilidae > Barbatula > Barbatula barbatula. The sequence goes on from NC_136787.1 coordinate 343,938, forward strand.
GTGTAATTAATTCGATTCTAAACTATAATCGCTTCACAGCCCTATTTCAACCATGTCTGTATTCTCATCTCTACAGATGGGTTACGTGTTTATGCTCTTTTCACAAGTAAAACCGAAAACTGTTACTGGTTTGGGTTAAAAAACAACTTCTGTCATTTGACATGGAATGTGTTGCAGTCACATGATCGTCTCAAGGTCATCATTTCAAAACTCCATATACTGACGTCCTCAATTTTGGAAAACTAACAGAACATAAATCAGTTTACATGAAATGATTCAATGTAATAAGCGGTCAAAAGAAATATGAAAACTATATGAAATGTTGATGTTGGGTTAGATGTGAACTTACCAAAGCGCTCCTGCACCATCAATGCCACCTGTTTACCCACATGAGTGCTGCCTGTGAATGAGAGCAGACCCACTCGCTCGTCTCGAGCCATGGCCGTGCTGCGCACGCAAACACACAGAATTAGTAACAGTGAAAGTAACACAAACAGTGTGTGTTTGGATTACACACCCAATGTCCGCACCACCACAGGTCATAGAGCAAATAGCACCTGGAAGGTTATTCTTCTCCAGCACTTCAGCAACAATTCTGCACAACAAACACACAAAATCAAACACAACACAAACAAGACATGCTTCAAAAAAACCAAAAATAAAAACAATATCAAAGAAAAGAAAAGATAACACATGAAGGTTGAGCTCTAATGCCTTACAGACAGACTAGATAACAATTCCCTGATAACAACAAGACAATAATGGAGGTGAAACAGTTATTGTGCGGCATTCGATTCTGCAAAGATCTACAGCAGAGCTGCTTCTTTTACACATTTATTTGATTCAAGTCATTCATTTATTTGTAGTCGTTTCAAAAGTCAGCGAGCCATTATGTGAAATAATCTCAATATTGGCCAAAATACTCCTGATGATCTAATATTCACATGTAGAAAAACACAATTCTCTTGTGTATCAGCTAAAGGAAGATAAATGAGAGGAGCAGGTACTTTGATACAGCCACGCTGGTGAGGGGGGTGGTCGGAGCTCCTTTCCTACAGACAGAAAAAACCTCACATTATAAACACAGTTCATGTACACATGAGAGGAATGAGAGAACAGAATCTGACCAGAGACAGACGTTGCCGCAGATGAGAGCGATTGCGTTATTCCAGCCGTAAACGGCCACAGGGAAGTTAAACGCTGTGATGATTCCCACCAGACCCACAGGATTCCACTGCTCGATGAGAGCATGACCCGGCCCTGATACACAACACAACGCTCAGTACCGCAACACATTTGCCAGTGAATGAGTGAAGCCTCAAGGTCTTTAAACTCACGTTCAGAGGGTAAGATGGGTCCACCGATCATCCGAGAGAGACCCACGGCATAGTCACACACATCCACATACTCCTGTACCTCACCCACACCCTCCACATAGATCTTACCCATCTCCAGAGACACCTGCACACAACACACACACATCACGCACTGCTTGCGTATCACGACTCTTTATCATGAGATGAAACACTTGAGTGTTACCAGACTGCCGAGAGCTTTGATCTTTCGTCTGAGAGCATCACCGATCTGCCGCACCACCTCGCCTCTCTTTGGAGCAGGAACCTGAGCGGGAGAATGACTCAATTACATCCGTTCACTAGTGTTTCCTTGATAAGAACTGAATATATGTGTAGTCGTGCTCTTCAGTTATTCACATATATACACAGCGGGTACAATAAGTGTTGAACACATCATCATTTTTCTCAGTAAATATGTTTCACGAGTTCCACTCGCATATAAGTACTACAGATGGGGACGAATATTATGGGTATTTGGCGTGCTGTCCTGGGGAGAGGGGTTCCTCTGAGCACCCGCCTCTTGTGCGGGGAGAGGTCCGCGGTGTGTGCCCAGACTCAGGTCGTTCCCCCTGCTATACAGGCTGATGGTGATGAGTTAGGGTGGAGGAAGGATTAGGGTCAGATTAACTATCATCAGAAGGTTCAGTCATCAGAACCCATGGCAAAGTATACTGCTTTTAGGGATGGGTGCCTAAACCCGGTATTAAAAGAACCCTGTGCCTAAATTATGAAAGACTGCAGCATCGATAAGCTCCGGCCTTATCGGTTCTGCTTTCGGCACTGGAGAAACATGCAACACACTGCTCCGCGCTGCGTATCTACCCAAACATGCCGTCTCTCAAACTCAACAGACGAGTTGTTTGAAGGCTTTTGAAACTCGTGTCCGTCTCAGTTTCACGTTACCAAAACTAAACGGATGAGCTGTTATAACATCACAAACACGCACTGCTCTCTCAAGCACAGTCATACCTGCGCATGGGGTCGTGGCTCCCACAGCAAGTCTCCATGCATGCGTCTTCCACAACAGATAAGACATGCACGCAACCTATATTGATTTCTGTGTGTCTAACCCTACTGGGTTATATGATGTGACAACACATTTTCTACTCGTTTATATATTAATAAATAAATCAACACATAATAGGCCTATGTGACAACATTGAAAGCTTAATCATTTATCGCTTTACTTGTATTCAAAGGGGAAACATAAAAATCTGTCCATTAAAACACATATTTAAATATTTCAAAGAAAAGTAGTTGCAGGCGGATAAACCACCCCACTTCTTTAAATACTGCTGGTCCACGCCGAGTTCAATTTATTTTACATTTGCAGAAAATAAAGCAGTGTTATTCAATTCATAAATTCTTTACTTTTGGTCTTATTTTTTATAAAAAAATATGTATCCAAAAGCACGATAAGAAAACCGTAAAAGTACCGGACCGATAAGAGTAGTAATACCGGTAGGGGTGCTCCGATCAGGCCGATCCTCGATCGCTGTATCATCCGATACCGATCACAGGGGCTATTACAAGCTTTCTCAGTAGCATTATTTATCAAACTATATTTCACAACAATGTATATCAAGTATTCAAATTAAGAGAAAGTCTAATGAATTCACAAGTGAATATTTATTGACAGTTTTGAGCTTGACAAATACAGCTTTCCTGCACACATAAAACAAAAGAGAATACAGTCTTTAACATTAGCTTTAGACGACTTTAACTTCAGGCTTAGAACTGCAACAAAAAAGGCCATAGCCATTAGCCTTAAGTTTAAGGACCTAAGCTAATAAAGTGCACAGCAAAAATAAAGAATCTCTAAATTAAACTTCAACTCTCTTCTTAGGGAAGGCCAGACAAGCCAGGCCCATTGCAAGTTCACAAATCTTGGAATGTCAAGAAGAAATGCAGTTAACACTAACACAACCAAAGCTGCACTTGAATGACGGCTTTTGCATCATGAATCAATGATCAATTCTAGAGAAGTTTCCTTAGAGGGAGAGTGAGGCAGAGAAGCTCCCTAAGCATCAATGGCAGATCTTTTCTTAATTAATTTAAGCATCTTCGCATTTTTGGCTGACAGCTTGTTCCTCTTCTCATCTATACTAATTCTCGCTGTGCTAAAAAGTCGCTCGCTATCAACACTTGTGCACGGGGCACAGAGGTAGGTTCTTGCTGCTTGTGCGAGAACCGGAAAGCGACATTTATTGTTTGGCCAAAACACAAGTGGCTGTCCACTTTGAGGGATAACTGGCTCTGATAAGTAGAGGTTCAACTGCAATGATGCTGAGCTGCTGAGGTCACTGCTGCCACCATGTTCCCGATTGACATCCCACAACTCCGCATGCATAGCTCGCAAGGAGCCAGTCCGTGGTACTTTCTGGGGAGGTTCGGACGCGCTCGCTGCCTCACCATCCTGCTACTCCAATCCAGACATCAGAAAGCAGCTCACGGGCTTGAGTGTGTCAGGGAAATATCTGTCTTTATACCTTTTTATTTATGAGAAAACAAAACATTCATTATTTATTTCAATTGACTCTTAAGTATTTCTGATTAGGATTTTTATTAAATTCAGTGATGGGTTTATAGTTACTCCATTTTAGTAAAATAAACATTTGACAACACAGAAATTTTTGATTTAGAATAACAATGCATTAAATAATGCATGTCGAAGGTTTATGCTTGGCTCTTGTTTTGTTTAGTCAGCCTAGCATTCTCCAAAATGTGCTATTTCTGTAGTCTTATTGTTAACTCTCCCAGTTATTTATACAGCAAACTTACCAAATTTTAAGTAAATACACAATGGAACAACAATGACGTTGTATTCATTTCAGTAATAGCAAGTTTTTCGATTGTTTTGCCCAAAGATACAATATACAATGCAATTTGAGTAAAGGAGTCTACAAGAATAGTCAAAATTATATACGTTCCAATTTATATGGATTCTGAATGTTGTTTTCTCTTTAATTCATGACACATTTACACATGCATGCACACGCACATACATTAGGAATATCATTTTTTTGTAAGAATTTATTCTCACCTGGGATGGAGGATTGTAGCGATGGTATACAGGTGATCAATTCAAAATCTTTTTTGGACCACATCCAACAACGTGGTCTCCGCGGTCTTCTCAAGAAGACGAGTTAAAGCTCTGATGGATGGTGTAACGACTGCAGCCGATGCAGTTGATGAGCTGATCTGTTTTTATGCAGTAGGGTTGCTGTCTGTGAAGCGTCTCTATTACCAACAGTTGAGTGAGTAGCGCTTGAGCTGCCGAACTTGACCGAAATCTGCTCATATTCCTTTACGTGACTAACCTTCAAATGTGTGATGAGGTTGGTGGTGTTAAAATGTTTGTGGAATTTGCTTGGTACACACGTTGCAGATTGCTATCTTTTTTACACACCTTGAAGAATTGCCAGACCGTTGAAGCCATTTTCGTAGCGCATAAAAAAGATTGTCTCGCGAGTTTTGTGTCATCTGACATCAACTTCCCAAAGCGTTTATCGGCAGATTGTGATAGGTTACCGATCAATTGGAGCACCTCTTAATATTGCAATACCTCTCTGGGCCTTTTACTACTACCTTGAATTATTGGTCCCACGTAACTGTTGCCACCTGGTGGTTAAACGTATTACTGCAATAAATGGAATTTGCATGCGTGACAAATTCTGTGATAGTGTACAGCTTTATTTGATTCAAAAGCGGCATCCATGGGAGAGTTCCAAGGCGAAAACCACTGCTGACCAAAGAGAACACAAAAGTGTGCTAAAAAACATCTTGATGATCCCCAAAACTTTTGGGCAAATATTCTGTGGACTGATGAGACAGAGGTTGAACTTTTTGGAAGGTGTGTGTCCTGTTACATCTGGTGTTAAACTAACACAGCATTTCATAAAAAGAACATCAGACCAACAGTCAAACATGGTGGAGTCAGTGTGATGTTCTGGGCCTGCTTTCCAGCATCAGGACCTGGACGACTGGCCATAATTGATGGAACCAAGAATTCTGCGCTCTACCAGAAAATCTTAAAAGAGATCGTCCAACCATCGGTGTGTGACCTCAAAGGGTTGTGATGATCCAAAACACACCAGCAAGTCCACCTCTGAATGGCTAAAAAAACGAAATAAAGGTTTGGGAGTGGCCTTGTCAAAGTCCGGACTAAAATCAAATTGAAATGCTGTGGCATGACCTTAAAAAGGCTGTTCATGCTCGAAGCCCTTCAATGTGGCTGAATTACAACAATTCTGCAAAGAAGAGTGGGCCAAAATTCCTCCACAGCGATGTGAAAGACTCCTTGCGAGCCATCGCAGACGCTTGATTGCAGTTGTTGCGCCAAGGGTGGTACAACCAGTTTTTAGGTTTAGGGGGCAATTACTTTTTCACATAGGGTCAGAAATGTTTGGATTGTTTTTTCCCTTAATAAATTACACCATCATTTAAAAACTGTTTTTTGTATTTACGCTGGTTTTTTTTGTCTAATATTACATTTGTATTTACAGGGTGTAGACGCCTCACCCCTAGAGTTTGTGACATGAACAAATGTAATCCGGCCAAAAAGAGGAACTCTTACGATTTAGACATGTGAACTTTAACCTTGAAAAGCGAAATCAGAAGAAGTGAAAAACATTTTAAAAGAGATCAACCGAATTCAAGCTGAGGTTAGTATTTTTTATTGGATATTTTAGTTTTGTAAAAATTATTTATTATTAATGATTCACTATTATACACTGAAAGCATTGTTGTTGCTTTAAATTACTTTGAAGTCAGATTAATTTAGTTTAAATTTAAATGCATTTTACAACCAGTCTTAAAGAACTGTGTTAGAGTAACATTAACGTGTAAATTAGTCAATCAAATGTGTATTAAATGTCTGTGGGGAAGGAAAGATCTATCAGAGGTAAGAACCAAAACAGCAGTGTTCTGCCCCACAAACCGGCCAGGAGCCCGCGAGCTTTGACCCACAAGCAAACATCGCACATAAAACAATTAACTCATGTGAACGCACAAGTCAACCTTGTAATTTCAAGCATTTAAATAAGCATATAATTAGGCTAGAAAATGTAAAGGATAGTGTAATGTAAGTCGCTTTGGATAAAAGCATCTGCCAAATGCATAAATGTAAACGATCAGTTACCAGAAGGGTACACAGACCTTCGGCCTTTCTCGAAATGTGCGTACACAAACTGAGACCTGTCGGTCGGTTTGTTAGTAGCAACCGCTCACGTCCATTTATATAAATTGCAAGTTTTGCGTGGAAACGACTGTACGGCAAGTGTCCGGTCACACGCTGGTTTCGTTATCAGTTAATCAATCAATCATAAACAGTTATCAGTGGATCAATGACGTGTGCTTACATCTGCCCAAACTCTCCAGGCGTCCAGTGCTTTCTGTACAGTTTCTTCATATTCTGCCATAGTCGCCTGATGAAAGAGAACACACAGTGTGTGTCAGTGACTGTGTGTGTGTGTGTTCATTTATAAACATCAGTGAAGTGCAGGCAGCGGGTTACCTGTCGTACTCTGGCGATGGGCTCATTGTTGGCAGGACAGTATGAAGTGATCACCTGTTCACACACACACACACACACACACACACACACACACACACACACACACACACACACACACACACACACACACACACACACACACACACACACACACACACACACACACACACACACACACACACACGTTACACCGGTGTGTCTCGCGATTTTCACTTGTGTTTTTGCTTCAGTTCAGTTGTTCACGAGGAACCTTTACCCGCACGCGCACGCCTGACGCTCACAGCTTATATCACGCAATACAAATGAATAGTTCTGCGCGTGGAGGAATGACTATTATTAGCGCGTGAGATCCTCTTACCTCTCCCGTTCCCCCCCAGCAGCCGTTATAAACTCCGGCATTGTCCTCGTGCAGGTCTAACTCTTTTAACCAGCTGTACTGAGGCCTGTTGATGAGCAGAGTGGACATGTTCGCAACGGCGGGTCGGACACGCGGCGCGAGCCTGTTTAACGTGAAGAGTCGCGCGAGTCTCACCGTCAGCACGCGCTGCATCATGAGCTGACGACTACGAGCAAAAACAACGCGGCGCGCCTGCGTGTCTCTGGGTCACGTGATGTACGGCGTTTCCAATTGGCCAGATCGGAAGTCGCCCCTTTTTCGATCAATGTAATACAATCACATGACCTCGTTATTAAATAACAGAAAAGAATCCGTGACTGCCGGATTAACAATCATACAGAACTTCAAACGAAAATTAATTGAATTGAGCCATTTTTTATTGAATAACAAAACATAAAAAAACAAGATGACATTCAAACTCACGTGACGATACGGAAAAGAAGACAATCACAACTTCCGTTTCATGGTGACTTTATGTTTAACTTTCTATTTTGGATTCATATTGTACCGGAGCTTAGCCTCATTCACTACATGATTTGATTTGTATATATTTCCTATTGTCACGTCTTTATTATAAAGGATTGTGTTTGCATCATATTTCATGTTATTATAAACATAACGACACGCATTCGCTTACTGCTAAATGTGTTAAATAACCCACCGGGAGACTGCTGATCATGTTTGTTCTATATGTACTGAGCTGTGTTTCAACTTGTTTTTTATTATTTTCTCACGTAAAGCAGCTTTGGGACAATTTGCACATTGTGGAAAGCGCTATATACATGAAATTGAATTACGATAATCAGAGCATCAGAATCACATATTCATATTTGTGAAATGAACACAATAGGAAGCACCTTTGTATTTTATGTCACATTTCATTTGACTTCGTTTAAATTAAAAGCTATTGAAATAAATATTATGAATGAACTTGGGTTGCATGTATATAATGACGCATCAAGTCCTCTTCTGGGTTCTTGAGGAAGGATTCATGTTGTGTGTGGCGCAGCCGCTGGGCCCATAACCCAGAGGTCAATGGATCGAAACCATCCTCTGCTATATGCTTTTATTCTGTAACACAGCACATTTATCACACGACTATGATCAAAATGATACTACACATTACATACAGCACGCCCCGCCCCCAGCACACACGTGTTTCATTTGAAAAGAGATATGACAAATAAACCGTAAATGTGTAATATGGTGTGACACAGCACCAATTAAGAAAAAAACAATGTTATTTTGCGTTATGTTATGTTAAATATTAAATCATCCAATTGACTAATAAATGTGCACATCTGACCTCTCAAAAGTGCCTGAAAACTCTTGCTTTGCGTGACGTCACTTTTGCTACGTCAGCTTTTGTCAGGCAAGATTCTCATACAGAGACCTGAGGCTTTTCAAACCTGCTCAATATTATCAAGCAGTCGCTGTAATGTGGTTTTAAAAGATTTCTTAACATGGTCTGAGCACAGATAAACCTGAAATATACATCATATTCAGATGTAGAGGACAGTCAGCACTGAAGAAAAGATCATCTGCATACATTTACATTTAAGGCGGCGTACACGGTGCGAATTCTGATGGTCGGAAGATCGTATGTCCATGCACACGTCACGAGTGAGTTTATCTGAAAATCATACGGACGAGGTGATATACGACACGATTTTACGACCTGCCGATTTCCGAAGCAATCGCACAAATATCCGCGCCAAAAACATGGAGTCAGAGGAAGATTTGCTTTTTTGTGGCAGCAATGGCTTGCGAAAGAATAAAAAAGAAAAGAAAAAGAAGGGCATGGCAAAGAGTTTGGCTGAAGAGCAGAGAAAAGCATGGACTTTCAGTTCTTCAAAAACAGCTGTGTATCTGTGTGCGCATGCTTTGATGTGGTCGTGGAAGATATGGCAAAGTATATAACCATAGCGTGTCACGCAAGTTTGTGCATATAGCAACGTCGTTTTTATATATTTTTTGAACGAATGTTATTGCTGTATAGTCTAGGTATTATAATTGTATACATACTGTTTTTACAGGCCAAATGTTTGATATGGAATAGCCTACATATTGTATTGTGGGAGAAAAGTGATGCAGAAAACTGCCTTCAGGCCTTTTGTTATATGTTTAAATATGCTGTAAAATATCATCACGGATGACCCTGTCATGGTACACGCTGCTGGAAACATCATACAGCGCTCGCTGTTCCTGCCAGACTTCGGCGAGTTTATCCTCTTTTTCAATAGTCCACATTCGCTGTGGCGCTGTCATCTTTGTCTATCTTCTTCTGTGGTTTTCCTAGTTCGTGATTGGTCAACTTCAGATAGATCAACAAATCGGCTCGTTCAACCGCACACATGTCACGAATTCAAACCGATAGCTCAGGAACTTTTTAGACATGTTTAAAAATGTTCGGGAGGTCGGGAAGTGCTCGTAAGGCACTCTGCTCGGATCGTAATTCCTCGCACTTGATACGAGCCGCGACCATACGAGCATACACGATTTCCACACGATTGAAAAAAATCGCATGCAAACTCGTACGACAGCAAAAATCGCACCGTGTACGCCCGCCTTAAGTCGCTTTGGATAAAAGCGTCTGCAAAATGACTAAATGTAAATATCAAATGTTGAAAGTGAGACGTTTTGAAATGCCATGCCAAATATTGGCTCATTTTGGATTTCATGAGAGCTACACATTCAAAAAAAGTTGGGACAGGTAGCAATAAGAAGGCGGAAAAGTTAAATGTATAAGGAACAGCTGGAGGACCAATTTGCAACTTATTAGGTTAATTGGCAACATGATTGGGTATAAAAAGAGCCTCTCAGAGTGGCAGTGTCTCTCAGAAGTCAAAATGGGCAGAGGATCACATATTCCCCCAATGCTGCAGCGAATAATACTGGAGAAATATCAGAAAGGAGTTTCTCAGAGAAAAATTGCAAAGAGATTAGTTTTCATCATCATCATCATCATCATCATCTACAGTGCATAATATCATCCAAAGATTCAGAGAATCTGGAACCATCTCTGTGCCTAAGGGTCAAGGCCGGAAAACCATACTGGATGCCTGTGATCTTCTGGCCCTTAGACGGCACTGCATCACCGGCTAAAACTCTATAGGTCAAAAAGGAAGCCATATCTAAACATGATCCAGAAGGGCAGGTGTTTTCTCTGGCCAAGGCTCATTTAAAATCGACTGTGGCAAAGGGGAAAACTGTTCTGTGGTCAGACGAATCAAAATTGAAGTTCTTTTTGGAAAACTGGGTCGTCATGTCACCCGGACTAAAGAGGACAAGGACAACCCAAGTTGTTATCAAAGCTCCATTCAGAAGCCTGCATCTCTGATGGGTATATCCAAGATCTGAAAGGTATATCCAAGTTCTAGAGCAACATATGCTCCCATCCAGACGTCGTCTCTTTCAGGGAAGACCTTGCATTTTCAAACATGACAATGCCAGCACATGCTGCATCAATTACAACATCATGGCTGCGTAGAAGAAGGATCCGGGTACTGAAATGGCCAGCCTGCAGTTCAGATTTTTCACCCATAGAAAACATTTGCCGCATCATAAAAAGGAAGATGCAACAAAGACCTAAGACAGTTGAGCAACTAGAAGCCTGTATTAGACAAGAAACTTGAGCAACTTGTCTCCTCAGTCCCCAGACGTTTGCAGACTGTTATAAAAAGAAGAGGGGATGCCACAGTGTGTTGATGCCATGAAATTTAAAATCAACTTATTTTTTCCTTAAAATGATACATTTTCTCAGTGTAAACATTTGATATCTCATCTATGTTGTATTCTGAATAAAATATGGAAATTTGAAATTTTATTCATAATTTGTACAGTGTCCCAACTTTTTTGGCATCGGGTTTGTAGTTAAGAGCAACAAGATGGCAGAACACAGACAGAGACCATGGACTTTACAACGAAGAAACAATGAGTTAGAATGATGTGATGACAGAGAGTTAATAAAAGAATATTAAAAATATTAAATACATTTAAGGATTTGGAGCCTTGGTCTTTTCTTTATATAAAGCTGTGAGTGTTTAATAGGATGTGATTCAGCAGCTTCATTCTTTAAATTAACTGTTAAAAGTACATTGACATTGAGTCATTTAGCAGATGCTTTTATCCAAAGCGACTTACAGAGAGTTCAGGGAGCAATAAGCGACATGTCACACAAGAGCAATAATACAATAGGTGCTAATACAACAAAAGCCAGAACAAAACCTGTTGAGAGAAGCCAGAAGAGAGAGAGGGTTTATGGACATCATTTGTTTTTCATTTGTCTGTCAAGTATTTACAGAAGAGGTGTGTTTTAAGTAGTTAAAAACTAAATTAAAATAGTGTGAAACCAAGCCAAAATGGATACATATTAGTAATATAATGCAAACTACATTTTCGAAACTGCAATAGTTTACTTTTGCATCTCTGTTGCAATCTTTGTTTGAAAAAAGAAATTGCAGGTTACTTAATGTTTTAATCTTCAGATAGGCTTAAGTTAAATTTTCCACAAAATCATACAGCTCAATATATCGATCACTTTTATAAGCTAACCTTTGTAAATAAGGGGACTATAGGCAGGCTGTTTTCAACACTTCTTTTATGTACTTGCCCATTAAATACATTTTGGTTTGTTTTACCCAAATAAATTATGGATTACAGCTACATATATAAATTAATTAAAAATATATCTTAATTCTGTCATGAATAAATGGTGTTGTGCTGCTATGACTTCACCCTTGCAGGGTATAGTAACGTTTTCTGCAACCATTTATAAGTACAAATAACATCTAACTACTATTTCTACGTAATCCAAAGTAAATACAGCTAATTTCACTTAGTGTAAACAGAACCCACAGGCACTGCTATTGAAACTTAGTAGTTCAAATAGAAGCTGCTACAACACGTGGTTGTCTGGTGCTGTATGACAGTCCGGCCAGCAGGAGTCACTGTTTCAACACACGTCATTCATTCACTGGAAGAACTCACACAAATAGCTGATCCGCAAAATGTCAAAATATCGTTTTTTAACGTTTATCATTATATCGTCAGTTAATTTTTTTTGTCAAGCTTAAGTGTATACATCATGAAATACAGTGGGGATAACTTTCCCTTCGAGAGTGTTTGGTATTGAACCATCAAATGTTTGTATCGTAAGTCCCTTTGGATAAAAGCGTCTGTTAAATGACTAAAGGCGGGTGTACACGGTGCGATTTTTGCTGTCGTACGAGTTCGCATGCGATTTTTTTCAATCGTGTGGAAATCGTGTATGCTCGTATGGTCGCGGCTCGTATCAAGTGCGAGGAATTACGCTCCGAGCAGAGTGCCTTACGAGCACTTCCCGACCTCTTTTCTTTTTTATTCTTTCGCAAGCCATTGCTGCCACAAAAAAGCAAATCTTCCTCTGACTCCATGTTTTTGGCGCGGATATTTGTGCGATTGCTTCGGAAATCGGCAGGTCGTAAAATCGTGTCGTATATCACCTCGTCCGTATGATTTTCAGATAAACTCACTCGTGACGTGTGCATGGACATACGATCTTCCGACCATCAGAATTCGCACCGTGTACGCCGCCTTTAGAATGAGTTCGGGGAGCAATAAGTGATATGTCATAAAAGAGCAATAGTACAATAGGTGCTAATACAAAGATACTAGTTTCAACAAAAGCTAGAACAACACCTGTTGAGAGAAGAGAGAAGAGAGAAGAGAGAGGGTTATCATTTGTTTTTCATTTGTCTGTCCAGTATTCACAGAAGAGGTGTGTTTTAAGTAGTTTTTTGAAGGTTGTGAGAGATGTGGTTGACCGGACCGAGTTAGGAAGAATGTTCCACCAGGAAGGAGTTGAGATGGAGAATGAACGGGAAAGAGATTTAATGCCCTTATGAGAAGACATTACAAGGCGCCGCTGGTTTGCTGAACGCAGGGTTATTGATGGGGTGTAGGAGTGTAGTAGGGTGTGAAGGTTCTTGATGGGGTGTAGGAGTGTAGTAGGGTGTGAAGGTTCTTTATGGGGTGTGGTAGGGTGTGAAGGTTCTTGATGGGGTGTCGGAGTGTAGGAGGGAGTGAAGGTTTTTGATGGGGTGTAGGAGGGTGTGAAGGTTCTTGATGGGGTGTAGGAGTGTAGGAGGGTGTGAAGGTTTTTGATGGGGTGTAGGAGGGTGTGAAGGTTCTTGATGGGGTGTAGGAGTGTAGGAGGGTGTGATGGTTCTTGATGGGGTGTAGGAGTGTAGTAGGGTGTGAAGGTTCTTGATGGGGTGTAGGAGTGTAGTAGGGTGTGAAGGTTCTTGATGGGGTGTAGGAGTGTAGTAGGGTGTGAAGGTTCTTGATGGGGTGTAGGAGTGTAGTAGGGTGTGAAGGTTCTTAATAGGGTGTAGGAGTGTAGTAGGGTGTGAAGGTTCTTGATGGGGTGTAGGAGTGTAGGAGGGTGTGAAGGTTCTTGATGGAGTGTAGTAGGGTGTGAAGGTTCTTGATGGGGTGTAGGAGTGAAGGAGGGAGTGAAGGTTTTTGAAGGGGTGTAGGAGGGTGTGAAGGTTCTTGACAGGGTGTAGGAGTGTAGGAGGGGTGTGAAGGTTTTTGCTGGGGTGTAGGAGTGTAGTAGGGTGTAAAGGTTCTTGATGGGGTGTAGGAGGGTGTGAAGGTTCTTGATGGGGTGTAGTAGGGTGTGAAGGGTCTTGAGGGGGTGTAGGAGTGTAGTAGGGTGTAAAGGTTCTTGATGGGGTGTAGGAGGGTGTGAAGGTTCTTGATGGGGTGTAGTAGGGTGTGAAGGGTCTTGATGGGGTGTAGGATTGTAGTAGGGTGTGAAGGTTCTTGATGGGGTGTAGGAGTGTAGTAGGGTGTGAAGGTTCTTGATGGGGTGTAGGAGTGTAGGAGGGTGTGAAGGTACTTGATGGGGTGTAGGAGTGTAGTAGGGTGTGACGGTTCTTGATGGGGTGTAGGAGTGTAGTAGGGTGTGAAGGTTCTTGATGGGGTGTAGGAGTGTAGTAGGGTGTGAAGGTTCTTGATGGGTTGTAGGAGTGTAGTAGGGTGTGAAGGTTCTTAATAGGGTGTAGGAGTGTAGGAGGGTGTGAAGGTTCTTGATGGGGTGTAGGAGTGTAGTACTGTGTGAAGGTTATTGATGGGGTGTAGGAGTGTAGGAGGGTGTGAAGGTTCTTAATGGGGTGTAGGAGTGTAGTAGGGTGTGAAGGTTCTTGGTGGGGTGTAGGAGTGTAGTAGGGTGTGAAGGTTCTTGATGGGGTGTAGGAGTGTAGTAGGGTGTGAAGGTTCCTGATGGGGTGTAGGAGTGTAGTAGGGTGTGAAGGTTCTTGATGGGGTGTAGGAGTGTAGGAGGGTATGAAGGTTCTTGATGGGGTGTAGGAGTGTAGGAGGGTGTGAAGGTTCCTGATGGGGTGTAGGAGTGTAGTAGGGTGTGAAGGTTCTTGATGGGGTGTAGGAGTGTAGGAGGGTGTGAAGGTTCTTGATGGGGTGTAGGAGTGTAGTAGGGTGTGAAGGTTCTTGATGGGCGTAGGAGTGTAGGAGGGTGTGAAGGTCCTTGATGGGGTGTAGGAGTGTAGTAGGGTGTGAAGGTTCTTAATAGGGTGTAGGAGTGTAGGAGGGTGTGAAGGTTCTTGATGGGGTGTAGGAGTGTAGGAGGGTGTGAAGGTTCTTGATGGGGTGTAGGAGTGTAGTAGGGTGTGAAGGTTCTTGATGGGGTGTAGGAGTGTAGTAGGGTGTGAAGGTTCTTAATAGGGTGTAGGAGTGTAGGAGGGTGTGAAGGTTCTTGATGGGGTGTAGGAGTGTAGGAGGGTGTGAAGGTTCTTGATGGGGTGTAGGAGTGTAGGAGGGTGTGAAGGTTCTTGATGGGGTGTAGTAGGGTGTGAAGGTTCTTGATGGGGTGTAGGAGGGTGTGAAGGTTCCTGATGGGGTGTAGGAGTGTAGGAGGGTGTGAAGGTTCTTGATGGGGTCTAGGAGTGTAGGAGGGTGTGAAGGTTCTTGATGGGGTGTAGGAGTGTAGTAGGGTGTGAAGGTTCTTGATGGGGTGTAGGAGTGTAGTACTGTGTGAAGGTTATTGATGGGGTGTAGGAGTGTAGGAGCGTGTGAAGGTTCTTGATGGGGTGTAGGAGTGTAGGATGGTGTGAAGGTTCTTGATGGGGTGTAGGAGTGAAGGAGGGTGTGAAGGTTCTTGATGGGGTGTAGGAGTGTAGTACTGTGTGAAGGTTATTGATGGGGTGTAGGAGTGTAGGAGCGTGTGAAGGTTCCTGATGGGGTGTAGGAGTGTAGTACTGTGTGAAGGTTATGGATGGGGTGTAGGAGTGTAGGAGGGTGTGAAGGTTCTTGATGGGGTGTAGGAGTGTAGTAGGGTGTGAAGGTTCTTGATGGGGTGTAGGAGTGTAGGAGGGTGTGAAGGTTCTTGATGGGGTGTAGGAGTGTAGTACTGTGTAAAGGTTATTGATGGGGTGTAGGAGTGTAGGAGGGTGTGAAGGTTCTTGATGGGGTGTAGGAGTGTAGTAGGGTGTGAAGGTTCTTGATGGGGTGTAGGAGTGTAGTAGGGTGTGAAGGTTCCTGATGGGGTGTAGGAGTGTAGTAGGGTGTGAAGGTTTTTGATGGGGCGTAGGAGTGTAGGAGGGTGTGAAGGTTCTTGATGGGGTGTAGGAGTGTAGTAGGGTGTGAAGGTTCTTAATAGGGTGTAGGAGTGTAGGAGGGTGTGAAGGTTCTTGATGGGGTGTAGGAGTGTAGGAGGGTGTGAAGGTTCTTGATGGGGTGTAGGAGGGTGTGAAGGTTCTTGATGGGGTGTAGGAGTGTAGGAGGGTGTGAAGGTTCTTGATGGGGTGTAGGAGTGTAGGAGGGTGTGAAGGTTCTTGATGGGGTGTAGTAGGGTGTGAAGGTTCTTGATGGGGTGTAGGAGGGTGTGAAGGTTCCTGATGGGGTGTAGGAGTGTAGGAGGGTGTGAAGGTTCTTGATGGGGTGTAGGAGTGTAGTAAGGTGTGAAGGTTCTTGATGGGGTGTAGGAGTGTAGTAGGGTGTGAAGGTTCTTGATGGGGTGTAGGAGGGTGTGAAGGTTCTTGATGGGGTGTAGGAGTGTAGGAGGGTGTGAAGGTTCTTGATGGGGTGTAGTAGGGTGTGAAGGTTCTTGATGGGGTGTAGGAGGGTGTGAAGGTTCCTGATGGGGTGTAGGAGTGTAGGAGGGTGTGAAGGTTCTTGATGGGGTGTAGGAGTGTAGGAGGGTGTGAAGGTTCTTGATGGGGTGTAGGAGTGTAGTAGGGTGTGAAGGTTCTTGATGGGGTGTAGGAGTGTAGTAGGGTGTGAAGGTTCTTGATGGGTTGTAGGAGTGTAGTAGGGTGTGAAGGTTCTTAATAGGGTGTAGGAGTGTAGGAGGGTGTGAAGGTTCTTGATGGGGTGTAGGAGTGTGGTAGGGTGTGAAGGTTCTTGATGGGGTGTAGGAGTGTAGTAGGGTGTGAAGGTTCTTGATGGGGTGTAGGATTGTAGTAGGGTGTGAACGTTCCTGATGGGGTGTAGGAGTGTAGTAGGGTGTGAAGGTTCTTGATGGGGTGTAGGAGTGTAGTAGGGTGTGAAGGTTTTTGATCGGGTGTAGGAGTGTAGGAGGGTGTGAAGGTTCTTGATGGGGTGTAGGAGTGTAGGAGGGTGTGAAGGTTCTTGATGGGGTGTAGGAGTGTAGGAGGGTGTGAAGGTTCTTGATGGGGTGTAGGAGTGTAGTAGAGTGTGAAGGTTCTTGATGGGGTGTAGGAGTGTAGGAGGGTGTGAAGGTTCTTGATGGGGTGTAGGACTGTAGTAGAGTGTGAAGGTTCTTCATGGGGTGTAGGAGTGTAGTAGGGTGTGAAGGTTCTTGATGGGGTGTAGGAGTGTAGTAGGGTGTGAAGGTTCTTGATGGGGTGTAGGAGTGTAGTAGGGTGTGAAGGTTCTTGATGGGTTGTAGGAGTGTAGTAGGGTGTGAAGGTTCTTGATGGTGTGTAGGAGTGTAGTAGGGTGTGAAGGTTCTTGATGGGGTGTAGGAGTGTAGGAGGGTGTGAAGGTTCTTGATGGGGTGTAGGAGTGTTGTAGGATGTGAAGGTTCTTGATGGGGTGTAGGAGTGTAGGAGGGTGTGAAGGTTCTTGATGGGGTGTAGGAGTGTAGTAGAGTGTGAAGGTTCTTCATGGGGTGTAGGAGTGTAGTAGGGTGTGAAGGTTCTTGATGGGGTGTATGAGTGTAGGAGGGTGTGAAGGTTCTTGATGGGGTGTAGGAGTGTAGGAGGGTGTGAAGGTTCTTGATGGGGTGTAGGAGTGTAGGAGGGTGTGAAGGTTCTTGATGGGGTGTAGGAGTGTAGAAGGGTGTGAAGGTTCTTGATGGTGTGTAGGAGTGTAGTAGGGTGTGATGGTTCTTGATGGGGTGTAGGAGTGTAGTAGAGTGTGAAGGTTCTTCATGGGGTGTAGGAGTGTAGTAGGGTGTGAAGGTTCTTGATGGGGTGTAGGAGTGTAGGAGGGTGTGAAGGTTCTTGATGGGGTGTAGGAGTGTAGTAGGGTGTGAAAGTATGCCGGCGCAGATCCAGTGAGATGAAAAGGGGTGTCACATGAGCCTTTTTGGGCTGTTGGAAGATGAGGCGTGCTGCTGTGTTTTGAACCAGCTGAAGTGGTTTGATAGCTTTTGCAGGAAGACCAGCAAGGAGAGCATTGCAGTAGTCCAACCTTGAGAACCAAAACCAAGATAAACAAAAGTTGAACACACACAAAAAAACTAATTCAGATAAACCTTAAAAGTAATATGGAAACTGTCATCCATTGCAACACATTTCAACTCACTTTTCGTGTTTCGTCCATTTCTCTGCTGCTATAGAAAGTCTCTTAAAAGTCCTTCTCGCTACTCCTAAAGAGCTTGGCCTTAAGAGCTCTTTTAAATGTTATGAATGACTGTTTGCTTTACTAGGATCTTTTCTGTAATTTTAAGGGGAAACACTCACATTTCTAAGTATTTTGTCACTAGGAGCAACTATATGCACAAAGATTTTTTATGAATAAGGGCGCTTGTCTTTAAGTATGTACCGATTTCACTAGCGTAATGAACAATCGGTGTGTTTCAAGACTTTTTCTCTTAATTTAAAGGTCCAGTCAGTAATATATAGCGTCTGCGAATTGCAAGCAACCGCTCACTCCACCCCTCACCCCTCCCTTTCCAAAGGTTTAGGGTAAAGTAGGGGTATGTGTAGGGCTTTAATGTCTCTAAGTAGCCACCATTATAATAATGTTTATAAATATAATGATTAACACTCTGGTATTAATGCATAATGTTTAATGCACAACAAAACTGAGGTGGAAATAAGCAAACTAAGAAGTTACTTAGGGCCTCACCAGCACTAGGGGGGCCCCCAACAGCACATGAAATTACAGCTTTTTTGTGATATATTCATGACACACATCCTTTTCTCACGTAGGGCCGTACCCACACATTTCTCTGTGATGTAGTTAAGAATTTGTGAAACTACTCAGGGAAATACACTAAATAACAAAACAAAAAAACATTCATGCATCCTCAAGGGCTGTGTGGCTTTAAAGGGGTCCCAGATTCTTTGTTTCTCCTCAACCATTGTGCTGCGTGTTTTACCACTCAGGGGAACGTGTTCTGATGCTCAAGGGAGGCGTCTCCTGGAGTGTTCACGTGGGAAACTGACGTAGATGCATGAGGCCCGCGCTCAGAACTTCAGAACCAGTCTAAAGCCGTACTGAAAGTTGCTTTTAGATTCTTTATAAAAGTCTTATAATCTCAGAGAAGCACTTCATTGACACTTCAGTCAAAGCCTAAGACTATTCTTAACAGGTATTTCTGAGAAGTTTTACATATGGATTTACCATCTTTACAAATAAATGGGAAGGAATTTATTAGGGATAGTTTTCCAAACAAACTAATACGAATTTACTAACTCCTGATAAACTCAACTCCAACTCAGAGTAATCTAAATAATGTGATTCAGCTTTTTTTAAAGAGCTCTATTAATAAAATAAGAACCATGTATCTTTCCTTTCCTATACCTCCCAAAGCCAAGGATGTAGAAAGTTTATAATGATATCCTTCCTTATAATTTCTGAGATATAGTGTTAAGATTGATCTTAAGGGTTAGATTCAGATATTGAAACAACAGGACCATTTTTTAAATAAGCTTTTTGGTCTGATTTGTATGAGTAGCTAAAACAATTGATTGATCTGTTGGCCTTTTCTAAAAATGATATACTTTACCAATTGGATTTTAGCTTAATAAAATCTTTATTTTGGGGAAATTATATATTCATAAGTGTAAGTGCCTTAAAACAAAACCGTTGTTGTGGATTTTCAAAAATAATTTTGTTTTTATTGTAAATCTTGAAGTAAAATTAAATCGAAAGTTGTAAGAAAATGATTTAAATTGGTTGAAGAATTTGAGCTTTTAGAAGTCACTTTTGTTTCGTAGGTTAATTGTTGTTTTCATATCTTTGAATTTCTGAAACACAATGCAAATAAAAAATTAAAGTTTTACGGTCGGGCCCAGTTTCTTGTGTCCAATCAGAGTTCAGGACGATGACGCTTCAGGAAGTAAGCGCGCACTATTTCCGTCAGGAAGAAATGGCGGGTGATGGAGACAGAATGGATGATCTGGAGGATGGAGAGCTGGAGTCTGATGACGAGAAGCGCGTGCAGGTGAAATGTCTGATATGTCGTTAGTTAGAGCTCTTCGGTTACATCATGTGTGCGATATCTTTGAATCCAAACCTGACTGACGTATCGCTGATGCTGTTGCAGGGCTCTCGAGAAAACCTTGATGTTTCGAGTCTGACGTCATCACGCAACCGTGTTTTTGACAAGGTGAACAATCAGAGGTAGTTTAGATGGTTAGAGTTAGGTTAGGTTTAGTTAGCGTGCGGGTAAAAGTTTTGTAAGACCCGAAACACCAAGGATTTAGTGAGAGGCGAAGCTGCAGTCATCGTTTTGTTTAACACACACACACACACACACACAGTCCTTTATCTACACTCGCTGTTACATTCAATTACATTTCTGTTGTTGGTTTGTTTAGTTTCCAGACTTTCCCTGGAGGGTCCTGCATCTTCACAGCAAGACCCTCAAATTTGAGTGCTCAGGCTCTTAGTGCTCTTCTCTGTTACTGTTAAGGTTTTTTTATATATAAGATATAAGAATTATTTTCTATAAATTGTCAACGTCTTAAAACAGAGAATTACCTGAGTGTATTCCCCAGACTCTCACATTAATATGTGTTGGTTAAACAAACTATCTGCTAAATCAAATAACACAGATATCACAATATATAGCGATCACACTTGCACTTGCAAAGGGCTTGTTTCCAGAAGAGCAGAATTCACTAACGTTAAACCTTTTGACATTGATAAATAAAGACGATGTTCTGTAAGTTGTGAAAGATCACGGCTGTGTTGCTTTTACAGGTGTCATCGTTGAAGAGCAAAGCTCCCGCCGTGAGCGCTGCATCCGTCTCGGGGTACCGTAACTCCATCAACACCGACTCCAGCGACAGCGAATCAGACTCTGATGATGATGCCGTGCTTTGGAGGGAGAAACGCCGCAAATGTTCCAGCGCTTCGGCTCCTGTCGCCAGAGGCCGAACCGAAGCCGGGCCTTTCGCTCGCAAGGTGAACAACATCTGGGGCTCAGTGGTGCAGGAGCAGAGCCAGGAGGCGGTGGCGGCCGAGCTGGGCATCATGGTAATGGAGGGAGGCGTCAGCATGAGCAGTCGTCAGAGCGAGACGTACAACTACATCCTGGCCCGCAAGATGATGGAGAAAGAGCGCGAGGAGGAGGAGGAGGGTGTGAAGAGCATGCTGGACGTGCAGATGGAGACCTACATGCAGCAGCGAGGAGAAGCCCAAACAAACCCCAGCTGTCCCAAAAGAAAACGTCCGGCCAAGGAACGACTGGGCGTGCGAGCCGAAATGGACTTTAAGGGTCGATACGAGCTTACACAAGACGATGCTGAAGGCAGAGTGGTAGATGAGATAGCCCACAGGTGCTCACATCTTACTCATTTACATCAAACAATTGAGTTCACGTTTGAACATGTAGTTCATGTGATGTTGGAGACATTAACAAATCATCCCAGGCTGTTTTAGAAAACCAGGCAGACGGGGATTTGAAGCCCAGCAGTAATTGTTTTCAGCATTAAATGCAGAAAATACTGTGACGATAATACAGATTTCATTCTACGTGATAGGGGATGTGCGTGTCCTCCATGATTCATCTTTTAATCCTTGTTTCTGTGTTAAAGACTGAGGGAGCCCAAGAAAGATTTAATCGAGCGAGTGGTGAGAGTCATAGGAGTAAAGAAAGCCATCGAGCTGCTGTCAGAGACGGCCACCATCGAGCAGAACGGAGGTCTCTACACCATGGTATGTGCTTCTCTAGACACACACACTCGTATGGTTTGGGCTCTTTTAACACAGACGTGTGTGTGTTTACTGCAGGATGGCAGCAGGAGACGCACACCCGGTGGAGTTTATTTGAACTTACTGAAGAACACACCCAGCATCTTGGACAGCCATCTGAAGGTTTGTCATTTTGGCACATTGACGTCTGCTCTCATGGATTTACTTTGACTTCAGTAGAAATAAAGTAAACATAAAAAAGCACAAGAAGATGTGCATGTGTACACTTCTATTCAGGAATGTCATTCTGTACTCATCCTCTGCTTTTTTCACTTTGATGTTGTTAAGGGTTTTCTGGTTACAGTGGGGGTGGATTTTGACCGCCTTCTCAAACTTCAAAAGGACACATGCCCACAGTGAAATGGCAAAGATCTAAAACTTCACAAAGGAGTTATATCTTTTCACGAAACTTGAAATTTACAACATGAGTCAACAGATGTTGTAATGTGTCCCTAAGAAGCTTGAGAAGAGTGTATAAGAACTATACCTTTAAAAGAAATTGATGTTGATTTGTTGCGCACATGTGCTTTAGATAATGTTTATGTAAGCAATAAGGTACGAGAGGATGGGCTTATTTGGGAAAGTCACGGCTGAGGGGCGTTGTTAGACACCAGGTGAAGCAGAGTGATTTATTCATGATAAAGCACCAGCTTCGAGTACATTGTTGCTTTTATAATATTAAAGCTGAAAAATAAGTATCAATGCAACTTTCTGTTAAAATTCTGTCATCATTTACTCGGCATCTTGTCATTACAAACCTGTATGCATTTGTTTCTTCTGCAGAACAGGAATAAAGAAGAATGTTGTCAACTGAACACATTGACTTGCATTGGTTTAGAAGTGAACGGGCTCCGGTGTGGTTCAGTGACAAACTTTCTTCAAAATATCTTCCTTTGTGTGTTGCCAAAGAAAGTCGCACAGGTTTGAAATAACAAGAGCGTGAGTAAATGATGACAGAATTTTCTCTTTTGAGTGAACTGTCACTGTAAGGCTTTCCTTCCGCTGGGAAAAAGAATCGTCTGTAAACCGCAATAGAATATTTCAGTTACGTTTCTAAGGGGGCGTATGCACAGAATGGTTAGGTGAAGCGGTCATAGCTGTGTCGTATCGTGAATAAAGCACAGCTATTGACCAATCAGAATGAAGAATACACATTTAAATATCATTGGCCCTTGTTTACGCACACTGTTGTTAGTGTTATGCACAGGGGATGTGAAGTGTGTGCAGCAAAAATGGGCTGAAGCGATTCCTCCATCTTTTACATTTCAGTATCAAGAGGTCACGCTGTGATCTGCTGTTGGTCTCACGTGACGTGAATGCACAGGTCAGCTAAGTGTGAAATATTGTTCCGGTCTGCGCAAGTCAATGGATGAAAAATCAGGTGTGACTGTGGCTTTAGTGGAGCTTATGTGATGAAGGTCATACATCACTACAGCAGCTGTCATCGACCCTGAAAGTGACGGCTGAGGCAGCGTTCACACAGATTGTAATGTATTATTAAATGTGGGGTTCATGTTTTTTGTGTGTCTGTTCTCATCATACAGGACATCTTCTATGAGGAGAACCAGAAGGTGTACACCAGCAAAAAAGCTGCCAAGAAGCGACGGAGGAACATCGTAGTAAAGAAGATGAAGCAGGCCATCAACACACTCGATCTCCAAGAACACGACGACGGGTCACGAGAAACATTTGCTAGTGACACCGAAGAGGCCCTGGTGTCGCTGGAGGAGACCCCGTCTGAGGGAACGGAGGACAACCCTGTCGTATACAACTCCACTGATCTGGAGGTCTTCTAACACGTCGGGTCTTTAGCATCGCTCTGAGGAGTAATATGTTGTCATGTTTCATTTTGTGACGATTGTACAGATTTTCTACAGGAGGTTTTGCCTGTTAAACAACAGTGTGTTTGATCAAATGTAATAAATTCTTTTGTTTGATTCGTTTTCAATTTTTTGCAGACAAATATTATATATTTGCTCACGCGTCCGATAAATAAAAGTTGATATTCCTTGACATGTTTTAAAGCATTAAACATGTAGTCGAGGTGGTTGATGTGTTGTGTGACTGCAGAACAAATCAAGAGTTGCACTATTACACGTGTGTGTGTGTGTGTGTATCACTCGATCTGTTCTGTCGTCGTGTGATCATCTACACTTCGCTTCAGCGTTAATGGCGGTAAGTGTCGTGAGACACCGACACGTGTCTGTCAAGGTCTGGTTCATTATCGCAGGGGAAGCGGAATGTTAAGTGTATGAACGTTGATTGTATATGAACAAAATAAACTCATGACGTGAACGCGCGCGCGGGTTTTAACGGCGTTGTCTGCGGGCTCACGTGCGCCGATTAAGTTTCAGCGCGTGATTTATTTCACCGTTTGAATTTAGTCTCATCCGCTCGGGTGAACCCGTCCGATGACGTGGCGGACGCTCATTTGCGGTCTGCGGTCACGTGCCAGTGTCGACCGGCCATATTTGTTCAGTCATTGTCACACGCGACGCGTCGGCTCTCGAGCGCGTTTCTAACGTAGATCAGATTCGGGCTGAATGATCGTTTCTAACGGATCGCGTCGAGCAGATTTCCAGTGACGACTGAAAGATGGCGAGCGCGACTCCGATCGCTCAGCGGTCCCGCGGTCCGGCGTCTCCTCTGAGCCCGGCGCGGATCTCCAGGCGGCAGGAGAAGGAGGATCTGCAGCAGCTCAACGATCGACTCGCTACTTACATCGACACCGTGCGCAGTCTCGAGTCCGATAACAGCGTGCTGCAGCTGCAGATCAGCGAGCACGAGCAGCTGCGCAGTCGCGAGATCACCGCACTCAAAGCGCTCTACGAGACCGAGCTTGCGGACGCGCGCCGGTCGCTGGATGACACCGCGCGGGAGCGCGCGCGGCTGCAAATTGAACTCGGCAAGATCCGCAGCGAGCACGAGCAGCTGATGCACGAGTGAGTATTTTACAGGCGCGTGTTTGATTGACAGCGACAGGCAGGTGACGTGTTTTATAGCACGTGTGTGTTTGAGTTAACACATGTCACGAGCTCTGTGAGAGTAGTTCTTGTTCAGTAATGAACACGTGCAGCTGTCTTCATGACCATCATGCACCTGTGAATGTTAACGGAGTGTGTGTGTGTGTGTGTGTGTGTGTGTGTGCTAGAACACAGTGTGTTGTCTCTGTATTGGTGACATGCTGTGCACACTTTAAATCGATGGGGTATTCTTGTGATGATAAAGTCTGTGGTCACTATAGTTTTCCTACACAGAACTAATACTGTAGTAATGAATGAATGAATGAATGACGCAGTGCTTCATAACAGACTCCAGTGCTTTAACTGGGATTCTCCCCAGCGACGTGCGTGTGCGTGCGCGTGCGTGCGTGTGTGTGACAGATAGTCAAGTCAACTTCATTCATAAAGACCTTTTTACAGTTTCCATTGTTACAAAGCAGCTGTACAAGAAAACATTGACTATAAGCAAAGCGTATAAAGTTGTGCAAGTCAAAACCAAAAAAGTGAAAAAACGGAAGACAGACACAAACGTGATGTGATGTTCTGGGATGTGTGATGATGATGATGATGATGCGTTTCAGTTTTGTGAAGAAGGAATCTGACGTGAGCAGCTCTCAGGCTCGTGTGAAGGAAGTTGAAGCTCTGTTAAACACTAAAGAAGCGGCTTTGATCACGGCAGCGTTTGAGAGAACAACTCTGGAGAAAACACTAGCTGATCTGCAACTTCACGTTCAAGAGGTACAAACACGCACAACTAACCCAACTCAACGCCCTCACACCACAGATGTTACATGTACAGCACGAGTCACATGACAATATTTAGTGCAGCACAATATACTGCTTTGATCTCCTTTCTTATAGAGCTGTAACAATGTATCAAAGTTACACAAACATTAAAATATATATTGTGAAGCTATGGGATTATATATATTTTTCTGTGGACAGATCCGTTTCAGATGTGATGTGTTAGCACTGACAGCATTACAGGTGTTCCATTCACTTGTGTTGTGTTCAGCTGGAGAAGAGTTTGAGTTCCAGTAAGAAGCAGCTGTCAGATGAAACTTTACTGCGTGTGGATCTGGAAAATCGCTGTCAGAGTCTGTCTGAGGATCTGGACTTCAGAAAGAACATGTTTGAAGAGGTCAGATAGACACACACACGCTGTAGCGCAGCACACAGTGATGATGAGCACAGGAACAGTTGTCATGTTGTGTGTGCAGGAGCTGAAGGAGACTCGACACAGACATGAGAGTCGTCTGGTGGAGGTGGACTCTGGTCGTCAGATGGAGTTTGAGTTTAAACTGGCTCAGGCTCTCACTGACATGAGACAACAACAAGATCAGCAGGTCAAACTCTATAAAGACGAGATGGAACAGACATACATGGCCAAGGTGACGCTCACACCGTGACGTGTGTGTGAAGAAAGCGCTGCGTTTCCTTCCTCTTTACATGACCATCTCTGTGTGTGTTTCAGCTGGAGAATGTGCGTCTGTGTTCAGAGATCAACTCTTCTTCAGCCAGTGTAGCTCGTGAGGAACTCCGCGAGTCCACACTGAGGGTTGAGAATCTGTCGTCTCAGATGGCTCATCTTCAGAAAGAGGTACAGTCAACAGAACTGATTTGAGCAGTGCTTGTGTGTTTGATGAGAAGATGTCGTGTTTGTTCTGACAGTCCTTAAACCTGATGAAAGACCGTTTAAAGATGTGATCTCTGTCTGTTTGTTCTGTATCATGATGACTCCAGTGCCGCTTTATGCTTCTAGTTGTCACAGGATTGCAACAGCAATCCAGAGTTTTTTTTGTGTTATAGAGGAAACGAATGTTGATAGTGTTTTCCCCAACATCGATACAACTGAGCTCTCAGATGAGGCATGTAGTCATCTCCAGGACGCTTTTCAAGTCCTCGAGCAGCATTTTTAACTTCATCCTCAGACTTTCTGAAATGGCGAGCTGTTCAGTTCAGTCATATTCTTAACACCTTCCATCTCATCTCTTCTGTTAGCAGTAGTTTCACATCCTCAACATCCCTCCACAATTTCACACTTACTGAAATAGTTTCTTTAAATGTTGTTGTTGTTGTTGTAGAGGTGCGTGTGTGCAAAAGCAATAAGCGTGCATGTGTTCACCGTGTATGTGTGGTTTACCTGTGTAAGGTGTGTTAGTATCCTGGTTATTCAGTGCTTTTTCATCACATCTCTTCTATGTAGTTGATGGTGTGCACAGGCGTTGTAAACACTGTTGAGCTGGAGACTGAGTTAAAGAGGAGCTGAAAGTCTGTGATGATGTGTTTCAGGCTCGTGGTTGGCAGGATCGCATCCGAGAACTGGAAGAAGCTCTGAATCGTGAGAAAGATTTGAGTCGCAGGTCACTGTCAGAAAAGGAGCGAGAGATCGCAGACGTCAGAGCGAAGATGCAGAAGCAGCTGGATGAGTATGAACAGCTGCTGGATGTGAAGCTGGCTCTGGACATGGAGATCAACGCTTACCGCAAACTACTGGAGGGAGAGGAGGAGAGGTGATGCACGCTTCTCATTCACACACACACACTCTCTGATATAATATAACCTCAGTCTCGTCTCTGCCCGTCTGTCAGGCTGAAACTGTCTCCCAGCCCCTCGTCTCGTGTGACGGTGTCTCGCGCCTCCTCCAGCCGCAGCGTCCGCACCACGCGTGGAAAGAGAAAGCGTGTGGACGTGGAGGAGTCGGAGGCGAGCAGTAGTGTCAGCATCGCTCATTCAGCATCCGCCACCGGGAGCGTCTGCATCGATGAGCTCGATGTGGACGGCAAATTCATCCGTTTACACAACACCTCTGATCAGGTGCGTCGTTCTCTTCACATTTACACGCTTCTCTGTTAGCCGTGTTGTTTCTATTGCATCTGTTGTCATTGCACTGATTTGACTGATTAACTGTCCCAGGATCAGCCCATGGCAGGATTTCAGCTCAGCAGAATCATCGCTGATGTCAGCGTCACATACAAGTTCACTGCCAAATACATCCTGAAAGCAGGACAGAAAGTGACGGTACGTTTTCTCATCTCCATTCATCTGAATCCCGTGAAGATGACAAGTCTCGTCATATTTCTGAAGATTTGTGGCTCTGCTGTGGGATGAATTATTGATTTTCATCATCAGATCTGGGCGTCTGATTCGGGCGTGAGCTCCAATCCTCCTACTGATCTGATCTGGAAGAATCAGAAGTCGTGGGGAACCGGTGAGAACATTAAAGTGCTTCTGATCAGCTCAGACGGAGAGGTGAGACTGTTTCTTCAGTGCTGTGTGTGTGTGTGTGTGTGTGTGTGTATCATTTGTCCAGGATCAGTTGTGATGCGTGATTGTTTTCCAGGAGGTGGCAGTGAGAAGCACAGTGTTCAAAACTGCAGCCGAGCAGGAGGATGAGGATGAGGATGATGAGGATGAACTCATTGAGGAGCGTCTCTTTCACCAGCAGGTTTGACCACAGAAATCAGTGTTTTGTTGTGTTGTGTTGCTGAAGGTTCTGAAGTGTGTTATGTTTTCACAGGGAGATCCACACACAGCTAAGAGAGGCTGTCTGATCATGTGATGAACCTCTGCTCCATCCGACCCGCGTGTTTCTATTTACAGAGTGAAATGTTTTGTTTCTTACCTTTGATTTTATGCTTGTAAAACCTTTTGGGTTTGAATTGTTGTGTATCGGTTTCAATTGAAGGACGCACATGTTGCTTTAGTTTAAGTGTGAGAGTGCTTTTACGTCAGATTCTGTGACTAACCTCTTTTTTTATCATGTTTATATCCATTTTATAAGCAGTGTTTTAGGTCGCTTTATAAACAAACAGGTTTTATAAGAAACTGTAGTTTTTAGTGAAAACTCATGTCAGATGATAGATTGTAGATGTTTGCATGGCCGTTGGAAAGAAGTATTTTATTTAAAGTAATTCACTACGCATTCACAGACAGACCTGAATGTGTCTTCAGCAGTGAACGTCAGATGTGAACATTTCCGGCAGACACTTGTTTATTATGTTTGTACACACACACACATGTTTATGGTGTAATCTTGGGTGTAAACCGCAGGCAGATTTCATTTCTGCAGAAGAGAAGTTTTGTTTTTTGTAGCAGAGAGGATCACATTGATCTCAGAAATCTCCTCAAGAGTCAGTACTGTATTGTCAGTTTTTATACATATTGCTGAAATTGTATTTGTTCAGCATCTTCTGTTACTATCTAACAAACACTATAGCCTTACGCTGTTTGACTTGAAGAGTTGTGGATTGTCACATGCATGCTTTATATCTAAAGGAATCAAATAAAATGTTGATTGAATGTGTTTTGGGTTTCTGTTTCGTTACTTTATTGGTTAAAGATTTTTAATGTGTTAGAAAATAGTGAGGTCATTGTGATTGATTTACTGGAAGGTGTCTGCAGATCTTGAGAATTAATGAAGCTACATATTTTTTGAATGGCTACATTAAACAACAGCGTGTACGTGTACGTACGGTGCAGAGTCTGTAGACAGTGTTGGTCTGTTGAACACAAAAGAATTCTTTTGAAGATTGTAGGACAGCACACAGTTCTGGGCACTTTTGACTACCATTGTTTTCTCCTACTATGGGACTCAATGGGTGTTGAGATCTGTCTGGTTACGAGCATTCTTCCAAATATCTTTCTCTGTATTCATCAGAACAAAGACATTTAAACCGATTTGGAACAACTCGAGATGAGGAAATGAAGACAGTATTTCCATTTTTGGGAGAAGTATCCCTTTAAAAACACATTATCTCATTAAGTTTTGTGTGTCCAAATAGATAAATACAAGAAGGTGGATTTCTAAACACCATATGAAATGCAGAACTGGTCAAACCGGCAGCTCCGGTCCAACATAACAAAAATGGGACAGCAGTGTGATCGACTTCACGCAGCGCAGACTGATCAGCAGATGATATCAAAGTACTGTGAGAACTACTTCAAAGCATCGCTTGCTCTTTCCGGCGTGATGACCTCAAGTCTATCCCCAAAATGCGCTCCCATGTACCCTTGTGTACAGTGCCCTATAGGTCTGCACTTCGTGACGTCAAGTGTGGACTTGGAGGAGGACCACAAGACCGGAGAGTGCCAAGCACACACAAAACTAGTCAGACTGCACCATATGGACCTCCTTTATTTCATGTTATCATCCCATTACAGTCCCTACAGACAGAATGTGACGCATGAACACACAGACATGATTATCACACACTTGCTTTCTCCAGAGCTCTTTCTAGAAGAGTTGTGTTGACCCGATGCATCATGAGGAACTGTCCGTTTAAATGAAAGACAGGGATGTCATATCTGTATCTGTCCATCCAAACGCTGTTCCCCGGCAGACTGATGTCAACCTCCTGC
The DNA here is from genome assembly GCF_947034865.1 of Barbatula barbatula. Taxonomy (NCBI): domain Eukaryota; kingdom Metazoa; phylum Chordata; class Actinopteri; order Cypriniformes; family Nemacheilidae; genus Barbatula; species Barbatula barbatula. The sequence continues at coordinate 373,959 of NC_136787.1, forward strand.
AACTCAAACTAAAACCAAACAAACACCAAAGAATTAGAAACAAACAAACATCAAACAATAGTCAGACGTGGTTCTCTCACCCTGTGTTTATACGGCTCAAGTATTTCCTTCGCTTCATCACACAGAGGACACGGATGCTGAAAACAGACAACAAGAGAAAGAGAGAGGAACCATCACGGATGTCACATCTCAATGACCAGCTGAACGTTTCATGTACCTTAGTGAAGAGAGTGAGGACGGGCAGATGTGTTCTGCTCTTCACATGTCTCACACACACGTGACCACAAACATTCAATCTCAAGAGCTTCTGGACTCGCAGCCACATGTCTGTCTGTCAAAACACAACACACATTCAATCTCAAGAGTTATTTTCAACATGTGTGGATTCTGACTTCTTTACAGTGTTAAACGTGTTGTCTACTTGTGCTCAACATGTTGGTAAACAAAACAACACAATGATCCAGGTTTGCAACAACTAGAGGAAGAGTAATTCATGACAGTTTCTACTGTTGTCCCTTTAAAAATGATCCCATGTGTGCTCGAGGTCACGTACTTAAATGGACGAGAAAAGTTCGTAAGACAAACAAAAACCCGCTTAAGAAATAAACATGGTTTAATGTATCGCACGTGATGAATAATGTGTACAAGCACCTGGAGACGTTCGGCAGCCGGAAGAATCAACTGGGGTCTCTCTCTCTCTCTCTCTCTCTCTCTCTCTCTCTGTGTCTCTCTCTCTCTCTCTCTCTCTCTCTCTCTCTCTCTGTCTCTCTCTCTCTCTCTCTCTACCGCCACCTACTGTACCTGTGTGCATGGGCGTTGCTAGCCCCTTCAGCACCCCTAAAAAGAAGCTCAGCACCCCTAAAACTTGGAGTAAGAAATGTTGTTATTCTATTCGTCTTTTAAAAGGTTAAATAATGTCCAAAACACACTCCGTAGTTTGTTGTTTAAAATGTATGTGTTAAGGATGAAAATGAAACATCCCCGCTTAGCAAATGGTGTCTCTTCCGCTCAGCGCGAGCGTCATCCAGCGCGAGACACACGCGGAGTGAGAACCTGTTATGTAGTGTTGTGAATCAGCGAAGTTGCTCCAAAGCTGTCTCACACTTCTTTCCTTTTACATAGAGTTGTTCCGATTGCGAAACCATATCGGTGAGTACTGGAGTCAGTATCCTGAATCACCTATAACAAG